>NW_012120598.1:8716706-8730194 GCF_000951035.1 Colobus angolensis palliatus | reverse complement strand
TGTTCTCATTGTTCAATTCCCACCTATGAGTGAGAACATGTGGTGTTTGGTTTTCTGTTCTTGCGATAGTTTGCTGAGAATGATGGTTTCCAGCTATATCCATATCCCTACAAAGGACATGAACTCATCCTTTTTTGTGGCTGCATAGTATTCCATGGAAAACACATCTCTTTTCCTTTCCTCTTTCTCTCAACTGTTATCAACCTGTTTACTGTCCTTTATTGCATAATTGTATAGTCATCTTATTTGCATTATATTTCCTTTCACATATGTTTCATAGCTCACTTATACAAATTATATATGATGTCTTCAGAATAAATGCCATATTCTGGAGAAGAAGGTTTATGAACTAATTTCTAATGTATAGTAAAATTATAGATCATGATTCATGTAACAAAACACAATTACAATAAATAACAACTTTATACATATTTACTCTTTATCCATGAAATTCCTGATTCAGATTCATCAATGTATTGTATGTAAGGTAAACATACTTTTATATACTTATGTAATACATACTCATATACTTATATTTCAGGTTGCAATGAATGAAAGTGTATTTATTTTATGTATTTGTATGTGGCTTACTTTTTAATAAAATGTAAAGATCCACAATGGTTTTCTCCTTTTATTTATTTATTTATTTTTTTGAGACTGAGTCTCACTTTGTTACCCAGGATGGAGTGCAGTGGCACGATCTCAATTCACTGCAACCTCTGCCTCCCAGGTTCAAGCAATTCTCTTGCCTCAGCCTCTCGAGTAGCTGGGACTACAGGTGCACACTACCATGCCCGGCTAATTTTTGTGTTTTTAGTAGACACGGGATTTCGCCGTGTTAGCCAGGCTGATTACTCAAGTGATCTGCCCACCTTGGCCTCCCAAAGTGCTAGGATAATAGGTGTGAACCATCGTCCCCAGCTTAGTTTTCTACTTTTTATACATTTAATACAAAATAGCTGTATTCCATTATCTATTAATATTTTGAATAATTAAAGATATATTTCTATTTTTAAAAAAACTCACTTTTACTCTACAACAAGAAAAATGTACCATATCGAGAAAGTTTCACTTATCATTAGCAAATACCATGAATACTTATGAGAAACATTGATTGAGATGATACATAACCTGCTAAAATTCATCACTCACATTTTGTGAATATCACATAAATACGAATCCATTATGCTTACTACTGTGTTGTCTTGTACAATTCATAATCTATAAGAAAACAAATTTTTATGATTAAATACATATATTATGTTTTGATATACATTTATGGATATCTAAACTGAAAATAATGTGTAATAGCTTTTCCTAAAATTGGTCTGATATCTAATGCATCTAGATGCATACTGAATTAAATTAACAAATAAATCTAACTTAAAGATGAGCAATTACATCAGTCTGTGAAAATCCAAGTCTTTAAAAAAGGAAATTAGGCAGTGGCATAGAAACCTCTTTTCTTAGCTTTGTGTTTCCAGTATATGTTTAGTCTAGCACATACTAATTAGAGGTGAGATTATAGGTGTTCCATTCTCTTGAAATAACATCAGAGTCAATCCATTCCCTCGGATCTGAGTCCTCACAAATATACTGTCTGCAGTCTCCCTTGATCAGAAGAGACCATTCAGCTTGCCCTTGTCTGATCTGGCATTTTTGTAGAGGACACTTTCTCTCATAGACTCTGCTCTGTTTGTTAGAAGCATAGTGAGGGAGTGTATGATGTCTCAAAGGTCATCAGATATCATTAGAGGTTCCAACAAGTTATAATTAACTTTATGTTTAAAGAAGAGAACAACAGGGTCACCAATAATACATTCTGGGAAGGCAGCCAGGGCACTACACCACGGGAGTCATGATGCCTAAACATAAATTGAGTAGGCTGGACTTGCAATGTATACTGATTAGAAGTGAGACAGCGATTAACGTGGCGAGGGAGAAAGGAATTTCTAATAAGGTGAGCAGATGTCTTGGAAAGACGGGAACATTAGCCTTCAGCTTCATGGTTACAGCATGTATGCTTTCAAATAGACAAGACCCTCTTCTAGAATCAGCCCCTATATATGCCAAAAACTGGTTTAGACCCGAGGGTCAATGAGGCAGCTGTGTTCCTTCTGGTCAGCATGAAATTGGGTGGATAGTGAAAGTTAAAGACCATGAAATATAAAAGTCTTATTGTTTAGTCTAATCTTTTTTAAGTTTTAGGGACTAAATCATTCAACAGTCTCCTGCAACCAGAGGATGTTTTATTTCATTTAAACCTTAGATACAAATTATATTTTAAGAAGGGAATGACTTTTTTTATTTTTTTGCAAAATTCTACCCAAATAGTTTGAGCTCCCTTTTCTCATTTTTTATCCACAAGACTACTCTGGGCAGTAGTGCATCAAGCGTTATTTTCATCTTTTCTAAGGAGGCAGAATAGAGTCAGTTGTTGCTACTTGAAAACAAACAGACAAATCAATGTTTATACAACCTTACATTTTTTCCCTTATTTTTGTACTTTTTGAATAGTTGTTTTCCTTCTATTTCCCCAGCTCTCCTTTAATAGAATCTCTGTGCTTGGCTTTTTGGCTACTATTCCACTTTCTCCTGGGTTCTCAGTGACTAAGCTGGTATATTATTTTCATATAGGATAGGATAGGTTATTTTTAATGCACACATTCCGTTTCTTCATTTCAACCAGATGACCGCACTGGACAGCAATATTTAAAGGCAAGAAAACCCTCGATCTGAGAATACTTGTCATGAATATTTTGCATTGTCATTGAAAAAAAATGTATTTACTCAGAAGCTGGTGTCAGAAATTCAAGGATAGTTTTGCACAGTTCTGCATTAGAGGAAAGACCTGTTATCTAACCTGGAGTCATTTGGCTACCCCCAAATGCTAGCAAACTCATCTGGAATATTCCTGCCTCATCCTTAAAACATCTTTTAAATAGAAGTCTCAAATATATGCAAAAGTAGAAAAAATTTCCATGAACCCCAGTGTACCTGCCAGGCAGGTATCACTAATCCTCAGGACAAAGTTAATCTTATTTCTTCTCTACCACCCTTCCCTCCTCCTCCATGATACTATTTTGAAATTCCTGATATTAAATCAGACTTTCCATAAACATTTTGACAGAATGTCTTCGTTTAATATCCAGACAACAAGTGCTATTTAACCGCAGATTACCATGATACTTCCTACTGTTTTATGAAATAATTAATTTTAGTGACCTAAAAATACAAAAGAAAGACCTTGTCCTAAATTAATAACATGTATATCATATAAAATAGCCACATTATGCACTTTTAACATGACAGCCTTGTCCATAAAAGGCAGTCACTATCATTTAATGCTCAGTTCCTTCTCTGCCTGAACTTTTACATACCTTCTGATGCTCACAGCAGGGAACACTATGTAATTCATATCGACATTTGGGGCATCATACAACTAAGGCAGGAATGTTAACATTATGTAGCAAACTATCTCCTGTTTTGACTGAACACAGAATCTGTAATTCAAATGACAGGAAAATAAACAGAGTTTACAGCCAAGTTTACATAAAGTCATCGTAGAAAACTCAAACACACCCTATCAAAAAGTCAATGTTACTGTGAATATTTTCCCCCCTCTGGAGAACTATAATACCATTGTGTTTATTCTACTTGTGACAAATTGCTCACATGAATTTTCATTAGAGGGCTCAAATTTGTTTTACTCTCTGGAACATTAGCTTGAAATCAGAATTAAAAATATACAAGGATTCATATATGCAGATACAACACAATTATGAAGAAACAAAAGAAATGATGTCTTGAAAAAATGCTAATAAAACATAATGAAGAAAAAGCCTATCGTAGATACAGTAGTGTGACTGAGACATGCCCTGCATTCTCTTGTTTTCTCATATAAAAATCAGAGATTATCAGAAAATGAGAAAGATCCCCATTTTGTTTGTGAAGGAGTAGAGTCAGTTCTTTCTGGAACAGTATATAATAATAATGACACAAAGACAAACATAATTACAAGATTACATTTTACATTGATTAATATTGATCATGTTGAATATACAGTTTCTAGATTTTTTAAAAATATATTAAAATCCTTAAAGGAAAAAAAAACCTCATAGAATTTCTGCTCATTCAGGTTCTGACTATTTATATTGCAGTTTCTGGGGTTTTTAACCTTCCCCAAAGGTACCGCATCTGAAGAGTTCACAGGATGCAGAAAAAAACGTGAACCATGGCAGAGGACCCCGGTATGAGGAATACAAAGCACACTCAGGGGGTTAACTCAGCAGCTCTCACACGGGGGAAGAAGTCAATTAGCAACACATTTCATATGTTTTTCCTCATGTACTCTCAGTGAAGTTAAAGACTGCTTTTAAGTAGTGACATTTTCTACTAAGGAGTGACAAATTGTTTGGGTTTTCATACAAGTCTTTCTTAAACAAAGTAACTTAGCTGTCAGAAGGCACTATAATTTTCCTTTTGCTTTGTCACGTCTTGTTTTATTTTCATTAAAAATGTGTTGGAGCACAAAATGCCAAAGTCTACTAATAAAAGAAATCTGTAAGAAAGGTTCTATATTAGATTTAATTGCAAGGTGATATAAATTGGATCTATCTGCTCAAAAAAGGAGAGAAAAGAAAACAACACTACAACAACAAAGCTATAAAAGAAAGATGATAATATTGAATAATTGAAGAAATTTGGATATAGGCTTTAAATTAGATAAGAGTTCTGAAATAGCTTTAAATTTATATGATGATTTTATTGTGGCTATGTAGGATAATTTAATTTCTTCCTTATGAGAAACACTCCCAAGTATTTAGGGTTAAAGTGTAATAATGTCTACAACTTACACTGATATGCTAAGTCATAAAATAAACTACGTATACGCAAAAGAGAGACATATATATGTAGCAGACTGATGCAAATATTCTTGCAAATTTTCTATAAGTTTATAGTTTTTAAAATATAGAAAAAATTGAAACAGTGTTTAGCAAGAAAAAATTAATGAATATTAATTAAGATAAATGAAATTATTTAATGCCATAAATTCATTCCATTTAATACTACACATGAAAAAGAATGAGGAATATATTGCGGTATAAAAAGACACACACATACATACATTCACACAAAGGGATAAACCTCACAAAAATAAAATTGATCAAGAAAAGCTATGCACTAAATAGCACTGACTATATTGTTTCAGCTGCATACAATTCTAAAATAAACACGACTGTTGTTTCAGGACATGTCAATGTACTGGTAACTTTAAGATATAAAAATATAGAAGTAAACAAACTACCCACTTATTTATGAAAACTGAAGAATATTTCTTTAGCATTGAAACTAATTATGTTGTGAGTAAAAGCCAATAATAGGGATTTTAATTAAGAAAAACATCAGGGACTTTACAGAAATGAATAAACTAAGGAATATATAAAATGATCTTACATAGTGAACTGGTATTTGTGAGCATATGAGTGAAATATTAGATAAACCTCAACTGAATTATGGGAAGGCAGGTGCTTAAATTTGGAGAAGATGCTGTATTAGTCCATTCTTGCATTCTACAAAGACCTAAGACTGGGTAATTTATAAAGAAAAAGGATTTAATTGACTAACTGTTCCTCAGGCTGTACAGGTGGCACGGCTGGGGAGGCCTCAGGAAACTTACAATCATGATGGGAGGTCAAGGGTATGCAAGCAAGCCTTCATATGGTGGCGGGAGGGAGAAAACAATGGGGGAAGTGCTACAAACTTTTAAACAAAAACAACCAAATCCAGTGAGAACTCACTATCATGAGGACAGCAAGGGGAAAATCTGCCTCCATGATCCAATTGCTTCCCAACAGGCTCTTCCTCTAATACTGAAGATCATAAGTCAACAGGAGACTTGGATAGGGACACAGAGCTAAATAATATCAGGTGCCTAGAAGAAGAAAGAGAAGAAATAGAATCCATAGAGCTACACCACTAACATTTGTATCACACTTATGCATCTTCTCTCCAGTATTGTTTTCCAATATGCCTTAGCCTTCAACTCTTTAAATGTCATAAAATGTTTGCTAGGGAGCCTCTGTTTTCCAACACATGTGTATTAGTTCATTTTCACACTGCTAGTAAAGACATATCCAAGACTGGGAGGAAAAGAGGTTTAATTGGACTTACAGTTCCACTTGGCTGGGCAGGCCTCAAAATCATGGTGGAAGGCAAAAGGCACTTCTGATATGGTGGCGGCAAGAGAATATGAGGAAGAAGCAAAAGTGGAAACCCCTGATAAACCCATCAGATCTCATGAGACTTATTCACTATCATGAGAATAGCACAGGAAATACCTGCCCTCATGATTCAATTACCTCCCGCTGGGTCTCTCTCACAATGCAGGGGAATTCTGGGAGATACAATTCAAGTTGAGATTTGGGTGAGGGCACAGCCAAACCGTATCAACATGTTAATTACTTCATTGTTCTTTAAATGTCTGTCAAGGCTCTTTTAAGGAGTAGAGGGATTAGGTGGGGGAAGAGAAGAGAATGTTTATGAATGCTTTAACATGATTTATCAATAGGAAATGGTAACAAACCATGCAATTCTGCTAGGCTATTATGACATTTTATTTCAATTTCATGCAAGTTAGAAAAAAGTTATATTACCATTATAAAAATGGGGTTCACTCATATTCTGAGAAAATTAGTTAACTAAAGTTACATGCCAAGTTTGAATTGCAATGTCTACCTTCTCTATATACATACTTCCATGAGAAGTAGGAGTTTGCAACATTATCAGTATATAAAAGAGTGCTTATGTTTAATATTACTTGGGACTTTTCATTGATTAAACACTTCCCTACACATTTGATGAAGAACATAGGGAATTTCTATTACTTAGGTGTCTTTCATTTGCCCTGTTCTAGAAGCTTATTCCTGCTAGAGAGATTAGCTTTGCATGGTTTGGTTCACTTTCATAGTGGGAGCCATAAATCCGTCAAAACATATAAAAGAGACTGATGGCCTCCTAATTAAAGCATGAATTTATGACAGAGACACTCTTCTCAGGGCAATTCTTTATGGAGCAACAGAGTAAGCAATGCTTATATGTTAAAATCTATTAAGAGGTTGTAACATTTATTTTAAAGGCATAAAATGAAGATATAAGGAACACGTATGTAGTTACTATATTAACTCTATAGCAAACTGGTAGTAAGACACGACATTTAGCACAAAAAGTGGGCCATTTAAGCAACTACTAAGAATGGCTTTGTATTAAAAAGTTGGTGCAAAAGTGATCCAAAATGATAAATGGAGGAGTGTTCTTAGTGATAGAACACAGATGTTGACTTAGAGGTGGAGTGTTTTGATTAAAGAAGCTCTATTTTGAATAACAAATTACTTATTTGTTTTAGACAGATACGAGTTAGGGAATCCATGGCAATGTTTTAACTTCTTGCTTTACCATTACTTTCATCATATATATTCTTAAACACTCTTTCCTGAAATATAATATAATAATCAACAAAATAATAATAATAAATGGAAAGTAAGAAAACTAAGTCTTATGAAACTATAAGTTAATTGTAACATCATTTAACCAAGATTAAATACCATGTCATAGATGTGGGGTTAACTGGAACTGCAGTATGTGATGTGTTAATACAGCTCTGGAAAAATAGGGGAAAAAATCCACAGATACAGGTTTCTTTTAAAAATCTGATTTATACTCCTTCAATTTATTGGTAATGCCTATAATCACACCTCTATAGCCCCCCTGCCAAAAATAAACATTTTTAAAAAGAGGAAAAAAGTATAAGTATAGCTAAAATCAGCATCAAATAAAATTATTCGACTTACCATGATTAAATATTTAGAAAAGAATACTCTAGAACCCTAACCATTTCCCAGTTCCAAAGACACTTTCACATTTTTTGGCATTTGTTACTTCAGCAAGCCTACTTCTGAGTGCCATTTTTTGTCTTAGTCCACTCAGCTAGCTAAAACAAAATGTCATACACTAGGTGGCTTATAAACAACTGAAAATTATTTTTCTCAGTTCTGGAGTCCGGAAAGCCCAAAATTGTGGTTCCAGCAAATTTTGTATCTGATGAGGCCTGTTTCCCATTTCAAAAAGAGCCATCTTTTACTCAGAAGACGCAAAGGATACAAAGGACACAAGGCTCCCAAAGGAGCTTTCTTGGGCCTCTTATGTAAGGGCACTAAACTCATCCATGAGAGCCCTGCCATCATGACCTAATCAACTCCAGAAGTCACCACTGTCAAATACCATCACCTTGGAGATGAGATTTCAACATGAATTTTGGAGGGGGATATAAACATTCAAGATATAGGAAGCACTGAAATGCAGTTTCCCTAAAATATGCATTTCTTGAAATTATTAGAATGCACAAGACTGTGTGCAACTGAAATCATTGAAAAGGAATTTTCAGCCTATTTTCACATATTTTGGTACGTTATTCTTTTATTTGCAATGTTCTTTCTATTATACAATATTCCTATTTGTTACTAAAGTACTATATAATTTGAAAAAAGTATTCAAACATGCATGCACATTTCAGTGTTCTATATTTGTAATGTTCTCTATTTTTTTTACTTATTTATTTATCTATTGAGACAGGGTCTCACTCTGTCACACAGGCTGGAAGTGCAGTGGTGTGATCTCAGCTCACCGTAACCTCTGCCTCCCAGTCTCAAGCAACCCTCCCATCTCAGCCTCCTGAGTAGTAGGATCATAGGTACACACCACCATGCTTGGCTATATTTTGTAGAGACAAGGTTTCACCATGTTGCCTAGGCTGGTCCTGAACTCCTGAACTCAAGCAATCTGACTGCCTTGGCCTCCCAAAGTGCTGGGATTACAAGCATGAGCCCCCACACCTATCCTGTTTTCCATTTATTTTGAAGAAATCTGCATTGAGTGCCTTTTTAAATGACACATTTTGAATGTTATTGATCAACTCATAGAAGTTGCTCATATAGTAAAGACTTCAAAGTAAGTATCAAATTATTTGGCAAAAGAGTATAGTAGCATGATTAAAGAAAAATGGACAACAACATGGTCCTACATAAATTCAAAAAAATAGTAAGAAAGTGAATTTATACAGGAACACAAAGTGTATTTTCTTATTTTCTGTTATCATGTAAAAATAAACCAGGTAGCTTATTTTCATTTTTCATTAATTAAAACATAAATTAATTAACTAATCTCAAAAAACTCAGTGTCAGTGTTGAATAAATGTAAGTAATGTGAAATTCAATTGAAAGTAGCCTGATTTCCAGATACCAATTTAAGTTAGTTATCTATTTATTTATTTTTCTGATGTGTGATAATTTATAAAGTCTTCTGTGAATTAAAGGGCATAATACCACATATGAAAATTTTTTGTACACTTTATTATGCTCTAACCTATAAAGAAAAGACATATTTTTGAAGTTAGTTGCATATTGCATGTCTAAGAAAGGCCACGTAAAGTCCAATGAGACAGTACTAATTATTTGATAGAGATGCATATATTCAAAATGCCTTAAAAATGAAGGTGCATTTGTTAAGTTCAACTCATATTTTTTTAAAGACTGGAAATTGTATATATTAAAGTAGGCCAGTTAAATCCATTAGTGACAAGATCACTGATTACTGTAAGTCAGACAAGTAGAGCTTGTTGCAACATGAGATGTTACAGTTACATTATAGAGCTAGATAAGTGAATCCTTAGTATATCTTTTTATTTCTGAAATTGAACTTGAAATTTAATTTTTGTACTCTTAATGTAAGACATGTCCTAGAAATATTTTAAAATTCAGAAAGATAATTTATTTGTCAAATATAACATTTAAATATTCTGTGCGTAATCACACTAACAGTTCTTGTGATAAATCACATTTAGTGCAATTGGTTCACATTTGTTTTGAATGTGTTGTTAGTATTACCTAGCATTGAGTGTGTTTGCATGTCTGTGGTCTGTACATGTATGTATGTTGGAGAGGATTGGACTCCTCTCCATAGAAGAAAATTACTGTAATTCTTGATTGAAAATACATTCTCTTCAGTCTATGTATAATCTGCTTTTTTGTTAGTTATTTTAGTAACATAATAAGAACCCATAGAATCACCGCATACTCCCCCACCCACAAACACACATAGACACACACAACCTAAGGCATCGGGGCCTTGGGAATGGAGTGGAAAGGATGGATATTCCCATTTCGTCCATTTCATTCCTTGCTTCCTCATTTTACTTCATCTTTCAAAAAACTATTATCTAAAAGGCAATGCTGATAATTACCTTTACTTTTTTGAAAATATAATTTACAGCATTGACATATATAGTTAAGTACATTTTTCTTATTTAAATTACTTTAGCTTTCTAAACAAGAGATGATTTTATACACACGTTATGATGAAATTTCAGCATTACTTTGCTATAATTTATTTATCTTAAGTAACATATAATAGAGTATGGCAGGAATATAACATACTTTAAACATACTATAGTTTAAACATCTACAGTCCTCTCATGAGTGTCTGTGTTTTTTTCACTGTTTACTAATTCTGAACACTTCTCTCTTAAGTATTCTTATAACCGTGTCTTATAAAAGAGAATCAATTTCCTTTGGAGATATGTTTAAGATTTCTTTAGAGATATGCTGCATCTCATGTTTTATGTGAATTTCTTATTTTATAAGTTAGTGCCAATTTTTTTATAATCAATGTCTAAAATAGGTGGATACATGATAGAAAGAGAGATTAGATAAACAGATGATAGATAGATGATAGAGAGATAGCTAGACAGATGATAGATAGATAGATAAAATAGAGTGACCATATCATTGATTGCCTAAACTGATATAGTCTTGTAAGTGAAATGGGCTCTGTTATTAAATGTTTTAGCTAAACAAATACAAACTTGGAATTTTCTAAAATCAAACAAAGTAACAATAACCAAAAAACCCACAACAAAACAAACAAACAGCAAAACTGGGTCTGTGGCTAATTTAATTTTGAAATTGTCTTTGCCACATTTAGATAATGCACTTGAATATAAACTTTCATAGTATGTAAATGTTTTCTAAATCGCAGAATGATGATAATTCAAATTTCATTGGAGGAAATTGAGTTAAGTTATATAAAAGAACACTAAATCATTTATTCATTTCTTAATTCAATATTTTTTGATAGAAAGTAAGTACTGGTTTGAATTTTTTTTTTTTTTTTTTTTAGACACAGTCTCGCTCTGTTGCCCAGGCTGGAGTGCAGTGATACGATTTCAGCTCACTGAACCTCTGCCTCCCAGGTTCAAGCGATTCTCCTGCCTCAGCCTCCTGAGTAGCTGGGATTACAAGCATTTGCCACCATGCCCAGCTAATTTTCATATTTTTAGCAGAGACGGGGGGTTTCACCATGTTGGCCAGGCTGGTCTCAAACTCCTGACCTTAGGTGATCTGCCTCCCTTGGTCTCCCAAAGTGCTGGGATTACAGGTGTGAGCCACTGCGTCCGGCATACTTTGGCCATTTTTTAACTCATTCATTCTTGCATTTTTTTTTTCTTTAAAAGAAGATTCCAAAACAGTATTTTTAATAAAGCAAAAATATGAAAATATAAACAAAAAATTTTATGCTTATTCATGGCTATCGGTAGATCTCACTATAATCAAAGGAACAAAATCTTCAATTCTTTCCAATCATTTCTAAATTTTTATAGGGTTAAATTCTTATCTGAATTGAAGCGTTAATGTCGTTTTTAATAACTAGGCTGTTCATGTAGTTATCTCTTGTACTTTCTTCTATAGATCATAAAGAATTCTTAGCTTTTAATTCTTAGTGTTGGATTTTCAGAACCATGTCCTTGGGGGAAAGACATTTGTATTAATCTACAGCCTCTGTCACAAGTAATTTAATGGTGATGTCAGTGTACTTCCAGTTATTCTTAGCCAAATAACTACAACAAAAATATCACACTATGATTGAACTGTACAGGAAAGGCAATAAAATTATTAGTTAGGGCTACAAAGAGAAAAATATAGCGCTTCATAATTTTTACAAATGTGAATATATGCTTTTGTATGTACGGTCTTAAAAGTCTATGGAAAGAAAAATAGGCAGACTGCTAGTTGCAAGGCTAGTGTGAATTTCATAATAATGCTATATTTTCTTCAAATGCCCTTGTTCTATCAACCTGGTTTAGTCCACATCTGTCTATCATGAGACACATCTTTATAACTTTTATAATTGTCAAAGTAACAGGCAGTATATGAAGCATTTAAATCTAAAAAAGCAAATTGGTCAAACTCTGAGTCGAAATCCTACCTTCGCCACTTTCAAACAATCTGAGTTGAGCTAGTCATATGAACTCTCTATGACTCGCTTTCTATGTATTACTCTGATTTCAAAGGTGATTATTATAATTCCTACCCCACATGGTTTGGGAGTATGGTATAAACTATTTTATATAAATACACTAGTGTAATAGTAAATTTCACTATATATGAATAACTGGTAAATAGTATTCATAATGTGTTAAATTTTATTTTAAGCATATTCAATGATTTATTTAATATTCACAGTTGCACAGGCATTTATGAGGAATAAAGAAGGTAAGTACGTCAGGCACGGTGGCTCATGCCTGTAATCCCAGCACTTTGGGAGGCAAAGGCCGGCAGATCATGAGGTCAGGAGTTCGAGACCAGCTTGACCAACATCGTGAAATCCCATCTCTACTAAAAATACAAAAATTAGTTGGGTGTGGTGGTGTGTGCCTGCAATCCCAGCTACTGGAGACTGAGGCAGGAGAATTGCTTGAACCTGGGAGGTGCAGGTTGTAGTGAGCCAAGATGGCGCCACTGCACTCCAGCCTGGGCAACAGAGGGAGACTCCATCTCAAAAAAAAAAAAAAAAAAGAAAGAAAAAAGAAAAAGAAGGTAAGTAACATTTGTTTTGCTTTACACAAAACTATAGTAAAATAAGTTTTGATGCCAGTTTCCAAGTCTTTCTCATTAAAGTAATAATAGTAATATTAAAAAAGTAATTTTGTACTCTTTAGCCAAGTTGGTCTATATCATAGCTATGGTTTGGCTTGGTGCCCCATTTGCTCTCAACTGTCATCAAGTATTTCCAGTCTCCATAGTACGGTAATTATTCTTTAGAACTATGGTGACGAGTCTTCCTCAGAGCTTCTGCACAGCAAAAGAAACTATCATCAGAGTGAACAGGCAACCTACAGCATGGGAGAAAGTTTTTGCAAACTACCCATCTCACAAAGGGCTAATATCCAGAATCTACAAAGAACTTAAACAAATTTACAAGAAAAAAACAAACAACCCAATCAAAAAGTGGGCAAAGGATATGACCAGACACTTTTCAAAAGAAGACATTTATGTAGCCAACAGACATATGAAAAAATGCTCATCATCACTGGTCATTAGAGAAATGCAAATCAAAACCACAATGAGATACCATCTCACACCAGTTAGAATGGTG
>NW_012120598.1:8714013-8716561 GCF_000951035.1 Colobus angolensis palliatus | reverse complement strand
AATCCCATTACTGAGTATATACCCAAAGGATTATAAATCATTCTACCATAAAGACACATGTACACGTATGTTTATTGTGGTACTATTCCCAATAGCAAAGACTTGGAAGGAACCCAAATGTCCATCAATAATAGACTGGATAAAGAAAATGTGGCACATATACACCATGGAATATTATGCAGCCATAAAAAAGGACGAGTTCATGTCCTTTGCAGGGACATGGATGAAGCTGGAAACCATCATTCTCAGCAAACTATCACGAGAACAGAAAACCAAACACGGCGTGTTCTCACTCATAAGTGGGAGCTGAACAATGAGAACACATGGACATAGGGAGGGGAATGTCACACACCAGGGCCTACTAGGGGGTGGGAAGGCAGGGGAGGAATAACATAAGGAGAAATACCTAATGTAGGTGACGGGTTGATGGGTGCAGTGAACCGTCAAGGCACATGTATACCTATGTAACAAACCTGCACGTTCTGCACATGTACCCCGGTAATTAAAGTATAATAAGTAAATAAATAAATAAAATAAAAATAAAAAAATAAAAGAATGTATATATGTTTGTTAAGGCAGAAATATTTCCTCAAATCTGGTTGCCATTTTATAGTGTTAGGCAAATTCCTGTTTACTTTTTAATTTGTTTTACATTTTTTACACATTAAAAATTATTGACACATAAATAATAATTGTACATTTTCATGGGGCTCATGTGGTGTTTTGATACATGCAATGTGTGATGACTAAATTAGGGTATTTTGTATATCCATCACATCAAAAATTTATTTATGTTGGAAGCATTTGAAACCTTCTAGCTATTTTGAAATATATATTTTTGTTCACTATAGTCACCCTGCTGTGTTACTAAACACAGAACATGTTCCTTCTAGCTAACTATATGTTTGTACCCATTAACCAAACTGTTTTCATCTCCCTCAACCAAACTTCCCAGTCTCTAGTAACTATCATTCTACTCTATATAACTCCATGAGATCAACTTTTTTGTCTCCCACCCATGAGTAAGAACATGAGATGATACTTGTCTTTCTGTGCCTGCCTTACTTCACCTAAGAGTAACCTCTAGTTTCATCCATGTTCCCACAAATCACAGGATTTTATTCCTTCCTATGGCCAAGTAGTATTTTGTCATGTATATATATCATATTTTCTTTATTCATTTATCCACTGATGGGCACTCAGGTTGATGCCATATCTTTACTGCCGTGAATAGTGCTGCAGTGAATATGGGGATGCAGGCATCTCTCTGATACCCTGAGGCCAATGGAACAGAATAGAGAACCCAGAAATAAGCCTAAATACTTATAGCCAACTGCTCTTTGACAAAGCAAACAGAAGCAAAGTGGGGAAAGGACACCCTATTTTACAAATGGTGCTGGAATAATTGACAAGCCACATATAGGAGAATGAAACTGAATCATTTCTCACCTTACACAAAAAACCAACTGAAGATGGATGAGGGACTTAAATCTAAGACCTGAAACTAAAAAATTCTAGAAGATAATGTCAGAAAAACGCTTCAAGACATTGGCTTAGGCAAAGACTTCATGACGAAGAACTTAATAGCAAATGCAACAAAGATAAATAGATGGGACTTAAACTAAAGACCTGCACAGCAAAAGGAACAGTTAGCAGAGTAAACAGACAACCCACAGAGAAGGAGAAAATCCTCACAGTCTATACATCTGACAAAAAACTATAATATCCAGAATCTATAAGAAATTCAAACAAATTAACAAGGGAAAAAAAAATAAAACAATCGCACCAAAAAGTGGACTAAGGACATGAATAGGCAATTATCAAAAGAAGATATACACATGGCCAACAAACATATGAAACAATGCTCAACATCACTAATTATTAGGGAAAGTCAAAATAAATTTTAATTTTCTGTAAAAAGTTTCGCTTTGTTTTTTTGGATTCTCTTTTCCTTTGAAAACCCCTTATTTTTGTTGGTATTTCAATTTTACATAAACAATTACATGTAACTAGCATGTGTTTTTCTACATTTCCTAGTGAATGCTATACATTTGAATCTGTTAAGATTTTATATTTCAAATATTAGTTATACTATTTTCAGTGACAGATGTTCAAATTGATAAAAGGTAACAATTATGAAAATATTTTATTATGTTTAATCTCCTCTGTGTAATTTGTGCAACATTAGAATTATTTGTAAAGACAAAATTGAAAAGTAAAGAATCTCAGAATTCTGTTTTTGCAAGTTCCAAATATAGTTTTTAAAGTATTATTTTTTATCATTTGGACTTATACTAAGTTGGGAAATAAAAGAACCTTAGGATGTGTTTAGCACAGGCAATATTCCTTTTTAGTAGCATTAAATTGTTTTCTCTTTGCATCTGGTTCATTAGTTATTCTTTTCACAACTCTGTCAATTGCACTTACAGATCTTAAAAGGATCTTCTGTGATCACCTAATCAAACACTCAGAGAAAGTTCCTTGTAATTCTTCTGTGATGTGAGCCTCTTTCTTTCTTTCTTCCTTTCTCTTTCTTTCTTTTTCTTTC
>NW_012120598.1:8620593-8713963 GCF_000951035.1 Colobus angolensis palliatus | reverse complement strand
TTTCTTTCTTTCTTTCTTTCTTTCTTTCTTTCTTTCTTTCTTTCTTTCTTTCTTTCTTTCTTTCTTTCTTTCGTTCTTTCTTTCTCTTTCTTTTTTCTTTCTTTCTTTGCTTTTTTTTCTTTCTTTGTTTTTCTTTCTTTCTTTTTTTTTGAGATGGAGTCTCTTTCTTAAGGCGGAAAATGTATTAGCTAATTCTGTTTTTAAAGGCATTTACTGCTAGAGTACTTTTCTTCCATAGTCAATTTTCCTCTACTCTTCTGTAATAATGCACTTTCCACATTTCAGTTCACTAGTAGAACTAGAAAACAGCTGAGAAGAACGATGCTACCATTTAATAACTCTATATGTATGAGGAAAAAGCTACAGTAATATCCAGATCTTTCTTCTTTGAAGACTAACTAGTACCAATGTTTTTTCCTAGTAGAACCTTTTTAAACTTTATTGCTCACTAGCGACATGTTCCAAAGCCTATTTGGAAATTGTAATAACAAAACTTACTAGGCCTTTGAGAAAGTTTTTGAAGTTTTTTTTTTTTTGTTTTTGTTTTTAACTCTCTCTCTCTCTCTCTCTCTCTATATATATATATATATATGCATTTTTTTGACATTTCACTTTACAAGGAAAGGTCAGGCCTCAGCACACGGAAGCAACACAGCAAATGAAAGCTACAACCACACTCCTTAAGTCTGTAGTATCTCTAGGAATGAAATTAAAGGTTAGAAATAAAGTTTGACATTAGCAGCCCCTGTGGTAGTCTTCATCAGAGGCACACATTTCCTTTAGGCCTCAAACATATATTGGGTTTAAATTTAAAATGTATTTTTCCATATTGGCCCTAAAACCAGTGTTCAGGTTAGTGTGGCCTGCTCAGTATATTGCTGTATCTCACTGTGACTGACCCTACGTACCTCATGCTGTGTGGCTGCCTGATTCTTTTTCCCAAAACTTCTCAGCTGTCTCAGCTAGACTTGACATCTGCCCTAGCTAGACTCAGAATGTTTACCTGATACTTTCCTTCCATTACAGTACTTGAGATCTTGATCTTAACTGACCAAAAATCTGGCAGAAGACAATAATAGATGTAGAAAGATACAAAATAACTCTGTGTAAAAATAACTGTGTTCTAAATGAATCAGAAATACCATGAGATAAGCAAATTGGCAACCAAATGCCAGGGCTCCAGAGACCTGCCAAGCAATCCATCTTTATTATCAATAATAATTTCCTCAGAATTAGAAAGCCATCTCATTGACAGTTTATTTCCCCTTGAAGTTATTTATTCATATGTAAAGATATATTGGTACCTTAGAATACACTGGTACTTTTCTTATCAAGCTTATTATCCTGACTAATCTCAGTAGCACTAATCTGCTGCCACTCATACATTAGACTGAATTAATGTATTGAAGAGTCAGGGGTTGTATAAGTACCAGATATGAATACAAAGCAAGGGTGTCAATGATTACATAAATAAGTTAGATAAAAAGATACATGTCAGTGAAGACAGACTCTGAAATTGCAAAACCTTCTTTCTCATGAAACAAACTACTATCCACATTCTCCTGAGTTCTGATCAGAATCAACGGATAAAATTAGTAAGTCAAACTAGAGTCTGTAACAGAAACTTGCCCTGAAAAGCAAAATGTGGGATCTAAGGGCAATAATTCATATTAAACTCTCCGCTCTGATAATATATTTTATTTCCCATCCTAGATTTTCAAGAATTATATGAAATAATTCTTAGAATCTTAGATTTTAACCAAAAATAAAATATTGTCTATGGTTTTAAGAATACTTGATCCATAAACATCTATATGTGTGTGTATGTGTGTGTGCATGTGTGTGTGTGGGGGGATACAGTTGCTTATATAGGATAGATGGATATAGAAAGATGAAGGTAGATTGCTAGACAATTAAAAGCTGATTGATAGATGACAATGTATGTTAGATCCCATGTACTATATGTGAATATATGGTTATTAACAATATGGTCTCATAACAAAGGGAATAGACAATCTATTCTAATATTCATCATATTTGCATAGGAGAATCATGAAATCCAGCTCAAAAAGACACTTAGAAGGAGGAATTAAAAATGTCCATTTATGGTTAGGTTATAGAAGACCATAGAAAGCCATTGATAGAAACAATAAGAAATCATAGAAATTTTAAAAATTATATTTTTCTTTAAAATCATTATAAGGGGCTGTGGACACAGAGAAATGTAAACATGGGAGAAGCCCTTCATAAGTGAACAAGAGATAGGAGACACTTTCATACATGGGACTAATTGCTAAAGTTGAAAAAAATAGCCTATGGAAAAATAGCAATTTTTTAATCAGCTCTGTACTGGCATGTTAGATTTAAGTCTGAAAGAACATCAAACACAAAGTTACTTCTCTTGCACAAGTAAATCTCTTTCATGGGAACTTTCTGAGCAAGTAGAGGTTAAGGTTAGAAATAAAAAATGGAAAGAGATCTTGTGTTCTTGCCGTTTAGTGTAATCAGAGAGTCACATTCTTGATACCTCATCTTATCATAGTCCCTCAATCTTACTGCTTTGCAGCCAAATGTTCTATCATATGTCCTACAATCTAAAAACCTTAATGTTTAGAAGACTCATATTCTCAGTGTGACAGCCTCAAAGCTTTCTGGATTCCAAACGGACCAAAAGAGCAACTCACAGATATAAAGAAATAAGCAAAATCAATTTATGATAAATAAAAATGTCAAATAAATTAAGGATAAATGCAAAATAATGCATGATCAAGAAAAAAGTGATGAATACAAATTTTTTTATTCAAGGTAATTTCTTCATGAACAAATATTAAATAAAAAATTCAGATGTAAAGCTGCAATCATTTGTTTCCAGTTTATCCACATAAGACAGGCTAAGGAAAGCTATCCAGGTAAGGAAAGGTTATACCAGCCGCTATAGGATAAAATGAATACCAGACAGAATAAAAGTGTGGGAATACATAAACATTCATTTTATCATGCATCTATCTACCTTTATTTTATTTAAGGAATTATTGGCAGTTTAAAGCAAGATAAAAACAGTATGTTATTTGGTTTATAACATGTAGAATTAGAATATATGACAGTAGAAGCATGAAAAGCAAGCAGTACACTCACTGGTTTATGAAGTAGCATAATGCTCTTTGAGAGTGTATATTGATTTGTTAAAGGTGAATATTGTAATCTCAAGAGAATCTACAAGATTTTAATGCAGATGAAAATGTCCTATTCTGGAAAATAAAAAAGCTACAAAGGATATTTATTAACAAGAAAGAAAAGCATACACCACGACTTAAGGCAGCAAGGAATAGGCTAACTCTAACGTTTTGTGCAAATGCAGTTGGGTTTATAAACAGGGCTGCCCTTATCTATAAAGTTTCTATCCTCAAATCTTTAAGAAAATATTAATTCCAGCTGCCAATCTTGTGGTTGTACAACAAGAACTTGCCAAAAATATATTTTTTTCTGTATTGGCCCCATAGATACTTTGTCCCTGAAGTCAGGAAGTACCTGGCCAGTAAGGCACTGCCTTTTAAAGCTTTTTTGGTAGTTGACTATTGGCCACCTAGAACTCCATGAGTTCAACAGTGAAGATGTCATCATAGTCTACGTGTCCACAAACACACAGTCTGTGTCTAATTCAGTCTCTAGATTAGAGGGTCATAAGGAACTTTTAGGCTCATTGCACGTGGTACTCTATGGAAAGAACTGCCGATGCTATGGAAGAGAACTCTAATAGAACATTATGAAAGTCTGGAAAGATTACTTCACTGAAGATGCCATTATTACAGAAAAAGCCATGAAAGCCATCAAGCCAGAAACAATACATTCCTGCTTGAGAAAACTGTGTCCAGAGAGCCAATCAAGGAAATCATAAAACTGTGGCTATAGAAAAACGTAGGAGGCGAAGGGTTTCAAGATATAGATCTTGGAGAAATTCAAGAACTGATAAACACCACACCAGAGGAATAAACAAAAGATGACTTGATGTAGATGAGTGGTTCCAAACCAGTGCCTCAAGATGAAGAAGAAAATGTGTAAGAAGCAGTGCCAAAAAGCAGGTTGATTTTAGACAATCTGAGAGAAAGATTCTAACTATTCATGACTTCATTTGACTTCTTTTATGACTTAGGCCATGCTATGATACAGGTGCTGAAAGTAAAAAAAAAAAAAAAAGATAAACATAAAAAATGATGGCAGGATTTGTGCCATATGGAAAAAAAATTAGAGGAATGAAAAGTAATGCAGAAATTACAGTGCATTTCTGTAAAGTTACACTGAGTGTGATTGCTTCTTCTGCCTTTGCTTTCACCTTTTTCACGTTTTCAGCCTCTGTTGCCCCTGACACAGCAGGACCAGCCCCTCCTTTTCTTCCTCCTTCTCAGCCTACTTAACAAGAAGATGACAAAAGTGAAGGTCTTTACAGTGATTTATTCTCATTTAATGAATATTAAATATATTTTATCTTTCTTATGATTTTCTTAATATCTCCTTTTCTGTAGTTTACTTTATTGTAAAAATGCAATGTATAATACATAGAGCATACGAAATGTGTTAATCGGCTGTATATCTATAAAACTTCTGGTCAACAGTAGGCTATTTGGGGTTAAGTTTTAGGGAGGCAAAAGTTATACAAGAGTTTTCAATAGTGCAGGGCATCAGTGTCCATAACCTCTACTTTGTTCCAGGGACAATTGTGCTTGCAAAGTCTCCATAAATGTTTCATTGTTTCAAAGAATACTAAGAAAAGGAAATAGGAAGATGCAATGGAATAGTATAGGAAAGTGAAAACATGAGAAGTTTGTTGGGCGAAGAATGCAGAAGAGCCACTTCAGGCAAAGGAAAACATGTGTGGGAAAGTACAATAATCAAATGAATTATGTAACTAGCAGCCGGTGAGTAATTTACTAGGACCATATTGTGGTAGTGGTGAAGCGTTGGGTAAAGCAGAAAATGAAAACTGAGAACTTTGTTGGGGTCAAATTGTGATAAAGCTTTTATGCCATGCTAAGTTATTTGCAATTCAATCTAAGAACAATAGTAAATTTAAAAAGATAGGTAATTATTATTGTGGCATATCCGGGGTTTCTTTACAGAATGTTTCCAATAGGGATGTGTGGGAGAAGTATGGTAGATAATAAGGTCTGTGAGTATGGGTAAAACAATGTAATATTGATTGTTAACAGTTTAGCATAAAATTCAAATCAGGCGATGATGAAAAGTGCATTTAATACAGAAGAGTTAGCGAAGAAAGTGCGTATTTGGAAGAAAATCTAACGAAATTCTAAATTGATTACACAAAGAAATGATGAAAATAAAAAAAATCAATGATGTCTACAAGGCCTCCAGTTTGAAGGTAATGGATTATACCATAGATGTGTCACTGAATTCAAGATAAGAGCAAGATCCATGCAGGAGACATGAAGATTTTAGTTCAGGCCATATTTGATTTGTGTTACATGTGACATGATAATGTAATAATGTCTGAGGTTTTAATATATCTGTTTGGATATTAGAAGGCCTAAAATTTGGGTATAATCACCAGAGCTGTATAACTATACTGGGAAGCATGATAATGACTAAGATCACAGAAAAATTGATATTTTTAAGCAAAAAGAGGAGAGAATGTTACAAAATATTTTCAAATAATTCAATCGTAGTATAACTTTAAGCAAATCAGTCATCATAATATATCTTAATAGATCAAGGGGCAAAAGGGTAGAGAAGCCAAGACTTGCGAACAATGTTCATTCCCACCACGCCTTCATTTAAATTAGTATTTCTAAATGTTTTAAGTCATAAATATACTTAAGAGCAATATCTGAGCACAGGTAATCAAGAGATAATTATTTTTCTACTTAATATATCCATAAATGAAATATTCATGCATATTTTAGATAAAAATTACTTGAAAAGCCTTGGGAATATTTTTCTGCTCTCTCTTTTGTAATTAAATATGCAAAACTTGTTTCTCTTGGTCTCTAGGATTCTTTACTCTTTGACATTTTGTGACATTTGGAAAATAGTATACCAAATAGAAAAGGCATGATCTGCCCTTTAGAAAACAATGGCACAAAATGCATATATTTTCAGGACTGAACAAATGACTTGAAATGGATAAAATCTGTTCTAACAGAAACCAATATTTCATAAGTCACAAAACACTAATCTATTTGCTTTCGAAATGGTTCATTTTCACCATTTTTAAATAAATGCTATTTTTCCTTGGACATGGTAACTTTTAAATGCAAAATTCTTATGTTAGCTGCCCATTACCTGAAGTTAACCTCTCTCCGTTTCAAAGTTAGCGCACATGACAAGCCTCTCCAATGGAAAATAAATTTTAACTGATGTTTTGCTTTATGATTTAAAGGACATTAATAAGCCAGTGCTCATTCAGAAATTCACAAAGGCTTATTTGTATTTAGAGCAATAACTGGGTTTATTTTTACATTATTTTTCCTCTATATAATGTAGCTCTAATGTAAGTATTCCATTGGCTTACAAACTGCAAGGTAACTGATTGCCGTATTAGGATACAATGTGATAATGTATGTGAAACACTCACATATACAAGTTATTTTTATTATTGTCTCAGCTTCCACCTTTTGGAAAGCAGTCAGTCTGGTTAGTGTCAATGCCAATTACAGTGATATTTGATGTAATCTCCTACCTTCTCAACTATAATGTTCAGACCATAATCCAATTTATTTTGTGATGTTATTATAACAGTAAATTGTAGTTGTAGATACAAAACTATTTAGAATGTATTCCATTCTTAATGCACACTATATATATTTTTTTTATTTTCAAATGCCTTGAAGTTATTTTCCATGTATCTAGGTTCTAGAGACAATGAAACTAAGTATTTGTGAAACACCTAATTATTTAAAATTGTCCCTTAACCATAAATGGTTACTTGTCATATTTTACATTCTAATTAAAGATAAGTTTATGTAGAATTAGTATACTGGTTTCTCAGTTCTTGAGGAAAAACATCACTGTATATGATTCATAAAGTATTAGCTCTGTCTCTCTTTGAGAGACAAACACAAACTGTGACCTCTTCCTATAGTGCAGATACCGAGCATGTTAAGTCCTACATAATTCTGTTTTCTCTATGTTACATTTGTAACATATTTGAGTACATTTTCTACCCTCAGTTATATAATTTCAATTATATATAAAACTGTTTCCTAAAGATATTTCAAAATTGGAAGATGGAGTTATATCTCCAACTTTTTCACAATTAAAAAGTTATATATTGTTCAATTGGACTTTAAGTGAAATGCTATGAATCCCTACTTGGTAAATTGCTTCATTATTTCTATGTTAGCCATTCTTGAATAAATATGCTAATATTTTGATGGATTTCACTAAACGGGCATTAGTAATTAATTAACATCACATAGGGTTTTTTCCATTCACACAATGTTTTCAAATGAATGAGTAAAAACTCAAAAATAGTTACTAAATGTGCTATATTCCAGATAGTATGATAAAATAATTTGACTATCAATTTTATTGTAGATTGGTAAAGCATTATTGTTCTACCTAATAGATGGATCTTGAGACATTAAATAGTTGGAATATTTGGATAACAATTTTAAAATAAATGAAAAATTCAAGACATATTATCCTAACTCGAGTAATTTTCAAAAAGTAATAGTGCAAGAGGTAATATTCTAATTTTAAAATATTGCATTCTACTGATTTTTAAAAGCCTACATTTTGTAAAAGAAGTGTTCACTTCTAAATGGAAGTCTAACAATTTAAAATGCTATGTGAGCACTACCATTGAATGTTTTCAACAGTAAAAACAAAGTAGCTTATTATGCTCAACATTCTTAATTTATGTTTAATCAAGAAGACATGATCTGTGATTGCAGTTGGTCACTTGAACCCAGAAAAGGATTGAGATATATGATTTCAAAAAGTAATATTTATCTTAGCAAGAGAATATACATGCATTTATTGTCAGAAAGGAAAAACATCTCCCTCAGCCCACAGCCCCATCAGGATTATTATGTCCATAATTTTAACTATAGGTTTGACTATTTCTTAATATTTCAGATTAATATCTACTTGCTTTTGGTTTTGAGAGATAAGAATGCAACTGACTTAAATATTCATTGCTTCTCTCCTACCCCATCCCCAAGTTTCTGTTGTTATTATAGTTCCAAGATTATTAATTATACAAATTATAATTCTTTTTTTCTATTTCTATTACTATTCTTTTTCCATTCTCTAAAGTTTCTATTTCCCCAGGAGTCCTAGCCTCAGGTGCTCATTATCATGCTCTTTCCTACTGATTTTACTTACAGTTCTCCTCATTTTTAGCTATCTATGTCTTGAAAAGTTGTTGGAGTTATTATTTTTGGTAGGTCCATATTTTAGTCTTTACACCTGAGTAGTTAACATTTTAAAATTACAGTGTTATAATATTATGTGTTTTTCTATGTACATATTATTACTAGTGAGGTTTCTACCTTTGGATGATTTTTTTATTGCTCATTAATGTCCTTTTTTTTCTGATTGAAGATCTCCTTTCAGCACATATTGTAGGACAGGTTTTGGTGTTGATGAAATTCCTCAGCTTTTATTTGGGAAGGTCTTTATTTGTCCTTTATCTGTGAAGGATATTTTTGATGGAGATACTATTCTAGGGCAAAGGGATTTTTTTTTCTTCAGAACTTTTAATATGTTCTCCTGATCTGTAAGATTCCCCTGCAAAGTCTGCTGTAGGGAATGTTGGCACTCCATTGTACATTATTTGTTTCTTTCCTCTTGCTGCTTTTATGACCCTTTCTTTATCCTTGACCTTTGGGAGTTCGATTATTAAATCTCTTGATAGTGTTTTCTTTAGGTTAAATCCATTTGATGTTCTATAACCTTCTTGTGATTGAATATTGCTTTTTTTTTAGGTTTGGGAAGATATCTGTTATTATTTCTCTGAATAAGCTTTCTATTTCTTTTTCTTTACCTCCTCTTTGAGGCTGGTAACTCATATTTTCTCTTTTGATGCAATTTTTTAGAAACTGTAAGCATGATTCATATTGTATGCCCTTGACTGTGTATTTTCAAATAACCTGACTTCAAGCTCACTAATTCATTCTTCTGCTTGATCAATTCTGCTCTTAAGAATCTCATGCACTCTTCAGTATATCAATTGCATTTTTCAGCTCCAGAATTTCTGCTTGAATCTTTTTAAGTATTTCAGTCTCTGTGAAATTGATCTTAACTACTTTTCTGTGTTTTCTTTAATTTCTTTGAGTTTCCTCAAAAAAGCTATTTTGACTGGTCTGTCTGAAAGGTCATATTTCTCTGTTTCTTCAGGATTGGATCCTGGTGCCTTATTTAGTTCATTTGGTGATGTCATGGTTTCCTGGATGGTCTTGATGTCTGTAGCTCTTCATTGATGTCTGAGCATTGAAAAGTTAGGTATTTATTGTAGTCTTTGCAGTCTGGGCTTCTTTGTACTTGTCCTTCTTGGGAAGTCTTTCCAGGTATTCAAAGGGACTTGGTTGTTATGACATAAGCTATCTCTTTTTTAAGGGAACCCCAAGTCTTCTGCTGCAGTTTTTGCAGACTTGTAGAGGTACTGTTATGGTGGTCATGGATAAGATCTGAAATAATTCTCTGGATTATCATGTAGACATTCTTGTTCTTTTCTCTGGCTTTCTCCGAAGCAAATGGAGTTTCTCTCTCTCTTTCTTCACTGAGCCATGTGTAGCTGGGGGTGAGGTAACACAAGCACCCCTGTGGCCAACACCACTTGGATGGTACTGCATCAGACTTGAAGGATAGAACTGGGTCTAGCTCAAAGCCTGCTATGTCTACTTCCTGTCTACCATTATGTTCGCTCGAAGCCCTAGGGCTCTACAATCAGCATGTGGCCAAGCCAGCCAGACTTGCTTCCTTTCCTTCAGGTCAGTGAGTTTCCCCAGGTCTCAGGCCCAAGGAGGTCCAGAGATGCCATCCAGGAGCCAGGGACCAAAGTCTGAAACTTAGAAATCTCCTGAGTGCTCTATACTACTGTGGCTAAGCTAGCACTCAAACCATGAGCCAAAGTCCTTTCCACTCTGTACTGTCCTTTCTACAGGCAGAAGAGCCTCTCCCTGTGGCCACCGCTACTAAAGGCTTATGTGGACTATTGTCAGACTACCACTGATACTTCCTTAAGGCCAAAGCAATCTTCAATCTGCTTGTGGAAAATGCTGCCAAGCCTGGGTCTCACCCTGCAGGACAGTGGGCTCCAAAGTTCCCTTTACTTTTCCCTCTGCTTTTCTCGGGCAGAAGGATTCTCTCACCATTTCCACCACAACTGGGAATCTGCTTCATCTCACCTGAAGCTAGTACATTTCAGAGTCTCACCCAAAACCCACAATGTACCTCATGGCCACTGCCAGGGGATGTGCAAAGGGTGACGTCAATGATTCTAGAGTGTCTTTCCTGACCTGCTCAGTACCTCTTTCAGGAATATAAAATTAAAACCAAGTATTGTGATTGCTCACCTAATTTTTGGTCCGTCTGATTTTTTGTTGTTGCTGTTTTGTGTTTTGTGTGTGTATGTAAATAGTTATTAAATTTACTGATTATTTGGGGATGATAATTAGTGAAGGCTTCCATTTGAGCATCTTGCTCTACCCTCTCTGATTTTCATTGTATGTCAATTGTACAGGGAAGAATTTCTTTTTTTATTGACAAATTATCATTGTATTTATGGGGTAAAAAGTGGTGTTAAATTTTTTAATACAATGTGGAATAATTAAATCATGTATTTATGTGGAAAAATTAAATAATTAATTATGTTAATTAACATAGTCTTTACCTCAGATATTAAAATTTTCATTAAGAATATTCAAAATGTACTTTCTTAGTAAAATTTAAATGTATACTACTCAACTATGAGGATACTCAACTATGAGGATAATCAACATGTTGTGTATTGATTTCAAAAAAATTAAAAAACAGTTATTCCAGCATACTCATATACTTATATAAGAACGTATGTTTATTTGCTCTTCTTGACGTTTTCCCAAGTACAATTCTGAAATGAGAAATATTTTTAATTACTTAAAATATATGCTGTCAGTAATAATGAGGAATGTGGTAATCTGTGTAATTTACTAAATTGTTGCTCATCCCATTTATTAGAAAAGCCTTTCTTTTTTATTTATTATTTATTATTATTATTATTATTCTTACTATTATTATTTTGAGACGGAGTCTCACTCGGTTGTTCAGACTGGAGTGTAGTGGCACGACCTCGGCTCACTGCAAGCTCTGCCTACCAGGTTCATGCCATTCTCCTGCCTCAGCCTCCGGAGTAGCTGGGACTACAGGCGCCCAACACAACGCCCGGCTAATTTTTTTGTATTTTTAGTAGAGACGGGGTTTCACCGTGTTAGCCACGATGGTCTCGATCTCCTGACCTCGTGATTCGCCTGTCTCGGCCTCCCAAAGTTCTGGGATTACAGGCTTGAGCCACCACGCCCGTACTTGAAAAGTATTTCTATGGCAATAAAAAACCCTTAAGTCAAAGCAGTAAAGAAGAATTTGAATAGTCAGAATTGTGGGTTTTCTCCAATATAATGGAGTAACTTTACGGCCATAGAATCCAATACTTTAAAAAAAAAAAAAGGAAATGCAGTCTGAGTTTTTATATTTATAGATTTTTCCTCTCTTTGTTTGTAGTTTCTCATTTTTATTAAATTGTACTCAAGTAATAGCCTATGTGGAATTGAAAATTAAGGATATTTGCTCTCCACTACAAATACTTTGAAAAGCAATGGTTTAGCCAGTGTTTTCAACAACTGTTAACTGACAGACTAGATCATGAACTCAAACTTAGCAAGACGCCATCATATCAGCAAATAGGTGAGGCGTCTAGAAAAGGCACAGGTTGCCAAAATTTAGGACTGCTGGTTTAACTTGATTAATCCTTTAAGTTCCTTCTTTCATGTTGTGTGTAGACGGGCTTCATGTTTGGCTCACTTTTAAAGAGATCTTCTCATTATCTATTATGCAAATATGTATGAAGACTTTTTTTTTTTTGAGATAGAGCCTGGCTCTGTCGCCCAGGCTGGAGTGCGGTGGCGCGATCTCGGCTCACTGCAAGCTCCGCCCTCCGGGTTCCCGCCATTCTCCTGCCTCAGCCTCCAGAGTAGCTGGGACTACAGTCGCCGCCACCACATCCAGCTAATTTTTTTGTATTTTCAGTAGAGACGCGGTTTCACCGTGTTAGCCACGATGGTCTCGATCTCCTGACCTCGTGATCCACCCGCCTCGGCCTCCCAAAGTGCTGGGATTACAGGCATGAGCTACCGTGCCTGGTCGATACTTTTAAAATAAATTTATATTTATAGGTTTCAAATATTTCCTTTTCTTAGTCATTGTATTAGTCCGCTTACATGCTGCTGTTAAATACATACCCAAGAAAAAGAGGCTTAACTGGACTTACAATTCCACATGGCTGGCGAGGCCTCAGAATCATGGTGGGAGGAGAAAGGTACTTCTTACACGGCAGTAGCAAGAGAAAATTAGGAAGAAGCAAAACTGGAAACTCCTGATAAACCCATCAGATCTCATGAGACTTGTGTACTATCGCAAGAACAGCAAGGGAAAGACTGGCCGCAGTGATTCAATTACCTCCCCCTGGGTCCCTCCCACAACATGCAGGAATTCTGGGAGCTACAATTCAAGTTGAGATTTTGATGTCTCCCCTTATAAAACTGAATGCCTTTAACGGCACACAAATCACCTCTTGAAAGCTTTGGTGCTTAGAAATTTCTTCTGCCAGATACACTAAATCATCTCTCTAAAGATCAAAGCTTCACAAATTTCTAGGGCAGGGGCAAAATGCCACCAGTCTCTTTGCTAAAACATAACAAAAGTCACCTTTGCTCTAATTCCCAACAAATTTCTCATCTCCATCTGAGACCACCTCAGCCTGAATTTTATGGTCGATATTGCTGCCAGCATTTTGGGCAAAGCCATTGAACAAGTCTTTAGGTGGTTCCAAACTTTCCCACATTTTCCTGTCTTCTTCTGAGCCCTTCAAACTGTTCTAATCTCTGCCTCTTACCCAGTTCCAAAGTCACTTTGACATTTTCAGGTATATTTTCAGCAACACCCCACTCTGCTGGTACCGATTTATTGAATTAGTCTGTTTTCACACTGCTGATAAAGACATACCCGAGACTGGGAAGAAAAAGAGGTTTAATTGGACTTAAGGTTCTGCATGCCTGGGAAGGCCTCAGAATCATGGCAGGAGGCGAAAGGAGCTTCTTATGTGGTGGTGGCAAAAGAAAAATAAGGAAGAAGCAAAAGCAAGCACCCCTGATAAACTCATCAGATCTCCTTGAATTTATTCACTATCACGAGAATAACACGGGAAAGACTGGCCCCCGTGATTCAATTACATCCGCCTGTTTCCCTCCCACAACGTGGGAATTCTGGGAGATACAATTAAAGTTGAGATTTGGGTGGGGACAGTCAAACCGTGTCAGTCTTCTACCTATTTCATGAGAATAGCTGATATGCAAGTGACATTATTCAGTCTCTATAATATAATGTTGCAGAATTAACACCACTGGTATTGATCCTATTCTTATTATAATTCCACGGTTAGTTGCAGTTTCTTTGCTCATACCTTAATTAGAAGAAAGTACACTTTCTTCTGTACCTATCAATGCATTACAGAATGGTTCCCATGCATGTCATTCCTGTGGTCTTCTTGGTGAAATTCTAACTCAGAAATTACTTGTTTTTTTAAAAATGTGGATAATAAAAATGCTCTTTAAGATTGAAATATTGTATTGATTTCTAACGCTGAATCACTTAAAATTAAAAAAAATTAATTAAGTGCTGGGCTTACAGGCGTAAGCCATCACACTCTGCCACTATTTATTTTTTAAGTAACTTTTATGTGATGTAAGTTGCTTTTATGCTTCTCCACGACTGAAATCCTAAATAAAATAATATGTTATGGTCTGTAATCCCAGCAGTTTGGGAGGCTGAAGCTGGTGGATCACCTGAGCTCAGGAGATCAAGAGCAACCTGGGCAACATGGTAAAAGTTCATCTCTACAAAAAATTAGACAGGCATGGTGGTGCATGCCTGTAGTCCCACCTACTCAGGGGACTGAAGCATGAAAATTGCTTGAACCCGGGAAGTGGAAGTTGCAGTGAGCCGAGATTGTGCCCCTGCCCTCCAGCCTGGGAGAGGGAGTGAGACTGTGTCTCAAAATAAAAAAGAAAATAAGTAAAGAATAATAATAATAATAATTACAACTTAAGTGGTACACTTATTTTGTTCATATTTTATTTTAAATCACATATTTAATCCTTGAAATGGAAAAACAATCTTTGTTTTTTGAATCCTTTAAACTTCTCTGTATCTTTTTTGGTATAAGTATCTTTAAGAATCAAAGATTTTTTCTAATTAACAGACTTGTGTCATCAACAATTGATAATTTTTACATGTTTTTAAAGTTCAAAATGAGGAATACTCTAAATTTGTTGATCTATTGTCATTATTTACTGAGTTATATGGTAGCAATGAAAAAATAATTAAAAAGTACAAGAATAAGAGTAGCTGAGGAATTCCATCAAATTGACAAAATTTTTGAAAGTACAATTTTGGGAAACTATAAATTTAAAGTAAATTCCTTTATATGTAATGTACTGGGACCCCAGCCAAAATAGCATTTTTATTTTTCTTAGTCTAGAAAAAAGCCCTTGCTCCAGGAAAGCAATAGAGGCAAAATTGGTGGAAATGGAAGGTAATGCAAGGAAATCCCTTTTTTTCTCTCTATAACTGTGACATTTCTTTGAAGTTTTGATTTACACATTTTTCTATCTTTTAAGTATCATGGTTATATGTATAAAGTTTATGTTTTTGTACTGAACACTAAGTCACAGTAGAAAATTTATATTAAACAACATTTAGACTAATTGCTTATTTTAACCCTTTACTCGTTTGCCCAGGGAATACTCCCTCCCCGGCAGCTCTTGCACTCGAGGTAACTTTGCCACGATATATCTCACTTTTATTGTTACTTTGGCATCACTCTAGTTTACTGACTCTGGAAACAAAAGACATCATTCTATTTATAGCATTCTGTTTTTACCAGTGGTATTTCAATTTACAAAATATAGTAATTCTCAATTGCTGAAAATGTCAACTCCTAGAAAAAGTAGCTCCTTCGCGTGCTGTTAACATCATTCTCGAACAGCTGTTCGCGGAAGATTCATTTGATGAATCTGATTTTTCCAAAATAGATGATTCTCAGGATTCAGATGATTCTGATGTTAGTTCTGATTACGAATAACTCCAAGAACAGTTTTTATATTCTATTTCCTCATTGAAAATCAGTTAGGTTTGGTTTAGCCTCAAAGAGCATGTTTACGTAAAATTAAATGAGTGCTGGAAGTGAGCTGCACTTTTTTTTTTTTTTCTAAACAGGAAAAGGGTGAAATCTTACGTAATTCAAGTTCCTTGGTAGTATCAACAGTACCGACAGTAGTCATGGTAATCATAGGATGGTGGCACTAATTATAAAAAAGTATTGTTAATAATAGCTAAGGATTACTGAGTGCTCATCCTGTGATTAGAATGATGCTAAGCTCTTTGCATTTGTAATCACTTTTTTGCCAGTCACAATAGGTGAGAGGCATTATTATTTAAGTGACAGCCATAATGTATTTTACAGGATGCATTTAGAATGAACAATAAATGAAGCTGGCAACATCAAAGAAGAGGCTCTGCACTGGGTAGATATTGAGGGTTTGGTTAAGGCTGGGTGCTAAGAATATTTTGAGAAACAGATCATGCAGATAATGGGTGATCAAGCTCATTCGAATGCAGGTCTCATGATCAAAGGTCAACGTGTTTAACTGTTTAGCACCTTTTCATTGGTTCTAATAAATGGCAGTACGTGCAGTAGCTAAGATTCTTAATTCTGGGGTCAGACTTTCTTGCTTTAAATTTTCTTTCAACCACAGCTTTCTACTCACTAGGCTGATGTTGGATAAATTATTTAATTGATCTATACCTTTGTTTTCTCATATGTAAAATAGAGATGATAATAGGGACTCCTTACTAAGATCGGTATAAATATGACATGTATTTATAGCTACTATATATCTGAAAGGTTTCAAAGAGTGCCTGGCACATAGTAAGCATTGAGTGTTTGCTATCATTTCTTAAGAACCAATTCCATGTTGGGAAGGTTGAAAGCTTTATAGATTTATAGTTTATATGATTCTTTGATGCTTTTTTTTAGCAGTTTGTTTTATTGGTTACATAATTATATTTATTTAGACATAGCTAACTAATATTATAAGACATCGTAATTGCATTTTATCCAGGTAGAAACAATAATTATACAATCATTTATTTTAATGCCATCAGCAAATAAAGGTGGAATGCAAGTAAAAATTTTTTAAATGCTGTGTCTAGATATTTACAACATGTTTTTATAGCCAGATGTGGATTTGAGATTTTAAAAGCACATATATAACTTGGTATAGGAGATTCTAAAAAGAGTAGTTGTCAGTATTTGTAAAATTATCAATTGTCAATGTGTAAAATAAAGTATCCAGAAGAAACAAGAGGAAACGGCATAGACATTTTCTTCAGGCCACAGAACTGGCAGGTTTACTATGAGTTTTACAACCCAAAGCAAGTATATTTCTAAAATCTTGCATATGGCTTTACACATGAGTAAGTGAAAATGTGATGTTATAAGGTGATAGCAGCTTTGCATTCCTGTCCAAAATAAACATTTTAAAATATATTGTGTAGATGTGCTCCTTGGGGAATGGAATTCAATAATTTTCTTTAGCAGTCAACCAGTAAAACTGAGACTCTGTTATCAGAACAGAGAGTAACTACTGCAAATATCTAGATACTTTCACTAAAATCTATTTATGATATAGGGCATTTATATATGGAATTGATGTAGCCATTAGTATGAGCTGAAAAATGTATATGTTGAAGTCCTAAGACCAGTACTTCAGAATGTGACCATGTTTTGAGTTAGGGTCTTTACACAGGTAATAAAGTTAAAATAAGGCCTTTAGAGTGGGCCTTAATCCAGTATCACTGATGTTCTTATAAAAAGAGGAAATTTAGACACAGATGTACAGCGGAAAGACAGTGTGAAGACACAGAAAGAAGACAGCCACCTACAAGCCAAGGAATGAGGTGAGCCTGCACAGAACTTTTCCTCATGGTCCTCAGCAGGAATCAACTCCGAAAATACCTTGGTGTCTTATTCATGTGTGCTTGTATCAGAAAATATCTGAGACTGGGTAATTTATAAGCAACATAAACTCATTTCTCACAGTTGTGGAGGCTGAAAGCGTAAGATCATAGAACTGGCAGTTTCGGTGCCTGGTGAGAGCCTGGTCTTTGCTCCAAGATGGCACTTCGTTGTTGCATCCTTTGGAGGAGAGAAACACTGTATCCTCATGTGGCAGAAGGGACAAAAGTGTTGAACCTACTTTCTCAAGCCCTTTTCTCGGGGCCTTACTGCTATCCATTAGGACCCTGCCCTCATGGCTTAATCACTTTCTAAATGCTCCATTTCTTAAGTTCCAACATACCAATTTTGGGAGAAACTGTCAGACTACAAAATTTCCCTTCTGGATCCCCAAACTCAAGTCCTACTTACATGCAAAAAAACATAGATTTTATCCCAGTAGCCTTCAAAATCTTAACTTGTTACAGCATCAACTCAAAAGTCTTACATCTAGCATCTCTAAATCAGATATAGGTGAGACCCAAGGTAAAAAAATAATAATAATTCTGAAACAAAGTACTCTCCAATTGTGAACCAGCACAATCAAACAGTTGTGTGCTTTCAAAATATAATGGTGAGACAGGCACAGGACAGTTAGTTCCATTTCAAAGGGAAAAACGGAAAGAGGAGGGTCGGAATTAAGTACAAAACACAAAGTAAACAGCATTAAACCTTGATGCTTGAGAATGATTTTCTTTGATTCCAGGTCCCGCCTTCCAGACACACTAGGGTGGGTTTGGGTCCACAAGGTTCCGGAAGACCCTAGCCTATGGCTCTGCCTAGCGCCACCCATGATGCATCTTTCATGGGCTGGTGTTCTGTTAGGCTAGAATTGCATGTTGGTGGCCCTACAGTTCTGGGGTCATGGGGGTGGCACTGCTCCTGGAGCTCCTCTACACATAGCTCTTGTGGGGTTTCTCTGCAATGTCCCTGATTTTAAGGCTCTGCTGGGCACTGCCCTTGCAGGGACTCTGCTGTGGCCTTGAACCCAGGGCTCCAATGGGTATTGCCTTAGTGGAGGCTTTTGTGGAAGCCATACCCTGTGGCAGTTCTCTGTCTGGGTCCAGAGACTCTTCAAGGCATTCTTTGAAGTCTAGATGGAGACAGCCATGTCTCCATAGTTTGTGCACTCCATATGGCTGCAGAGTTAGCACCACTTGGATGCTGCCAAGGTTTACCACTTTTGCTTTTCATAGTGACAGCCTGAGCTGCATTTGGGCCTGCTTACACTACACCTGGGTGGCCAAAGAACACTGCACAGGAATGCGTGAAGCGAATACTCTACATGGCCTTAGGTAATGAGCTCTGAGGTGCCATGAGCTCCCTAGGACTCTGTCTTGAAACTGTTCTGCCCGTTACTCTTGTGCTGTGATGGAACTGGCAGCCTTAAGACATCTAAAATGCCTTCAGGGCCATTCTTCCACTGTCTTGATGAATAAAACCTGGCTTCCTTCTATCCATACTAATCTTATTATCAAAAGTAATTTGGCCACACTCTTGGTATTCTGTCATGAATATGCCTTTTTTCTTTTTAAAAACTGGTCAGGCTGAGAATTTTCCAAATCTTTACATTCTACTTCCCTTTTGATTGTACATTTCATCTTTAATTTGCTTCTCTCTTTTAATATTTTACTATAAGCAATAAAGAGAATCCATGAAGGCCCCTGATCACTCTGTTCAGATATTTCTTCTACCAACTATCCTAATTAATTGCTTGCAAGTTCTGCCTTCCACAAAGTTTTAGGGTGTGGATACAATTCAGCCAAGTTATTTGTCAATTTATAGTAAAGAAAGGCCTTTATTCAGTTTCTAATACCTTGTTTCTCATTTCTTTCTATGATCACATCAGAATTGCCTTTGCCGTTCACATTTCTGCCAATATTCTGATCACAACGACTTAAGTAATCTCTGGGATGACCGAGACTCTGTCTAGAGCTCTATTCTTCTGAGCACACTAACACAACCCTTAACATTTCATTGACGGCAGTCCCGGCTTTCTCTAGCACTCACCTCCAAATTCTTCAAGCCTCTACCGTTTAACCCATTCCAAAACTGCTTTCATCTTTGTAATATCAACATCTCACATGGGTGCTAATTTATGTTTTAGTACATTTGTATGAGTATAACAGAACACCTCAGACTGGGTGACCTATACAAAATACTGAAAATGGAATGACTTTTCTGGGCCCAGAGCTTGGGAATGTGGCCTATGGCTTTGTGTCTGATTTCCATTTTTTTTTTTTAATGATATCTCAGGATACCATTGAAGATACCAACAGTGCCCATTTTTCTGCAAATATTATAATCTTGAACAGATTCATACTGAGGTTTCCCAGGGCACTTTATTCTTATAGGGATGGCCCAGATGGAAGATACTGTGAATAAACAAGTGTAGAGTGTAAGATTTTATTCCCCTAAATAATTCATCAAATTGAGGTAATAAATAAATAAATAAATAATCAAATAAATTATAATACATCATTATAAATGCAATAATACCCAGACCGTGTTATAGTATCATAAAGATAGGTGGAGGGTGAGAAATTCAAGCACAGGAGTGAGAAGTCATTGGCTACTTCTGGTTTTGAAGCAGATGGGCCGTTTGCTATAATTAAAGTAGAGATGTGTAAGAAACTGCTTATTCTTCATTGTTGGCCTCCTGGAGAGAACTTTCACCTTTGTTCCAATTTAATTTGGACTCTTCAGAGAAGTCATTATTTTCAGACCCACCAACTGGGTGGTGCTAAAAGAAACTAATCATTCTTATTTTATCCATGATTCAAATCTCTATTGTACAGTATGAGTTTTTATAACCTTGGATATGAATGACTGATTAATTAGATATCACAGATTACATACTTTAAGCTGCTGTTGGTTTGAATGACTAACAAAAGGAAACTACACCTTGCATGTCAGAAAAATCAGAAGAACTCAAATATCCGTCATTAACCCTGTCATTCTTCTTTATTCCTTTGACCAGTGTGAGATGACCTGCAACAAAAATAAACTAAGGTCAGGGCTAGAAATGATAGAGGTTTGTTTGCAGATTGAAGAGAAATGAAGAAAGTGATGTTTTTATTTTTTCAGTTTTGACCTAGGTAATTTGGATTTTCTTGTAATAATTGTAATAGTGAAATGGTTGTTACTGAAGTTATTTAATAAAATTGGTTATTGCATGTCTGACCCCTCAGCTCCTCATCGAAACAAAAGTTTTGAGACCTTTCTAGATCATGTAAGATTTCTCAAGAGTGCAAGTATGACATTATCAAAGGAAATGCATTTTATTTCTGAACACAACTAAAAACTCAGGTAGATATGGGTCTGAAACTTACATGGTACCTAACACATACAATTAATCTTGTAAATGACTGACTCATGACTACTATGAAAATTGTAATTACAAGATTAAAATATCAGATACAATATTCCATATGTATGCTGTCACCTGGTATCAATCACTAATATATTTTAAATTTGGAGGCATTGGCTTTAATAATGAGATATGTGTGTGTAGTTATAAACATATATTTATATTTATATTTATATGCATTTTGATATATTTGTATGCATTTTGATATTAAACATTATTATTTTTTGTTCTTGGAAAAGAAAAAGTCCTTTGTCATTTATTAATTTTAAAAATTGAAGTTTAGTGGCCTGTATAATCTTACATCAGTACATTGAATTTGTGGATATACATTCTTGCAATATATTCACTATATATTAGAATAACATCCATAGACTTCATGAAACACAGCTATGATAAAGTAGGTCGAAATTCTTTTCATAACAAATCCAATGTGTACTTGAATATAACATTTATTAAGAAAATTAGAACTCTTTTTATTTATTTATTTATTTTTTATTTTTATTTTTTTATTATACTTTAAGTTCTAGGGTACATGTGCATAACATGCAGGTTTGTTACATATGTATACTTGTGCCATGTTGGTGTGCTGCACCCATCAACTCGTCAGCACCCATCAATTCATCATTTATATCAGGTATAACTCCCCAGTGCAATCCCTCCCCCCTCCCCCATCCCCATGATAGGCCCCAGTGTGTGATGTTCCCCTTCCCGAGTCCAAGTGATCTCATTTTTCAGTTCCCACCTATGAGTGCGAACATGCGGTGTTTGGTTTTCTCTTCTTGTGATAGTTTGCTAAGAATGATGGTTTCCAGCTGCATCCATGTCCCTACAAAGGACGCAAACTCATCCTTTTTTATGGCTGCATAGTATTCCATGGTGTATATGTGCCACATTTTCTTAATCCAGTCTGTCACAGATGGACATTTGGGTTGATTCCAAGTCTTTGTAATTGTGAATAGTGCTGCAATAAACATACGTGTGCATGTGTCTTTGTAGTAGAATAATTTATAATCCTTTGGGTATATACCCAGTAGTGGGATGGCTGGGTCATATGATACATCTAGTTCTAGATCCTTGAGGAATTGCCATACTGTTTTCCATAATGGTTGAACTCTTTCTTATAATCCAGGTCAATGTCAAGTTTACTTTGGAAATGATGTGAAAGCATAAACTATTTTAAGTATTGATTTGGTAAACTATTCAAACAATCGATGCCAAAAGGTAATATTTACTTCATTTATAGGATAATTTATCTACTCTTTTATTAATAGATTTTAAACTTGGCCAGAAAATGGATAGACATACGTTTTGTAAAGAAGTGTATTTTTAATGTAACTTTTCATAGCAATATAGAATAAACACAATTATCTAATGTGCTTGAGTTTTAAATATCAAGGGCTTTCCTGTCTTTTTAAATGTAATTATGTCAATATATTTTACATCTTTTAAGGGTTGTGTTAGGATATTGGTCAAAATTATAGACCCTTTCATTTTATTGCAGAAAAACAACACAGAGGAGTTTCTGCCCTGGAACACAAGCCTTCTGCCTGCCCCACAGTCCACCCAGCCACCTGTATGGCTCTTTGTGCTGTGATGAGAGGATGGGGTATGTACTACTTATCCTCATTCTGCACTATGTGATTCCGATTTTATTCTGGGTTCTGGTGCACAAAAGGGGGACTCTACGAATAGACCCACTTTGAAGGACTTACAAGGTAGACATATATTATCTATACACATCAAACTGTTTTATAAAAATGCATTGATCAAAATTGTACCTTTTATATAAGAAGAAACAATGTAAATTGTTTGGTTAAAAATTATCCACTAAATTTTGGGTATGCATAACCACTATTGGGATGAATATAGAAGTAAAACAACAACAACAAAAACACATCAAACTAAAAACTTTGCATTGGGTATACTTTTGGTGCCATTTGCCCGTTTTCTACGTGGCTTAGATTGGCTTGATCACACTTGCTCCCTGAGCTTTTTGTTCAGTAAATAGCATTGGCTAGCCCTACCATTGCCTGGTGTCCTAAGACAGGCATGTTATTCTCTCCAGAGGAAACACCAGCAATAGTTGTGCTTGCAAAAGATAGGACGGCGTCTCTTTGCCAATTAAGGCATGGATTTCAAAAGTGAGTTCCATGAGATTGCACCCACATTGACTATTTGCATTTAAGCTTTACCTCTATTTTTCTACAGTGTCCAGGTTATAAAATGTTTGCATCTGAAAAAGTCTTGTATTATGCTTTTTGTATGAAAATCTCAACAAGCTTCAGCTTTTGTTATATAGATACATAATATAATTTATATGAATTAATTTTAATAAAATATTTATGTCATTTACATGTTGTATTAGTCAGGGTTCTCTAGAGGGACAGAACTAATAGAATATACATATATATATCTGAACATATATATATATATATATAAATAGGAATTTATTAGGTATTAACTTACATGATCGTAAGGTCCCACAATAGGCTGTCTGCAAGCTGAGGAGTCAGGAGATCCAGTGTGAGTCCCAAAACTGAAGAACTTCGAGCACAATGTTTGAGGGCAGGAAGCAACCAGCATGGGGGAAAGATGTAGGCTGGGAGGCTAGACCAGTCTCTCCTTTTTACGTTTTTCTGCCTGCCTTATATTCCCTGGCAGCTTATTAGATTTGTGCCAACCAGATAAAGGGTGGATCTGCCTTCTCCAGCCCACTGACTCATCCTTCAATCCAATCGAGTTGACAGTTTTAACTATCACAAGTCCACTCCTTGTCAAATTGAACTCATACACATCTCCTAAGATCATACATAATCTTCAAATAAAGACAATAATAAGGCCCTAATTATGCCTAATTTAATACAACTATCCTTCGTACAATCAGAAACACACCAACCCCCAACTCAAATACTATCACATAAAGTTAACGATACTTAAATGCTGATATGAAGTCAATAAGTATTATGACACATTATTTATGACACATGATAAAGGAAAAGGAAATAAAATGAACATGTTTTCTTAGTACAAGTGTATACATACACAAACATGTTTTTAGCAAAAGAATGAGGAAATACTCATGACAGTTACAGTCCCCATTTCTGCAGCTGGTCACATGGTCATAGCTGGTATTGATGACTACCTTCTTCTACTACCTGTTCTGTATTCCCTTTGCCTTCAGCAAGCACCTCAGCAGGTCGTGGTTTTTTCCCTGGTGGGAGTTACCCAAACCTTTATTCCTGAGGGGTCTGGGCCATGTGTAGTCCTGCCTGGATTGGGCTGTTGTAGTTTCCCATTGATCTTAATCACAGGACATGGTAATACTAAGAGATGCCTTAATGGTCTCCTGTGTTCCATGCATACTCTTCCTTACCTCTGCTGTGGAGTAGTAGACTGATTTCATCTTGATAATCTGGGTCAACCACTGCATTCAACACTGTAACTGCCTTCTTTGACTATTGACTTAAAGGTAGGAGGAGCCCAAAGTATCCAGGTGGCAATCTTAACTTCCAGTTTAATGGAATTATTGTGTCTCCTGGTGGCAGTGTTCCTCCCTCTGGAACTAAGACCACTAGGCCAGCAGAACATAATATCATGGGAACAGGAAGCTCTTCAAAGATGCAGGTGCTGCCCTCACTATTTTGCAACGTGTCAGTCAAGGGTATATCTTCTGGACCCTCCCAACTTGGATGAATTGGTCTAAGGTGACTAATCCACTCCACCATCCCAATCTCCCTAAGTCTTTGGATCCCTTCCTCTACATTAAACCAAGGAAGATTGGGCATTTCCAGCTGACTCATAGTGGGTCATCTTTTAGTCCATATTTCAGCTAACCAAGCAAATTAACTATTAGAACCTTTTTTAATTCCCTGAATGCAACATTAAAGTAGAGTCCCTACTTAGCGGGCCCAAATCAATAAATTCAGTCTAATTGAACTCTATATTCCGTTCACAATTAACCCATACTCTTAGTATCCATTTCCGTGCCTGTTCTTCAGATTTCTGTTTATATAAATTAGAAAACTCAAACAGTTTTTTTTAGTGTACCGCACCTCCCATGGGTCAAACTCTCAGCCTCACCTCTAGGGGTCCAGAGGGACTTTAGTCTAGTTATAGGTCTAGAAGCAAACAGAGGTGTTAAGGGTGGCTGCTGAGGAGAATCAGCATTGTCTTGCCTGGCAGCTGCCTCAGGGAAGGCCATCACTGTTGCCTCAGACAGTGCAGGGTTTATCTCCTCAGAAAAAGTTGGAAAGGCTGGTGGCAACATGGGTTGGGGAGGGAATTTTGCCACTACTGGGGATGGGGAAACTGTTCCTTCTGGCAAAAAAGGTTCATCAGAGTTTACAAACTCAGCATCCCCAGCTTCATCAGCATCCTCCCACACATCCCCATTCCAATTTGCAGTATCTCATTATTTTCCAATCAATACCTTCACTTTAACAGTAGACACCTGGCAAGGCTGTAAGGCTGTGCATGCATCTTTCCCTGCAGGTACCCCACTCACTCGTATGACAAGAGCTTGTCTGTTTTTCCACAATTTCAGCTCTTTCTCTACAGGGAATAAGACTCTCCCTCAGGGCAGTCTTAGCAGATTTGAGTCTCAGTATCTGCTCCTGAAGCTGGAAGACAGAGTCTCTTAAGTTCATCATTTTCTTTCATCATTACGTCCACTGAACTTAGGAGCAGCCAACCAGCTTCATTATTTTACTTGATTCTCCACATATGGGCAAAGGTATTATGTATAGAGTCTTGCCTCTTAGCCAGTGGGGAATCTGGAGTGTCAAATTCATTTATTTTGTACTACTCTCTAGACAGTTCACACCAAGGACTATCAGCATTTTCCACACTATTACAAGTAGAGTCTTTAGCGTTTTGGGATCAAATCATATTAAGCAGCCAACTCCAGACAACCCCAAAACAAATGAAAGAACTCCATCTTTAATATTCTGTTTCTCTGGAATGCCTCCTGGTAACAAAATCTTTATAAGTCAGGGTCCTCCAGAGGGACAGAACTAATACAATATATATATAAAGGTGACTTTATTAAACATTAACTTACACAATCAGAAGGTCCCACAATAGGCTGTCTGCAAGCTGAGGAGCAGGCAGAGCCAGCCCAAGTCCCAAAACTGAAGAACTCGGAGTCTGATGTTTGAGAGCAGGAAGCATCCAGGAGAAAAATTTAGTCTGGAAGGCTAGGCCAGTCTCTCCTTTTCATGTTTTTCTGCCTGCTTTATATTTGTTGGCAGCTGATTAGGTTATGCCCACAAGATTAAGGGTGGATCTTTCTTCCCCAACCCACTGACTCAAATGTTAATCTCCTTTGGCAACACCCACACAGACACACCCAGGATCAATACTTTTTATCCTTCAATCCAATCAAGCTGACAGTATTAACCATTTCACATATGTATTTTGAAGCTAATAATTCTCCCAAAGGTATGATTTTCTTTTATTTAAATTTCTATTTTTCTACTAAAATAACAACATCAACAACAATAAAGATAATACAAAAACTATAATATATTAAGATACTTTAGAATAGATACAAAGTAGACAGATATTAAGCACAAAATTAGTTTATTTTGTGCCAGACTAGGTTTTTATTATGACTTTATGTCTACTTTGTATCTATCCTATGAAGCTCTTTTCTTTTTGTCTTTATTGGTATTTTCATATTTATAGCTTACTTGATTGTTTCATGATCTGACCTTCCTCTGTGTGTGTGTGTGTGTGTGTATGTCTGTGTAACTTTAGAAGTCTGTTACATCATGGTATAAATTAGCTGCATAATAAATAATCACTGTAATTTTTACTCATTGTAGTAAGTATAACTTTGGATTTTTTAAAATGTATTTTTATAATATATGTCTCACTGAATGGTAAAATATCAGAGAAAAATTAGAAACAAAAATACATGAAAATTCGTGAGAGTAGACCCTACTTTAGGGAATATGAGAGGTACTGTTTCCCTGAATTCAAAATAAGATCATGTCTCTAATGTAGGATAATATGATAGAAAGAAGCAGTGGACTGAATGCAAATGACAACATTTAGTATTCTCTGTGGTAGGAAAAGGGATTAGGGAATATTTCGTTCATCTTCACAATTTTTTTAAATCTCATTATCTGTACAATAAGAGATTTGAACAAGATCTTCTCTAGGGTCTATTCTAATTGCAAACTTTTGTAATTTTAATGGAAAACAATTTAAAAATAAATCAAAGTTTGTTTCTAATGAATGTTATTTCAAGTTTAATTGAATCGTTTAAATGAATAATATCACATTGGAAGGATCCCAGAAGACCTTAATAACAAAAAAAGGTGGTTGGGGGGGGGAACACCATTGTGAGACAGTAGAACATTTTTTTCTTCTCAGTTATTACTAAAAATCTTTAATTCCTATTTCCCATTTGATCTGATTTTATACAGATCATTATAAATGTCTCTTTGCTTCATCATTTTAATTTCCTTCAGTATTATAAAAAAGTAACAAAAAAGTCAATAAATTGGGCAGCTCTGTAATACGTATTTTGATAATTCTGAATCTACCTGCATGCATAATTGTTTCTGACAATAAATATTGGTTGGTTGAATTGATAAGAATTCCAACAATTAACTTAGAAAGTATTTAATCTGATTTGACTTAGTGAAATGACTTCTTTACATGTTGTTACAATGGAGAGGGAAATTTCTGGGTAAAATATTATTATTATTATTATTTTTGAGACAGAGCTTACTCTGTTGCCCAGGTTGGAGTGCAGTGGTGCCATCTCAGCTCACTGCAAGTTCCGCTTCCCGGGTTCATGCCATTCTCCTGCCTCAGCCTCCCGAGTAACTGGGACTACAGGCACCCGCCACCACGCCCAGTTAATATTACATATTTTTAGTAGAGACGGGGTTTCACCGTGTTAGCCAGGATGGTCTCAATCTCCTGACCTCGTGATCTGCCCGCCTCAGCCTCCCAAAGTGCTGGGATTACAGGCATGAGCCACCAAACCCGGCCGTAAAAGATTATTAAAAAGAAAACAAGCAAAATCTGTAGTGTTAAATAATTTTGTTGATGAAAATGTGAGTAAAAATCAACCATAAATCATATAATTTATATATGTGTGTGTGTGTGTACGTATCTATAGCCATACTCTAAATCTCTGTTGTGAGTTAGGAACACACATTTCTTTTGAATGCATACACTGTTTCACTGTTTGTGCAAAGTAGTGAAACACAGATGCCAGCTATTTTAATTTAGCCTTTATCCTTTTAATTTATCCTTTATCCTTTATCATCAACACCAGATAGATTTAGACTTTTCTTTACTTGTAAGAAAACTCTACATCCTTCTCATTTTTCCTATGAATTTCATGAGGTTTATGTGTTCATGTACACTTCAGACCTCAACATTTTACTTTGCAAAATTCTAAAGAGTCATTCATGTTATCATATAACTATGACTCAGACATTGTACTTTTTTGGTTTTTTAAATCCAGAAGTGTAACTGAGACCATTTCTCTGATTTCTACTGAAAACAAGAACACAATAAATAAGAAAGAGAGAAAAAAAGAAAGAAAATAACAAACAAAATAATAAAAGAGAAATTAAAAAAAAGAAAGAGGTAAATCAAATCCAATGAGAAATTTGGGGTTTTATAATTCATAATAGAAATGAAAAAGATCTTCAAAGAGAATACCTTTTCAAGAATTGTGAAGTGTCTGTGATGTTGCCTTACTTGCAAGCAATTTAGCTTGCCTTACAGTTAATCACATGTGGAAGAAGACAAAATCTTATTGATTCTGTGAAACAGACTTTATTACTCATGGCACAGCGCACAGCATGAGATTCATGTTTGTTTGGATTCTTCTTGCCCCACGAGTCTCTCTGGGGCAACATGGAGGGGAGGGATATTCCAGCTGAATGGTACATATCTGGTGGCTTTAAGCCCCAGCTTAAGAAAGCCCAAGCTTAAGAAAGGCCATCTGCAATAAGTGGGCTGCAAGGAAATCAGCTCGATCTCTGCAACAGATGGAAATTTTATCTTTCTTAACCTAGACAACAGACAAATCAGTCTTCTGCTCTGGAATGAGACAATATCTCTCTTTTCCATGGCACTTTGTTTACAAGTGATCTCAAAAAGATAGTCTAGAACAAAAGTTGTCAACAACTCTGCTCAAAAGAGATAGAGAAATGAGAGAGAATGATTGTCTCATTGTACGTTAGTTCTATAACATGGTCTGGGGATGATGCTTTTTGTTCCTTACCCCGTCTTTTTCTTTCGGAGTTTGCTTTACTCTATTCTCCAAGCACCTTTTATTTCTAATGCTAAGAAGATCAACTAATCTTGCTTTCAGTGGCTTGTATTAAACAATATTCTGAAAAATGTATATTCTACTACAAGGAATAAATTAATATTTTTACTTAAAATGATTCTTCTGTTTTAGAGTGGAATTAAATTCCTAGCTAACAGGAAATTATTTTTCCATACTATTTCAATAATTATTTGCCAAACCTAGAGATCACACATTTTGTGTTTATTTCTGTTTCATTTCAAGGAATGACAAATATATCTATAGGTACAATTCTGTAAAGATTATACAACCAAAATAATTTCACATGTAAATTAATGCCACAGGCCTTCAGATCCAGAAAAGGAAAAATATGTTGCTAGTTTCTAATCCCAAGATTCAAACTAGTGCTTATGTTTCTAAAATTATTTACCTTTACTGGTAGTGTTCATAAATGAAAAAAAAAATTGAGGCATTTGTACATTTGCCTGAATATTTCAAATACAGAGAGAACATGTGAAAATTGCCTAAATTACAAAGAAGAAGAACTCCCTTGAGCAATTTGAGTGACTTGCATGAGGAAGTAGACATGTACCAAAGAATAAGAAAAAGAGAAAAAACTTAAAACATATAAGTAAAATATAAATGGAACATAAGTGAAATCAAATGTACGCTTGAAAATCTTAATGGAAACAATCTGACACAATGTGACAAAGCAAAATTTTAATGAAAGTCATATAGCATATAAACACAAATATATGCATATTTGTGTGTAAATACAAAAATATCTTATGTTTATAAATAAAATATAAATAATCATTTGTATTTATAAACAAATCATATATGCATATATCATATAACATATATATATACACAGAGAGAGGGAGAGAAAGAAATCATAGTATCCGAATTTGGTAGCTGCATTATGAGGAAATAATTATATCTATGAAGATAAAAATATGAAAGAAAAGCAATAAACAAGTTATTTTGCTCTCTGTAATTTAAAATATTTAGTAATTATTTTGAGATAATAAAAAAGAACCATTTTAGTAATAATATAAATATATTAGTTGTCCTCTGATATAATATCTGGCACATCCCTACATTTCACATATTTAAATCATTTAAAGATATAAATATATATTAAGGTCTGATTATATAATAAAGATCTGAATCACCTTTAAGTAATTGACTATTTCATTCATGTAAGGGATGCATAAATATGCTTGCTGAAACTCCCTTTTAGTACAAAGTATACAGACAGGTCATGGGTATAATGGCTACATTCCAATGCTTCTGAATGGCCCTTTGTTTGTTTTTTAAGATAAATATTATCCATAAACTACTAAAAGCCGTAGGAGAAATGGACTGATAAATCTGAATTTCTGTATTCATAATTTGGCCATGTTAATGACCAGCTCTATGATCCTGGCCAAGATTGTTCCTGATTATGTTTATACACCTTCACATTGAGCCTATTGGTGAACATGATGCCTATGTTACATTTGGGTTTCAAAATTCTATGATAATAACAGAATCCTGCTCTCTAAAGCAAACCTTGCTTACAGTTCATTGCAGTCCTGCTTTCACGTGGAGTGTCCACTTCTGCAACATCAAGAGGAAGTCTCCCATTTCTAACTCTTGATTTAATGGATGAGTTAAATTTGACCAATAAAACAAAGACACGGTTGCAATGTTTTACACGGAAAACATCTGAGTGTGCTATGGTTACCGGCAACAGTTCATTTTGATAATTTTTAAAAGGAAAATATAAGCAAAGAAATGACAGAGAACAGGATGATTTTATAAAGGTGAATTAACCATGAAATCACAGAGAAAAGATAAACTAAAGTATCTAAATATACAATTATTCTGGGTTTCCTGGGAATTTTAGCAATTTTGTTTTCAGATCTACTTTATTGCTTTTTTTTTTCTTCATCTGTTTTCCATGTTATTTTACATTTTGTAGATCCTTTCTGAGGCATCTAAAAGATTCTCAAGATTGGGAGATCTAAAAACATCTCTGTAAAATATAAAGTCCTTGCTAAATTAAAAAAAAAAAAAAACTTCAACCAAATATACTTTTGAAGGTATAATACTGCATAATGCAAATTTGAGGCAACATTATTTTTGAACAACGTGATACAAGCAAACAAAACAGACATTTTAATTCATGACAGTTAAGATATCAGGAAAATTAATAAATGACCTATGAATATCAAGTAGTATTTTCCTTAGATTTAAGAGATACATTAAATATTCAGCTAACATACACAATTCAAATGCTATTGCTGAAGAAACTAAGATAATGGAGAACAAGATGTTATTACTGAAAGATTCAGTGTTTGCAATATCTAGCATTTTGTTCAGCTTTACTTCCCTGGTACACTTGAATGTCTAAAATCTACTCCTGCATTTTGAATCAAAGACCTTAAGAAATTTTAAATATAACAAAACTGTCCATCAAAATTGCAGTTTTTGGAAAAAGAAAGTTTTACAAGAAAATCAATGTTGAAAATTTTACTTAAGACTTTGAAAAGTAACTGAATTTCCAGTTACATAGCAACATTAACAAGATAATTAAAGAAAAAAAAGCCAATTGAGTTTTAAGAATCACCAAAAATTAAGATCAAAAGAAACTTCCAGAGAGAGTTTCATTTCATACTATAAATCTCATAATGGGAAGAATTTTTGCCTATAACTCTTTTTCACCCTTAGAATCTAGAACTTTGAGGAACATATTAGCAGCTAATGATGACATTTTCTTGAATAGTACAATCAAAATGATATTAGCTTCTTTCCCCCCAAAAAGGGCACCCTTGGTCAAACTGGGATATATAACTTCTTGTTTTATTTCTAGAAAAATATATATTGAAGCATTCTAACTGAGGAAATATATTTATTATATTTTAACTTTCTAAAATATTTTTCTCAAATAATTTTCTCTTATTATTTAGTTCCCACTGAAAAATGAGAACATATGGTATTCAGTTTCCTGTTTCTGTGTTAGTTTGCTAAGTATAATGACCTTCAGCTCCATGCATGTTCCTGCAAAAAACATTAGCTCGCTCTTTTTTTATGGCTGTATAGTTTTCCATAGTATATATGTACCCACATGTTCTTTATCCAGTCTATCATTGATGAGCATGTAGGTTGATTCCATATGTTTGCTATTATGAATAGAGCTGAAATGAAATGAATGTATGTGTGCATGTGTCTTTATAATAGAATGATTTATATTTCTTTGGGTAGACATCCAGTAATGGTATTGCTGGGTCAGGAGGTATTTCTGTCTTTTACACATGGACACGTAGAAGGAAATGACGGGCACTGAGGCCTTCTGGAGAGTGGAGGGTGGGAGGAAGGAGAAGATCAGGACAAATAACTAATGGGTACAAGACTTTGTACCTGAGTGATGAAATAATCCGTACAACAAATCTCCATGACACAAATTTACCTATGTAACAAACTGCGCTTGTACCTCTGAACTTAAAATAAAAATTAAAAAATAAAATAACTAAAACAAATGAAAAGAGTAAATTTCTCTTATTTTCCTTATATAGTTTAAAATAAAGTCTTTCACTTAGAGATGGTGGATTTAACATGTGTTTTCCTTAATGCTTTCTGAATTCCCAACAATAAAAAAACACAATAAAAAGATCTGAAAAGGAGGAAAGCATACAGTTTACAAGAACGAAAGGAACAATAGAAAAATGGCAGGTTGAACTTTTTTTCTTGAAAGTTGAAAAGCAAATAAATTTGTGATAATTGACTTAGACTGAGAAAGCAGAGAGAAAAATGAGTAGGAAGCTCAGATGTCATCTTTGTGTCTTGCCAAATCTAGGATAGGCTCAGGTTCTTAAGACACCAAGTGTACTCCAAGTGGCTGCAAGTTTTAATAAAGGAGAATGTTTTGAAAGATACAAATAGGTTTCTAGAAAATTACCCACTAAAGGTAACATCTACTTAAGGAAATCAGGCACTGCTGAGGTTGGCCTACCATATGGAAAATAGATTGAAAGAGAATGTGTTAACTTAAAGATACAAAGATACGGCCGTTGTTCCAGCTCTATTCTCCTACATTAAATCTAGCTTGCAAAAATTCAAGCTTTTGCCACCTAGTAAGAGGAATGATAGCTTTTGATATGAAGAAAATGATAATACCATAGAAAAGCATCTAGTTAATCACATTTGTTTGTCCTCAACGGAAAACTTAATAATACCACACCCTAAATTGAAGACCCTTTGATTAGCCTTCCTGTACAAAAACATAGTAGTCTCTTTCCTTGTTTTACTCTTCAACATGACCTGCCAACTAAGATAGCCAAAAATTAGAGAAAATTATATACTATGAAAAAAAGTAAGATCAAACTAAATGACAAACAAATTGCAGCAGGTAGTCCAAACAAGAAACAGGAAATATTTTTAAAACTCAATATTTTCATAGAGATAAAAGAAGAAAAAACACCTGTATATCTAGAATAGTATGCCATTAAAACAAATAATAATAATAAATAAAAATAAAAACAAAATCAAAATAGTTGATTTACGTGAAAAAGTAAATATTATATTTGCAGTATTTCAAAAGTAGATATCTGCAATGGTATTTTTCTTTCTTCCTAAAATAGACATTACTATATTCCTCCATAATTCAATACAATCTAGCAAATATGAGTAGAAGTAAGGAGCAGAACACACCTAAAACTGAACACATTCTAGCAAAGAAGTTCGCTCACTATTCTCTTTTAGATTACCCAGCACATACCAGATTTTTAGTTTGCTTTGAATTTAGGGAACTGATTTCTTTGAGAAATAGCATAATATGCTTGCTTAGGTGTACCATTCCAACAAATAATTCAAATACTCAAAGTCGGTAGAAACTAAATCAAAAGTAGAAATATTAATTTCCTTTTAAAATATTTAAATGCATAAAATGTTATATTACTTTAGGTTTATAATCTAAAAAAAAAAGTATATATGCATAGTAGTGTATATGCATATTTAATCTTCTAAAGCAGATAGTCTAAACTCAGTATAGTAATCAAATTTTAGAGAAAGTCTAAAATTTTAGTATAATATGTACTCTTTTATTTTTTTAAAATTTTTAGCATAATGTGTAGTTTTTTGAAACTGAATTTTGAAACCATGAGTTTTGGTTTTATTAAGAGTAGGCTAGAATGCCATGAACTCACAAATGAAAAACATCAAATTAAATAACAATCACAATAATACTATGGGATTTAAAAATTAACAAAAGATCAAACTGAGGAAACAAATTAGATATTTAAGAAGTTTTGTTGGATTGGAGTTATGAAAGATTACATAAATGAATAGACGACTGCAAATAGTGTGATTTATTTTGCCAAAGAAAATAATGGAAACTCTGAGTTGTTTATTTAAATTTTGCACCCAAACATAATGAAAACATAAAGCATAAACTAACTGAGAAGTTTCTAAACTTCTACACCCTAACATTGACATATTTCAATTTAGTAAGGACTTTTAGCCATATTAACAAACAACAAAGCCAATTGACTTTTATGCAAGCAGCTCTTTTCTCTTTCCAGTAACAGCTTAAAATTGTCTTTTTGGAAAACACCATACAATTTAATTATTATTGAATAGTCAGAAGGATTAGTTAGTAGAGAATATAAATCAGCAATTTTATTAGAGCATGAAATTAAATACCTCATATAGAAGACGAAAGCCTCAAGAGTTTAAAGATGGTGCTATTGACATATCAGTTCATTCTAATATAAGTGATTAGTAGTTGCATTTATATAAATGGTTGGAAGGGTCCGGTGGTATTAAGTGCACACACCAAATAATTCTATTAAAACTTTTAAATGTCCTAAGCTTATATTCATTTAACAGCTCAATTACGTATTCCCATTCATATAAAACACCCAGGGCGAATTTTCATAACCGAGGGAAATGAGGAATTGAGATGATTATCCCAATAATTTAGACTCAAAATCACACTTGGGGTTCCAAGGAACTGGAAAGCAGGAACACTTTATACCTTGAATCAAAGAAGTAATATTCTATGATAGTTTCCTAACTTATGTAACCAACTCTTTTAGCTCACATGTTTTTTCAGAAACCTGAGGAGGGGAGAGGAGAAAAGTAATCTTTGGGGCAGGCATGACCAGGGGATGGACAACTATTAAGAGACCTGAGGATGTCCTTTATTCCTCTACTGAACTGAAAACTGTGTTATCCTTTCTATTAAAAATAGTCTAATAATGTGTGGCTCAGCAAAACATCAAGTTTTCCACAAAAGATCCACAACATAAATTCTAGTAAATTAAGAAAAAATCTCTAAGATCTCTACATTGGAAGAGAATAAATCTGGCGTATACATTGCATTAAAGTTTTGGTATCTAAATGCAGTTTTTTTATAAGATGGTAACACATCTCAGGGTGCATACTTGAAAGTAACTTAATATTTCAGCAGTCTCTCCTAATATTACGGTTTTGGCATGCATAAGCAGGATACTCTGCTACTTCCAAAATGTGGAGGTGGGGAACAGAAGAGAGAGATCCAGAAGGAGAGGAAGAAGAAATTTAAAAAGGAAGCATTTGTCTGGGCATGTTGGGTGACTAATGCCTCTAAACCCAGAACTTTAAAAGGAGGCCGAGGTGGGTGGATCATGAGGTCAGGAGTTCGAGACCAGCCTGACAAACATGGTGAAACCCGTCTTGACTAAAAATACAAAATTAGCTGGGCATAGTGGCCAGCGCCTATAATCCTAGCTACTCAGGAGGCTAAGGCAGGAGAATCACTTGAACCCGGAAGGCCAAGGTTGCAGTGAGCCAAGATCGCACCACGGCACTCCAGCCTGGATGACAGAGAGAGACTGTCTCAAAAAAAAAAAAAAGCTTTTTACATGTTTAAGTAATTTGCTGCTACAACAATGTAAAGAAGCTCTAGTATTATTGAATAGATTTGCAATAATTGATATCTAAAGATGAGCTCACAGTTCCTAAACTTGACTGACATGTTTGAGTGTATTGTTTCAAAACACCTAATGATTTTTTTTTTTCAGTAGTGGATATAAGCTTTTTAAAACTTATTTTTCTTGACATATGTCTAAATCTATCAGATAAGATTCTCAAATACCAACAGATCACTCAAACTTCAGAGGTAACAATTAAGGAAGCCTATTAAAACTGGCCTCTATAAATATGGTAAAGACATTAAGTACCAATCTGTGTCTTCGTAGGACACAAAATAGACAAAGAAAAGTGACTTTGATGTAGGCTTTGATTGCCAAATGTCAGGTTTTAGAGAAAGAATCTGGTTACTTGTTACGAACTGAACGTTTGCAACCCCCACAAACACACCACTGCAAAGTTCATATGTTGAAATCCAAGTCCCTCAATGATGATGTTTGAAGGTGAGGCCTTTGGGAGATAGGCCACAAGGGTGAAGCCCTCATGAATGGGATTAGTGCCTTAATAAGAAGCCATAGAGCTAGCTCTAGCTCTTTCTGCAAGTGAAGATGCAATGAAAACTAGTAGTCAGCCGGGTGCATTGGCTCACGCCTGTAATCCCAGCACTTTGGCAGGCTGAGGCGGGAGGATCACCTGAGGTCAGGAGTTCGAGACCAGCCTGGCCAACATGAAGAAACCCCTGTCTCTACTAAAAATACAAAAAATTAGCTGGGCGTGTTGGTGGGTGCCTGTAATCCCAGCAACTGGGGAGGCTGAGGCAGAAGAATCGTTTGAACCCAGGAGGCGGAAGTTGCAGTGAGCTGAGATCGCGCCACTGCGCTCCAGCCTGGGTGACAGAGCGAGACTCTGTCAAAAAAAAAAAAAGTAGTCTGCAAACTCGAAGAGGATCCTCACAAAACCTGGTTAGGATGGTACTCATCTCAATTTCCATCCTACAAGACTGTGAGAAATAAGTTTCTAACGTTGATAAGCCACCAGGTCTATAGTACAGTTTTATCACTGTAGCATTTTAACAAAATCACATATCTCATTTGCATTACTTTAAATATCTTCCTCAAATATTTAAGACAATTTTTCAGCTAACTTTTCATTAGACTGGGTGGACAAATTGTTATTCTAGTCATACATTATATGAACAATGTATAGCCTTTCATCTTTATAAAAAATGTAACCCAAATTCAAGCTTGTTTTATTTATTTTCCTTATTTTTGGCTAATAGTTTCAGACATAAGGAAATACCATTGGTCAATATTGAAAATCAGAAATGTTGAAGTAAGTAAGTTTGACAAATCGTAGCTGAAAGCAATCTAGGGAATTAAACATGCTTTGGACAACACTACTTCTCCATTTTAATTGTCTGAAGTTTTTGGATGAGTCTGCTATTGCCAAGCAATTCAAATGTTCATGATATAACATGAATAATGTTAATGCACTCTTATTTAAATGCAGTAGGATATTTTTCATGATTTTGCTTATTCCTTTATTATGAAGACCAGTAAAACAAAATAAAATTCCAACCATTATAGAGGTTTCAAATAAACCAAAGTTCATCATCATAAAATGATAAACATTTTAGTCACCAAACTTTCACTTAAGAAATAAAATGTATTCTAGGGTTTTTATGGTTGTAGGTCGTATGTTTAAATCTTAATCCATTTTTAGTTAATTTTTGTATAAGGTGTAAGGAAGGGGTCCACTTTCAGTTTTCTGCATATGGCTAGCCAGTTTTCCCAACACCATTTATTAAATAGGGAATTCTTTCCCCTTTGCTTTCTTTTGTCAAAGATCAGATGGTTGTAGATGTGTGGTGTTATTTCTGAGGCCTCTGTTCTGTTCCACATAGGCATGGACAATGACTTCAACATTGACTAAAACACCAAAAGCAATTGCAACAAAAGCCAAAATAGACAAATGGTATTTAATTAAACTAAAGAGCTTCTGCACAGCAAAAGAAACTATCATCGGAGTGAACAGGCAAGCTACAGAATGGGAGAAAATTTTGCAATCTCTCCATCTGACAAAGGGCTAATATCTAGAATCTACAAGGAACTTACACAAATTTACAAGGAAAAACAAACAAACAAACGAAATCAAATACTGGGCAAAGGATATGAACAGACACTTTTCAAAAGAAGACATTTATGCGGCCAGCAAACGTATGAAAAAAAGCTCATCATCCCTGGTTGTTAGAGAAATGCAAATCAAAACTGCAGTGAGATACCAACTCATACCAGTTAGAATGATGATCACTAAAACATCAGGAAAAAACAGTTGCTGGAGAGGATGTAAAGAAATAGGAATGCTTTTACACTGTTGGTGGGAATGAAAATTAGTTCAACCATTGTGGAAGACAGTGTGGCGATTCCTTAAGGATCTAGAACTAGAAATACCATTCGATCAGCAATCCCATTACTGGTATATACCCAAAGGATTATGAATCATTCTGCTACAAAGACACATGCACACATATGTTTATTGCAGCATTATTCACAATATTGAAGACGTGGAACCATCCCAAATTCCCATCAATGTTAGAATGGATAAAGAAAATGTGACACATATATGCCATGGAATACTATGCAGCCATAGAAAATAATGAGTTCATGTCCTTTACAGGGACATCGATGAATCTGGAAACCATCCTTCTCAGCAAATTAACACAGGAACAGAAAATGAAACACCGCATGCTGTCACTCCTAATTGCTCATAAGTGCGAGTTGAACAATGAGAACATATGGGCACAGAGAAGGGAGAAACATCACACACCAGGGCCTGTTGGGGATTGGGGGGTCTAGAAGAGGGATTGCATTCGGAGAAATACCTAATGTAGATGATGGGTTGATGAGTGCAGCAAACCACCATGACACATGTATACCTACGTAACAAAACTGCACTTTCCGCGCATGTATCCCAAAACTTAAAGTATAACTAACAAAAAAAAAAAAATGATAATCTAATTAATGGAATTTCTGAAAAATCAACTTCTAAACTGTAAGAATAGGCCGGGCGCGGTGGCTCAAGCCTGTAATCCCAGCACTTTGGGAGGCCGAGACGGGTGGATCACGAGGTCAGGAGATCGAGACCATCCTGGCTAACACAGTGAAACCCCGTCTCTACTAAAAAAAATACAAAAAATTAGCCGGGCGAGGTGGCGGGCGCCTGTAGTCCCAGCTACTCGGGAGGCTGAGGCGAGAGAATGGCATAAACCCGGGAGGCGGAGCTTGCAGTGAGCTGAGATCCGGCCACTGCACTCCAGCCTGGGCGACAGAGCGAGACTCAGTTTCAAAAAAAAAAAAAGAATAATTTGGTTTACAATGTCCTAGATTACAGCATGTTCTACCAATATGGAAGTATTTACTGAAAACATTGAATGATACACATATTTTAAAATGTTAGATCTTTCCATGCACTGTACAAATTGAGTCATTGTCAACTTATTGTTTACTTTTCCCAAGCAAATTAAACATTTATTGCAGTTACAAAGATAACTACAGAAATAATTGAAATTGGCATGAAACTTCAGAATTTCCCAGAAAGAGAAAAATGACATGAAATTTTTAATTCCAGATAGATTAATAAATGGGATGCAGACTGTCCTCAAGAGGGGGCATAACATGAAAGAGCAAACTTCCTTGTGCAGACTGCATTTTCCTGTGAACTATTAGCACTAAAGACCACTAGTACCTGGGAAAAGGGTGCCTTTACCCTGGAGGAAGAATATGAGAAGCACAAAAGATCATCCACTATGGGAAGAACATTGGTGTAAATGGAGATAATGTGAAAGGTCACCACATAAATGGAAATAGTTTTGAAGACTGCTGACTTTTTGAAATATTCTTTTTTAATAATTTAATCAAGAAATGAATGTAAAAGCACTTTGGACATTATAAGCATCACAGCAATATAAAGGGCTATTATTATTAAAAAAAAAACCTTCAGGGCAATATCTATCTTTATTTAACTGATATACTATTGAAAAGAAGCTATTGTCAGCAGGCATATGAGTCAGTTAAATAATTTAAAGCTTAGCTATAGTGGCTAATGAAAATGTAAGAAGGAGCAAGTATCTTCTTTGCCTAAAATGTGTCAATCCACCTTTAAGGTTTTTACTAAACTAGGTATAACTAAACTTTTTAGGTTCATCACGAAACTTGACAGCAATGAGGAAAGATTCTTTTTCAAATTTTTAGAGCATATTTTAATACTATGGTACATTGTTATAATTAATAAACTATAATAAATAAGGTTAATAAATTACAATAAATAGGGTTGATAACTGAAGTCTGTTCTTTATTAAGATTCCTTAGTTTTTATGAAGTGCCATTTTTCTGTTTAAGAATATCATTCAGAACGCGACATTACATTTAATCATCATATTTCTTAACCTCCTTTTGGCCATGACAGTTTCTGAGACTTGTTTTTTATGACCTTGACAGTTCTGAACACTACTGGTCAGTTATTTTAAAGAATGTTTCTCAACTGGAAATTTTCTGATGTTTTTATCTTGACTGTTCTTAGGGTTATGTGTTTTCAGCAGAAAAATGACAGAGGCAGAGTGTCATTTTCATAACATGATATCAAGGGTACATATTATCAGCATAACTTATCACTGTTTATAATTATATTAACCCTCTGACTGAGGTATTGACTGTCAAGTTTAGTGATATTTGACAGTGTTTTCTAAACTGTAGAACATACTACAATCAACCATACGACCTTATGTAGCACATCACTTAACTCTTAAAAATCTTAGCTATCTATCAGTAAAATGGGAATCAAGATGCCTGCCTCCCAGTGTTTTATATAATAAACAACATAAATAATAAATTTATAACCACTTGGGATCAATGAAACTTACAAAAATGTAACGTATTGCATTTGCTATTAGACATTTATTGAGTACTTTGTGGGTGAAATTCACCGTTGTATTAGCTTTGAGTAATTATGCAAACAAAACAGACGTGGTACCTAACTTAAAAATTTTATGTTTAAAGGGAAAGAGCATGCACATAAATCACTATAGTATAAGCAAAGGAAGAAAAAGCAATTCTGTTTATAAATTTTTCTCCAAAACTATAAATCAATAAGCGTGTGATATATTAGAAAGTAATGTACAGAGTACCTCATTTAATCTGCTCACACACCCTGTGAAGAAGGAAGGTTTTTTTTTTCTAATTTAATTTTTCAGAAGAAAAAAGCAGAAGCCTTGAGAAAAAGTACTTTAGCTTCAGGGGAAAAATATATCTAAAATCATGACAAATTTTAATGTGTGTCTCCAATTTCAAGCTGACATTGAAAAGTCTTTCTTATTAGATGATCACCGTCAGGTGAACTTTCAATTTATTTTCTAAAGAACAGTTGGAGGAAAGATATGGTTGAAAAGCAAAATGTTTTCAAAGGGCATGAAAAGGGGAATGCTGACAAAAGATAACAGGACATTCTCCTGGGTGGTGTCTTACATGATAATTTAATTTCTCAAGACACTCAGATGAAAAAGAGATCTTTTACCCTGTTTTTTTGCTGGCAGAGACTGGTAAGGCCAAGCTCCTCCAGTAAGCAACCAAGCATGAAAAATAATTTAACATATTAGAAACTGTTTAGTCCTGTGCTTTGGCGACTTATTTTTTCTATTCACTTGCGAACACTTTAAATCTAGCTACTTCAGCACCAGAGCTTATTCACAGGTAGTATTATAAATATTCAGTTTTTGTTGAAAATTCGAATACCTGCCTGAAATTAGAAGATATTTATAAGTGAATAAATGAAGAAACAAACAAATATGCTGAAGCAAAAAGGACAGAAAGATAATTAACTGCAAAATAATTTATAGCTATTTTGTTAAAACACATGATTCTTTAAAAAGGTGATTGGAATTAAGAGAGATATAATTTATATGGAAAATCTTCCTTTGTGTTTACTAGATAATATAATATTTCTCAAATTTCGTACACATGTGATTTGGAAATGTATTGGTTTGTGTTCTCCTTTATGCCTGATAATCTACAATGGATAAAAAGATGATGTGACATTTGAACATTACATCTGAATTTCTGCCCTTTCCAAGATGTAGATATAACTGTCTCTTTGATATGGAAAGGAGAGACTCGTATGTAGGCATTTTGAGTTTACAAAGAAATTCCAAAATTTAACTGCTGTTACATCAGAGAGTATTTCAATTTCTGACAAAGTCTGAGCACACTGGCAGGCCATCACTTCCCTTGCTCTTTAGTTAAACTAGTCTATGTGCTAAAATAAAGGAAAAGAGCAAGGTGATGAGAGAAAAATCAGTCAGTTTAGTAAAACTTGTTTCCCTCCTACTTTTTTGTACTTTACATTATTCCTTTTATGCTTATAATTATACAACATAATTACTTTGAGGGATTTATGTACAGAAAATATATTTTTGGGAAAAAGATGATATCCATAATTGTGTATCCATTAATATTAGGTTTCAAGAGACATAGAACAATAATGAATATACTTTGATGAACCTATTGGATATCAGTTGAGTAGAAGAGTCAGAACACAGTACCATAATAAGGAGAAGCATTGGTACTATTTTTCAAGGATTTGAAGTGATGCATAAAGATGACTTCTAGTACATAAGATGGTAGTTCAAGCCAATCTGTTTTGTAGATAGCATATAGTTGGAAGGTGCTTTGTTTTTGTTTTCTGTTTTATCAGCTGTAATGTTTATAGCACATATATTTAACATGATTAAAGTATGGTTGGCTTTAAATTTACCAGTGTGCTGTTTTTAGTTTTTACCCAGAAGGAAGCCAGTATGCATTTCCAGAGCTCTTTTCTTGCCTGTTTCTCTCCACAGTTCTGCCTTGCTATTTCCTGTAGTCTCGGCCTCCCTAAATTCTGATTATTTTTCTCCTACTGGAAATCTGCTAGACTCAGTTTAGGTGTTCTTCCCAAGCCAATATTCTGGAAGATGTCTCCAAGCCGAAATATGGTGCAGCTGTGTTGACAAACCTGTGTTGACAAATATTTGGAATATGAAAACTTACTGGTTGGTACATAAAATATGACATGTTGGGCAACTATTTTTTTTTAATTTATACACTTAGCATATAATGTTTTCCTTCCATTCCTAGACATGTAACCCCCCAAAAAAGACAGTATATTTACACACAAAAACTTATTTTCACATATTTATATATTTTTACTTTTCATTAATTCCAAACTGAAACCAAACCATATGCCCATCCACATGTATATGGATAAATCCAACTTGTTATATTTGTACAATGTAATTCTACTCAGCAATACAAAGAGACAAAATACTGGTAAACACACAGCATGAACAAATCTAGGTTATTTTGCTAAGTGAACCTAATCAGACACAAAATAATATAAATAGCAGATCTTAAATTTAGTTAAAGTTAATAAAATGCAAGCAAATCATTAGTGGCTACATAGGTCTAAAGTCAGTGGGAGGAATCAACTAGCAAGAAGCACAAGGAATCTTTAGGGGATTATGATAACATTCTGTTATCTTAACTATGTCAGTGACTTTATGAGTATATACATCTGTCACAACTCATCAAAATGTGTGCTTTACGTGCATGAAATTTATTAAAGTTGATTTAATAAAACAGTGTGTGAGGACTAGAACACCTAGATTAAGTTAAATTGTTATTTAATTCATTGCTTCAATCTAGAAGTGATTTTTATAGAATAATATTAACATGTTATGAGACCTTATGTAACAGGACTTTTGCATATTACAGAGACATTATTTTATCTTTCTTGAGCATAATACAATCATAAGAGTGAGGGAAATTGTGTACTTATTTCTTTAAAAGCTTCTTCAAAGTCACCTTACAATATTAAAAGCAAAAATCAAACATACACTATAAATCTAATCATGAATAAATGTCAAACGAAGAAATATTGAGATTTGACAGCAATTCATTCTTAAATAGTTCAAGGCAAAATGTTATTTGTACTATCATTTATTGTACACTTGAAATTATTTACAAATTTTAAAGTGAGAAATATAAAAAATATAAAATCAATCATATTGGAAATAAAAATCATGTTAATTTTTATGATATACTATTACAATTGAGATTTTCATTTTGTGAACACATGAAGCAAAATACTGCCATTATTTTTGTCAGAAAAAGTGTAGATCCTGAGTACAAGACTAGAGAAATAATTTTTTTTTTGGAAATGAAAAAAACACAATATTTTTCAAGCAACAGTCTAAACAAATTACTCTGAACTACCATTCTAACTATCAATTTTCTTCTAAAAGTGTGATTTGCAGAAGATGAATTATATTCTCCTTAAGCAGGAAAAATTTTATGCAATTTCTTTAGGGGTTTGAAAAGCAATTACTGTTTGATTTCAGTTGCCTTTATGATTTTGTCTCTTCTAATTTAGTCAGTTCTTACATAAAAACTACTAACTCTTAGTTATTTTCTTCCCATACGCTGTAAAACATATCTCATAAAAAGTCTCCTTAATAGACATTGGAGATATGATCGTGTTGCGTGATGACTACTACTTGATGAAAAATTTCATTGAGTTTTAATTACAATTTTCAAGGATATGATAATGCAACCCTTTTTTTCATAAATGTTTTCTTCTCTTTTGAGTTTTTCTCATACCTTAAAAATCTATTGTATATCTTTTTACACATACATACGTATATATGTCTGTGTGTGTGTATACACATGTAAAATTACAGATTTTTGTTATGAAATAAATATTTATGTCCTCCCAAAACTCATAGGTTGATGTCTAATCCCCAATGCAATGGCGTTTAGAGATGAGGCCTTTGGGAGGCGAATTAGGATTACATAAGGTCATGAAGGTAGAGCCCTCACAAGTAAGATTTGTGCCTTTGTAAGAGTCATGACAGCGCTTATTTCCCCTCTTTATTCTTTGTCATGTGAAGATACAGTGAGAAGTCGGTAGTCTGCAGCCTGGAAGAGAGACTTCACCAAAACCTGGTCATCCCCCGATCTTTGATTTTGAGGATCCAGAAATGTGAAAAGTGTATTTCTGGTTTTTATAAGCCACACACTCTATGGTACTTTATTACAGCAGCTGGAACTTACACAAAAATATGTCTTTAACTAAAAGACTTCATTGTTAAACAGGAAAGGTGTATATCAAGCAGATACATCACTGTTAGGAAGAAGGCCTTTTGGTCTGGTTGGGAAATGCGAGCACTCTCGGCAACTGGTGGCAGGAGCGCACCAGATCAACATGCAGATCCAGCCTCAAAAAGTACCCATTGGGAGAAATGGAAAAAATCACCTAACCTCTTTCATTATTTACTTTGTTGACTTGTTGAATGGGAATAATAACAAATTTGAAAGATTGTGGTGAGTACTAAACACAATATATGCAAAATTGAATTGATAAACTGTAATTTTCTTTCTTTCTGTTTTTTTTTTTTTTTTGAGACAGAGTCTCTCTCTGTCGCCCAGGCTGGAGTGCAGTGGCGCGATCTCGGCTCACTGCAAGCTCCGCCTCCCGGGTTCACGCCATTCTCCTGCCTCAGCCTCCCAAGTAGCTGAGACCACAGGTGCCGCCACCACGCCCGGCTAATTTTTTTTTTTTTTTTTTTATTTTTTTAGTAAAGACGGGATTTCACGGTGTTAGCCAGGATGGTCTCGATCTCCTGACCTCGTGATCCGCCTGTCTCGGCCTCCCAAAGTGCTGGGATTACAGGAGTGAGACACCACGCCCAGCCGATAAACTGCAATTTTCAATATTTACATTACTATAAGTGGAGAGGGAAAAACTCTAACCTACTTGACCCTTCAATTCTCTTGTAATTATAGTACTAATTAGAGGATCATTGTAGTTATACCCCAAGCTGGGTAAAGATCAGTGAATGATACACACTCACAATTTTTGAATTGATTTCAACCAATAAACTAAAGGAGTGGAGAGAGCAGGCTAAAAAACACACTCTGTAGTTGGGCCAGCACTCTCTGTTATGGAATTTCCTCCATCAGTTCCATGTTTCTTTCCCCATTTGTATATTTTATTATAACAGCATGAATAACATAATCACCCCATTAAAATGAAAACATCTTTCCAAACACCATGAATTTTTGACATAATTATTAAAGTATACATGAGAAAGGAAAGTGAAAACACTATTACATAAATAAAAGATAATTGAATATTAAAATAATCTGCAGTAATACAGTTAAAGAATAGAGATTCTGTAAGTCAAGAAGAAAAGTTCCTCCACCAAATTTTTTAAGTGTCATTGATTTAAGTTTGTTGATACCTAAATTTCAATTTACTTAAAATTTATTTGGAAATTTAAGAGAGAGTGACATTTGCAGTTTTTACCAACTTATATTCTTACTGACTACTTGAAGAAATTAGTTATTTTAGGCCAGGCACAATGGCTCAGGCCTGTAATCCCAGCACTTTAGGAGGCCGAGGCAGGCACATTACCTGAGGTCAGGAGTTAAAAACAAGCCTGGCCAACATGGTGAAACCCCGTCTCTACTAAAAATACAAAAATTAGTCCAGCCTGGTAGCAGGTGCCTGTAATCCCAGCTACACAGGAAGCTGAGGCGGAGAATCACTTGAACCCGGGAGGCAGAGGTTGCAGTGAGCGGAGATCGCGCCACTGCGCTCCAGCCTGGGAGACAGAGTAAGACTCTGTCTGAAAAAAAAAAAAAAAAAAATATATATATATATATATGTGTGTGTGTGTGTGTGTGTGTGTGTGTGTGTGTGTGTGTGTGTGTGTGTATAGTTATTTTATATTTAGACAAGGCAGTAAGGATAAGTAAGGATAAACATGGCTTTAGCAATGAGAAAGTGGTCAACAAGGTTTTTTTTTTTTTTTGAGATGGAGTCTGGCTCTGCCACTCAGGCTAGAGTGCAGTGGCAGGCTCTTCTCTACTGCAACCTCCGCCTTCTGGGTTCAAGCGATTCTCCTGCCTCAGTCTCCCCAGTAGCTGGCACTACAGGCGTGTGCCACCACACCAAGCTAATTTTTGTATTTTTAGTAGAGACGGGGTTTTACCACATTGGTCAGACTGGTCTCGAACTCCTGACCTCATGATCTGCCCACCTCAGCCTCCCAAAGTGCCAGGGTTACAGGCGTGAGCCACCGTGCATGGCCAGGATTTTTAAAGATTTAAAACATTCATTGAATCTACAATTTTCCAATTTAATATATGTTTTCAGTGGTTATTAATTATAGCATAGAATATTTGAAGATTTTGACATAAAAATATTTTAATGTAACAAAATGAAACGTAGCTCTTAAAAACAGTACTGAAAATTTTCTTCTTGGCACTTAAAAACCAAGATTCTGGATATCCAGCTGATTAGGTTTAATGTAAAATGCATTAGTGTGTAGTGCTGAGTATTTCAGAATGCTTTTATCAAGAGGTCCAAACAAACGCAGTGGGTCATAATGTCAAATCAGTGGAATAATTCATGAACTAACTCATCCTCTGACTTACCGACACTTACCAAGCTTTTGCCCTTAACCCCTAGAAACCTCTCTTAGAAATTAGAGGTTTACAAAGGAATATATATATATATATACACACACACACACATATATATGAGAGAAGTATAAATATAGAGAGAAATCAAACATTCTTTTTATATATATGTAAAATAAATATATTTCTATTTTTAAATGTGTATATATTCTTTCTATAAAATATGTATTTAATAAATGATGGCTCTTGATTACATAGAGAGTAAAAATGTATTTATTAAATATATTTAGTACACTTCTTATCTTTGAGTACATCTCATACATTTTCTTATATTCTTAGTTGCATATGAATTAATAGCTGAAACAGTTTGTTTTTGAAGTTGATTGAAGATGGAGGTAACTCATTTTTATTCTTATTTTTGACCACTGACTCTTTTAGAATGCCTCCTTGTCTTTTCCTTCTAACCTCAAATATAAATATACAGTTATTTTCCTTGCCTAGGGCCTTATTCTAAACCAACATATGAATAAATTTACCAGGAAAAAAATATGTATTATAATATGCAAAGTGATTCTTGAGTTCAGTTATTATGGCAATAAAAACAATAAATTTCCTTTTAATATCAATTTATTAGTCATGTACCAATCCGATGCCAAGACACAGATTTCAGACAAAAATCTAGTTTTTAATAGATCCAATTATAACTGACTAATCAGAGAATAAAGGACAAGCACTGTGAACATAAACTTGTTTTTTTCTTTTCTCCATCAGGAATACTTACATCTCTTTTTTTTAAACAAAGAGGATCATCAGTGATAATACCTAATTACAACATTTATTTTCCTATTTAAGTTATAAAGAGATATGCTTTTCTTTTCTATTCTTCTTCTATAGTTACTATTACAAAGTAATGAACACCAAAACATTGTAATGATATACGGAAATCTGTAAATATCGATGACAATGAATCTCCTTATTCTTCCCGATTGCTGTAACATATATATTATGCTTGATACTGTAGTGCCCTGAGACTTTTGGTAACATTCTATTCTAGATATAGTAGATCATATCTGCATGCTAAATACAGTTGATCATGTCTGCATGAAACATGCAGCAGCTTGGGGTCAATAATAGGCATGCACTTCTGAAATCGAAATGTTCATGGGTCCCGTAAACCATACCCTGAAACAAGAGAAAATTTGAGAACCTGTGCTGCTAATACTACTTTCAATATTTTTTTTTTTTTTTGAGACGGAGTCTCGCTCTGTCGCCCAGGCTGGAGTGCAGTGGCGTGATCTCGGCTCACTCCAAGCTCTGCCTCCCAGATTCACGCCATTCTCCATGCTCGGCTAATTTTTTTGTATCTTTAGTAGAGACGGGGTTTCACCATGTTAGCCAGGATGGTCTCGAACTCCTGACATCGTGATCCGCCCACCTCGGCCTCCCAAAATGCTGGGATTACAGGTGTGAACCACCATGCCCGGCCTACTTTCAATATTTTATTAACGATTTACAAAACCATGAATGCATGCTTTACATTATTTAATTCTGCTATCTCAAAAATGAATCTATAACATGTAGGAATCTACAAAAATTACACTAGTATTGTTGAGAAACTACTTATTCCAAACTCCCTACCCCCCATTCTGCGATACTTTTATTTTCCTTGTTAAAACTCTCACAAAGTGTGGACTCAGCTTAGGGCCTAGTTAATGCCAGTGATGAAGAAGAAATTTAGTAAATCTTAGTTAAAATTATGTATACTTATATTTTGATGCTGGTTGTTCAGCTTGGGCAAATATATTATTAACTTATTTATTAATGGTCTTATAATGACTGTAATAGCGATTGCTCACTGGATCACCAAATACGGAGTATTATTGTCTAATATAAATGTTAATTTTAAAATATATAATATGTATTTGTATAAATATGTTCAATACAGTTATTGAGTACATGGTAGCCGTTTTTAAATGTAAAGAATAATAAAATTGAAAAAATGACATGAAAATTTATCTCTTCAGGAAAATGCGAAAAACAATAAATATGGTTATACATATGTCTTAATTTATGCTGTTGTAAAAAAAATCCATAGAATGGGTGGCTTCACCTAGATAAATTCATTTCTCATAGTTCTGAAGGCTGGGAAGTCAAAGGTCAAAGTGACAGCAAGTCTGTTGTCTAATGAGGACACTCTTCCTGATTTTCAGATAGCCCTCTTTTCATAGTATTCTCATATGGCAGAAAGCAAAGAGTTAGAGCAAGCTCTCAGGTCTCTTCTTATGAAGACATGAATCTAATTCATGAGAGCTCCACCTTCACAACTTAAATACCTCCCAAAGTTCCCACCTCCTAATATCATCACATCAGGAATCAGGACTTAAACATATGAATTTTGAGGGACACGGATATTGTCCATAACACTAGAGCCCTGGCTACCCAAAATTTGTATCCTTGTATGCCAAATACATTTATTTTATCCTATTGAACTCCAAAGTCTTAATTCATTCCAACATCAACTATAAAGGGTAAAGTCCAAAGTCTTATCGGAACGTCATCTAAATTAGATAGAGATAATACTTGAAACAAGATTCATTCTAAGACAAAATTCTCGCAGCTGGCCTATGAAACCAAACGAGTTATGTGCTTCAAAAATATAATTGTGGGACAGGCATAGAGAAGACATTTCCATTTGGAAAGGGAGAAATAGGAAAAAAAGGAAGGGATGATGTGTCCCAAGCAATTCTCAAATGTAGCAAGGAAAACTCTATGATTTCTTAAGGCTTGAGAACAATCTCCTTTGGCCTGATATTTTACCTTCATACCCAGTGGGGTAGTACTGTTATCCCCACAGCGCAGTGCCCCATGCTGTGGCAATCTGTAGCGGCCCCACCCATGCCGAGGCTCTTCTGGGTAGGAGGTCATGCTCCAGGGATTTGCAGGGTGGCTTTGCCTCTGCAATATCTTTAGGAAGCCTTCTGCCCTGTTAAAAGTTAGACAATGTCCCTAATGATCTCTGAATCACTTTCAGTGATTCTTCTTCTCTTTTCTTGAAGAACAGCACACGTTTCTTGAAGAAGAGCACACATTTACAGTCTTGCTTCATTACATCTCACTTTCCATGTTTCCTTTAGTCCTAGTGTTTTGCTGGAATCATACTATCTCTATTCTGGGCTTCTATTGAGAGAACTGGGAGTTTCTGGTTCACCTGCACACTAATCTCCTTAACAAATGGTTGGTTTGCCACACCATTACTGTCCTCCTCCACACAAACACTCATTCACATTATGTGTGTGTGTATATATACACATGTATACATATATATACACATATATATGTGCATATGCTTTAAATGTTTTAAATATTTAAGTCTTGGGTTTTGTTTTTTGTTGTTGTTGTTGTTGTTGTTTTTGTTTTGGCTTAATTTCTTTTCCAAGTCATTTATCTCTTTTTTCATTTTATTGTAAACAGTCAGGTGAAATGAAACCATTCCTTGAACATTTTGGTTAGAAATGGTACTTTGAGTTAAATATTCAATATCGTAATTTATACGTTCTACCTTCTACAAAACATTACTACACAAATACAGTTCAGCCAAGTTCTTTGCCACTTTATTGCACAGATTATTTATCTGCTTTCTAATAACATCTTGCTTATTCCCATTTCAGACATCATTAGGATGACCCTTATAACCCATATTTCTACTAACATTCTGTTCATGATTACTTACGTGTTTTCTAAGAAGATTAACACTTTCTCGACAACTCCACTCTTCCCTTTCCGAGCTCTAACCAGAATTGCCTTTAGAAGCGTCCTTCATGGCAGTATTAGCTTCTTTTAGCATTTACTCAGAACGCTTCCAGTTTCTGTCCATAACCTAATTCCAAAGCTACGTTTATATTTTGAGATCTTTGTTACACCACCATCCCACTCTCAGTACTAATTTACCTCTTAGTCATTCAGTCCATAGCATTATCTGAATATAAAACTAATATACTCAATTTAAGATGCTGTGACAAATGGAGTAATATAGTCTTATAAGCTGAAATTGTTATCTCATAAATATGAGTTAAATACTCAAATATTTAAGTACGTTGAACATTAAAAAATTAAATGTATTTTTGTTAGATCACACTGTGATTAAGAACAATTCAATATATGAGAAACATGTTAAAGTAACTATAAATCCCATCCTTCAGGTCCAAATCATCATGAGCATCAGATAAAACTCATTTCTAACATTTTCTATAGCTATTACAGATAGAAGCATTGATAGGATAAGAAAAAGAAAGAAAAGTTTTACTTAAAACAGATTGCTACTTTGTGTGATGTGTTCCAATCTAGTTAGTATATTTCTTAGATCCTAGAAGAAGAAATGGAAGTGCATGCAAAGCAAGTGTTTTTAATAATGTTTAATTACTGAATAGTTATTAACGACATTAAAAACCCCACAACACTACAAGTGAATAGAAACAAATTAAAAAACTTAATACATTAAGCAAATTAAATACTGGTACTTTCTTTCACTCTTAGATTCATGTAAACTTATGTTTCTCATTACTCCAATTAACAGTACTCTTAAAACAATGAAATTTATAGTGATACTGGCTCTGGAATTGATGTGGGTGAAAGAAACATTGGTTTTAGAGTGAGACAATTGTGAGTTCTAAACTGTCTCCAACACTTTCTCTATTGTCCATGGACTATTTTAAACACTTCAACCATAGTTTGTTTATTTTGTTTCTGATATAGGATAATGAATTACAATCACTTTTTTTTTTTCAGTTTTAAGAGTTACAAAAATAACAATCCTATTATTTCTTTGTAAAAATAACTGAATGAGTGTCTCTCCAGGGAGGTGCATTCTGAGACTTAGAAGAAGAGGACTTACTTGAATACAGACATCATAAATTAATTATGATTTTCTTAATGAAAATTGACTCACAGAATCATTATATGTGAAATATGCATCTTTATTTAATGAATTATTATTCAAACTACCTCTGAAATATTTAATAAACTATTTTTAAATTTTGAACAGTAAAATTTGAATTCAATCAGTATATTAAGAATTTATAATTAGCATATAAGAAAAGAAAGTCCTTCTAGAATAAATTAAATGAACATTTGAAATAAACAATTTTAAAATAAGACATAAGACCTTATGTAAGCTTTCCAAAATAAACACAGAGATATATCATTCTGTACGGAATCAGAGTTTCTTCAGAAACAGATTTCACACTGTTAACTTAGGAACATCAGGCAACTTGATAGGAGGGTGTCCCAAAATGACATCTCGAATAACAATTTAAAGCCATTTAAATAATCACTGAATTTTTTGATGATATAAAATGTATTTCATAATTATCTGTTATTTATCCAAGAAGATAAAAAGAAAAAATTCAATGAAGAATCTTTATGAAGGATAGAATCCAACCCAATATTGAGAAAGAAATTCATTACCTAAATGGCTAATTTTTAATGGACTGCAGCCTGTATTTTATGTTTTCCTTATAATAGATTAGAAATAAATATTTTTATATTAACAAAATGTATTGCTAAAAACAGTACATGAAAATATCAGCTTAACAAATATTGAATCATAAACACCATTTGGTTTATAGTTTTATGTATTCTAACAAATAGCATTGTACGTGCTGACTTTTACCGATTTTCTTTTATGAAATGATGAGCATAATCTCCTTAATGTAAAATAATATTTCGGCCAGACCGAGTCCTCTTATTGAACAGTGGTTAAGCTAAAATGCATTTATTTAGGGTCATAAAAGTTCAGTCACACATATCCTGAAAGATTTGTTGTCTGAGTCTTCCTTTACAAATTCTCGGGTTCTACTCACTAGAAACTTTAGGGATAACTTGATTATTAGAGCTGCAAATACTCATAGCTGAGTTCAACTGTACATTTTTTATCTGCTATTTTCATGAAATTGCAAAGTGCCAAGCATCTGCAATAAAAATAACAACTAAACATCTGAGACATTGTCCTTAAAAAAAAAAAAAGCAAAACAACATATTAGGTTATAACATGTCATTGGGGAAGCAGGGCTTCAGTAAGAATTTGAGAAAAGCTTCAAAATTGAGAAAGGAATAGTGGGAGTGGGGGTGATAAGGGAGAATGTTGATGCTCTAAAGTTAAGATAGTGTCTGCGGGGGTGTAAATATCACTGTTTGATTAGCATGAAAGGTTTTCACAGGAAAGAGTAAGAAGGGAATTTGAAATGGGAGCAGGTCATGCAGGTCATGAAAAGAGCAAGGTGTCCAAGAATGATGACATAGCCCGAGTATCTGGGGAAATTATTCTAGTAAATTTGTTAAGTATATATAGTGAATATTAGTAGCAGACTAGTCTTTATGTGAACAGATGATTGAGTACAGGTTCAAGGATCGTTTCTGGACTTCATTACCTCTCACAGTGGAGCAAAGCAAAGCCACTTATCCCAGGAAGTTTTACTACTTAGTGACTTTAAATAAATACCAATATTAATTCGTATTTCATTATGCAATTATATTAATTATGTTTGTATCTCATCAGATATATGTAGTATATTCTCTTGTTAAGTTACTCAGAAAATTTCTTAAATGTCTACTTTCTACATCTCATGTCTGTAAGATGAGTTTAGCAATATTACTAAAAGAATTTTGAAAGGTAATTAACACTAAGAAAAAAATACATATTTTTACTTTAAAATAATTGAGATTTTTAATTTTATGGTCATTAATCTATTTTAAATAGTATGGTATTAAATCATCTAAAATAACAGCATAGTAGAGTGATTTCAAATTTTCTGGAAACATACTTAATATGTGAAAATAAAATCTCTGTTATATCTGCATGAGTGCTATGCCTTAGAATAATAATGTGCTATATTAAAAATGCTATTTTTATTGTCCTAAAATGTTGACATACTTTATCTATTTTCTTTCCTTTAAAATAATATAGGACAGAAAAGGTAATGCTTTTAGAAGCACTCAAATATAATAAACCAAACGAAACAAACCCCTTCACCATTTTTTTTTTTAATACAGGGGAGAATGCTATAATTAGGATGATTAGTTGCAGACTTTTTAATGCGTTTATACCTGTATGTATACATATTGGAATACAATCTCCCAAAGGGAAAACATTTTGAACATTTTGATCTGTTTTATTCAGTTCTGCATTTCTAATTTCTAGAAGCATGATTGGAACAAAATGTGTTAAATTACTCTCTCTCTATGTATATTTGAGTCTAATGATAAGGACACAGAACATAAAATCTCCTCAGATATAGAGCATCCCATCGTGAGTGGAAAATACTAAGAGCACATTTGTAATTCAGTGAATCATTGCATTGTATTTTTGAAAGAAATGGTCTTAAAAATGTGAAGAATAAGCAGCAATATTTAGAGGGTACAGCCTATAGGCAAAAAGCAATCTGCTTAGAAACAGAAGGTATCCTTTTACACATGGTATGGAAAGGAAAGAAGGAAGCAAAAGGTGAAAATTAAGGGATGTAAAATATGATAAAAATGGAAGAAAACCATCCCCCAGTACTAGCAAACAATGAATTTACACTTCAATTTAGCAAAAAGAAAAAGATAAATATATTATATGATCCAAACATATACCTTACCCAAAATAATGACAAAAATTTGAAAAAGAAACAAGGACTATAACTGAATGCAAAACAATAGCAATGGATATAAATTTAACATTGGTAATAGAACCAATGAAGACAAAAAGGTAAATCCATTCAAGCAGCTTCTGGATATAGTGCTCTGATTATTCCCTTGGAAGACTGCATCAGGGAAAAAATAAATTGCTGAGTTATCTTGAATCTTAACTAGTAGAATTGTTAGTAATTTTGTTTAGAATTCAGATTTGATGAGTTTTTATAAGCTCATAAATTATTTATGTGTATGTAGACATATTTGTATACATTATATCTAAATACATATATAACTACATATATGTATAATATGTGTTAGTTATAAACCATGACTGAAAAATATTTTATTAGAACTTGCTAATGATTCAAAAGGCAATCTGAGAAATTTTAAAAAGCATGGTTGAGATTCAAAATTCATTATGCTCCAACTTCTGAATTTCTCCAACACAATATTGAAACCTGAAATTTAAAGTGACTGGACTTTAGTCACCCAACTAATTAGTGGCTGTGTTGAGGTTTCATTTTTTTGTGTTTTTTTTTTTTTTCTGGCTGCTTCACAGTGAAGATTTAAGATTTAAACTAACAAGATATGAGAGATTAAAATCTTCTTGTTTTTTTCAAAACAAGGTCTTGCTCTGTCACCAGGCTGAAGTGCAGTGATGCAACTACAACTCATTGCAACCTTGACCTCTGAGGGGCAGATGATCCTCCACCTCAGCCTCCTGGGGCAGCTGAAACTACAGGTGTACACCACCACACCCAGGTAATTTTTTGTAGAGATGCAGTTTTGCCATGTTGTCCAGTCTGATCTGGAACTCCTGGGCTCAAGCAATCTGCTCGCCTTGGGCCTCCCAAAGTGTTGAGAATATAGTTGTAAACCACTGCACCCAGCCAGTAGATTAAAATCTTAAGAAAATAATCAGAACATCACAGAATCAAAGCCATTCCCTTTAATCTTTTCTGAGATTGTGCTGTTGTATAATTGTTAATAAATTCTACTCTATAAAAATTGATTAAAATTTTCATTTTTAAGATGTAGGGATAGAATATTTGCTCTCCAAAAGAACACAGTAAAAGTCATTCATTCCTAAGAGAAATAGAAAAAAAAAAACTGAATATAGGCAAGCAACATTATTTTACTATACAAAATAAATTGGTTTGAAACAAGTATTTTGATGAGAGGTTTTGTGGAGCAAGCAACATTATTCGCTTTTAAAAAATGCCTATTCATGGTTCCATCTACAAACTTACTCCTTTTAGAATTGTTAATTTGGCATTGTGATAAGACAAGCTGTGAGATTCGCCACATTTAAAATTAAATGCCAAAAAGAAAAAGAATGATTTTGCAGTGTATTTGAAACTGAGGAACATGAGCATGAATTACAAAATGTTGAAAATATTTCATTGCACATTTTGTTGGCTACATTGTACTTCTTAGCTGTAGAAGCCATAGAAACTTACTTATGTTCTCATTTCTAAAAGAATTATAAATATAATCATATTTTTAAAAAATTTAAACAGAATTGTGCAGTCATTATTATGTAGTTTTAAACTACATATGATTATTAAGTTAGAGTAGATACACTGTAAAAGGCAAGGAAGTCAAATTGCTTCTCTTTGCAGATGACATAATCTTATATATAGAAGAAAAAACTGAGGACTTCACCAGAAAACTTAGAACTCATAAACTCAGTAAAGTTACAGGATACAAAATTAACATAGAAAAGTCAGTAATATTTCTGTAAAACAAATAACAAACTAGCTGAAAAAGAAATCAAGAAAACAGTCCTATTTACCGTGGCTACATATATTAAATAGGAATAAATTTAACCATGAATATGAAAGACTTCTGCAATAAAAACTAGAAAATGCTAGCAAAAGAGATTGAAAAGGACACAGCGGAATAGAAAGACATCTCATGCTCGTGCATTGGAAGAATTAATATTCCTAAAATGTCCATACTACTCAAAGCAAACTATAGATGCAATGCAATCCCGATTAGAACACCAAAGATATGATTCACAGAAATAGAAAAAAAATCCTAAAATTTATTTGCACTACAAAACAACCTGAAAAGCCAAACCAATCCTGAGTGAAAAGAACAAAACTTAGGCATCACACCACCTGACTTCAAAATATACTGCAAGGCTATAATAACCAAATCAGTATAATACCGGCATAAAAACAGACACATAGCTCAATGGGACGGACTAGATAACCATAAATAAATCCACATATTCATGGTCAACTGATTTTTGACAAAGTTGCTTAAAATATATATTAGGGATAGGATACCCTCTTTAGTAAATCGTGCTGGGAAAACTGGATATCCATACACAGAAGTATTAAAATGAATCTCTACCTCTCATAATACAAAAAAATCAACTGAAAATGGATTAAAGACTTAAATGTTAAGTCCCAAAACTATAAAAATACTAGAAGAAAAGACGGGGGCAATGCTTTAGGACATTGATGTTGGCAAACGTTTTAAGGTTAAGACCCTACAAGCACAGGCAACAACAGTAACAAAATAGACAAATAGAACTCTATTAAACTACAAATCTTCAGCATAGCACAGAAAACAATTAACAAAGCGAAGAGATAACCTGCAGAATCGTAGGACATATTTATAAACTATTTATCTGCATATATAGAAACATAACAAACATCAGTATAAAGGCACTAATAGTCAGAATATGTAAGAACTCAGACAACTCAAGAGAAAAAAAAAACAGATACTGCGTTAAAAAGTGTACAAAAGATCTCAATAGAATTTCTCAAATGAAAATATACTAATTGACAATAGGAATATAAAAAAATTTAATATCAATACTCATCAGGGAAATGAAAATCAAAACAAACACAATATAACACACCAGTTAGAATGGTTATATCAAAAGCACAAAAAATAACAAATGCTAGCAATGATGGGGAGAAAGGGAAACTCTTATATATTATTGGTGGGAATGTAAACTTGTGCAGTCATTCGGAACACAGTGTGGAGGTTTCTCAAAAACTAAAAATAGAACTACAATATGATACAGAAATTCCACTGTTGGGTAGTGATCCAAAAGAAAGGAAATCCGTATAACAAACTGATAACTGTATCTTATGTTTATGGTAGCACTGTTCACAATGGTCAAAATATAGAATCAACCAAAGTGTACCTCAGTTAAGAAAATGTGGTACATATGCACAATGTAATATTATTCAGTCACAGAAAAACACAGAATTCTGTTATTTGCAGCAACATAGATGAAACTGGCAGTCCTTATGCTAAATGAAATAAATGAGGTAAAGAGAGACAAACTTTGCATATTCTTAATCTCATATGGGAACCAAAATAGTTGACCTCATATAGGCAGAGAATAGAATGATGTTTATCTGAGACTGGGAAGTATAGAAGATAGGGCTTTGTTCACATCAAAAAGTGGGCAAAGGATATGCACAGACACTTCTCAAAAGAAGACATTTATGCAGCCAACAAACATATGAAAAAAAATCGTCATTACTGGGCATTAGAGAAATGCAAATCAAAATCACAATGATATTCCATCTCATGCCAGTTAGAATGGCAATCATTAAAAAATCAGGAAATAACAGATACTGGAGAGGATGAGGAGAAATTGGAAAGTTTTTACAACGTTGGTGGGAGTGTAAATTAGTTCAACCATTGAGTATGGCAGTGTGGCGATTCCTCAAGGATCTAGAAACAGAAACACCATTTGACCTAACAATCCCATTACTGGGTATATATCCAAAGGATTATAAATCATTCTCCTATGAAGACACACGCAGACGTATGTTTATTGTGGCACTGTTCACAATAGTAAAGACTTGGAATCAACCCAAATGTCCATCAGTGACAGACTAGATTAAGAAAATGTGACACATGGCCGGGCGCGGTGGCTCAAGCCTGTAATCCCAGCACTTTGGGAGGCCGAGACGGGCGGATCACGAGGTCAGGAGATCGAGACCATCCTGGCTAACACGGTGAAACCCCGTCTCTACTAAAAAATACAAAAAACTAGCCGGGCGAGGTGGCAGCGCCTCTAGTCCCAGCTACCTGGGAGGCTGAGGCAGGAGAATGGTGTAAACCTGGGAGGCGGAGCTTGCAGTGAGCTGAGATCCGGCCACTGCACTCCAGCCTGGGGGACACAGCAAGACTCCGTCTCAAAAAAAAAAAAAAAAAAAAAAAAAAAAAAAACAGAAAATGTGACACATATACACCATGGAATACTATGCAGCCATAAGAAACGAATGAGTTCATGTCCTTTGCAGGGACATAGATGAAGCTGGAAACCATCATTCTCAGCAAAGTACCACAAGAACAAGAAACCAAACACTGCATGTTATCATTCGTAAGTGGGAGTTGAACAATGAGAACACATGGACACAGGGAGGGGAACATCACACACTGGGGCCTGTCAGTGGGTGGGCGGCAAGGGGAGGGATAGCATTAGGAGAAATACCTAATGTAGATGAGGGGTTCATGGGTGCAGCAAACCACCAGGGCACGTGTATACCTATGTAACAAACCTGCACGTTCTGCACATGTATTCCAGAACTTAAAGTATCATAAAACAATCAATCAATCAATCAATAAGATAGGGTTTGGCTAATGGGTGTAATCATAGTTCGAAGGAATAAATTCTAGTGTTCAATAGCACAATAGGGTGACTATAGTTAACAATAATTTATTGTGTTCTATTTATTTATTTTTCTTTAACTTTTAAGTTCAGGGGTATCCATGCAGGTTGTACAGTTTTGCTATATAAGTAAACGTGTGCCATGGTGGTTTGCTGCACAGATCAAAATAGCTGGAGCCAGAAATTTGAAATGTTCCCAACACAAAAGATAAACGTTTGCAGTGAATTTGCTAAATACTCTGAATTGACCATTACACATTGTATATATATATATATATATATATATCAGATTATCACATGTACCACATAAATATGTATAACTATTATGTATCATCAAACATGAAAAAAAGACACATTGTCACAAAACATATTATGAATGGGCCTTATTTGCCCAAATATATTATTTTAAATGTGAATAACAGAAAAAAAAAGCAAATTTGCAACCCAAATCTACTTTCGTTACCTTTCCCAGTAAACTCTAACAGAATTTTCATACCTTCATATGGATAAGGAAAAAGAAATGAAATATAGACTTGGGAAATTGATAGATGGATTATTAATTTAGAATGAAAACAAAAACAAATCTGCTTCGATGATGAAGCGAAAGATGCTTATGGAAGTATTGGGATAAATTGGGATAATGTGTAATGTTCTCATTTTAGTTACACTGTTCTGATGCCAGTTCAATCGAACTTAAAATCCATTTCCCATCTCTTTGTCCTTCCTATTAGTACGGACATTTAGCTTAGCTCAGAAATACCAGACATTTTAACAAATCCCAGACATTTAATTTTAGTTGCTGATTACTGAAAAGTGTTCTAGAAAACTGTGTATCATTCAACCTTTTGAATTAGGTTACTACAGCACAGGAATTAACCACAAAATATTGTTGAAGTTTTACAAAAATAAACTGCAAAGTCTAGTACTACATACATAGACTATTTGAAGTTTTCATGCCATTTAAAGGCCAAAAAGGAGCTAAAAGTCACTTTTTGTTACTGATGTTCCACAATGTGGCAAAAGCCGTGAATCAGAACAGAGAGCAAAAATTCAGCTAAATGTTAGGAAGAAGAGTTTCTCCTACTTCTTTTTAGGGTCATTATCTTTTCTTTACTTTTCTGATATAATGCATTCTTGATTTTCCTCTGAATTCTCTGGCAGATAATTCTTTCATGTTGACACTTTCTTCAATATGTCACATCTGAATATTGGAATTCCTTCTGAGCTTTTTCTTTTCTCTTTCCCTTCAGTAATTAATACATTTCTATGCCTTTAAAATATACGTAAATACTGGATATTTACGTATGTACATTTGGACATCTTACAGCTCTCTTAAATTTAGCACTCTCAAATCGAACTCTCAAACCAGTTCCAAAACTGGTCCTGCCTGGGCCTCCAAAAATGAAACCACATTCCCCCTATTAGAGATCAAATAGCATCTTTACGTATCTTCTTAATTTTTTCTCTGGTATTTTATATCTGTACTATATGTCATTCATAGATATCCTTAAAACATTAACTGGGCCATGCCACTATGGTGAAGAAAAATCACTAAACTTTCCATTGACTCCAAATAAACTCCAACCTCCTCACTATGATCTAGAAGCTATGTTTGATCTGAGCCCTATATACCTTTCCAAACATGCATTGCTCCACTGTCCCTTGCTCTCATGACATTTTAAGCCCAGCAGCCTTCTTTGACTTCCTAAAACACTGAGAGCTATTCTGATCAGAGTTGTTGCCTGTGCCTTTTCTTTTGTCTGGAATATTTCCACAGGTTTTGGCAATGCTGATTTGTTTACCCTTTGGGTTCACAGTTAAATATCACCATGTCAGAGAAATTTCCTTTTAAATTGCACCAATTCAGAAGCCACCATTCTACTTTACCTTTGTTATCTACTTGTATTCTATCAAGGAACTTACTACAATTTATTGTTTGCCTTCCTAATTCTAAGCTCTATGAGGAGTAGTAGAATTGCTGACTCCCTAGTAAATTTCCAGTACTTAAAACAGTTTCTCACCCACTGTCATGGACAAAATAAATGTCTGTAAAATTCTCACAGTTATTGTGGACATTTGTTAATTTTTAACTTCTGTTGTTGTGGACATTTGTTAATTTTTAACTTTTGTTCAACATTATCCAAACCCAAATCTTTAATAATATATTCATTTTATTTGTTTTTTTCTTTTCTTTCTTTTCTTTTTCTTTTTTTTTCTTTCTTTCCTTTTTTTGTAAGAAACTACCTCTGTTCCATTAGATAATGTCTCAAGGGACTGTTAATCAGAAGATCTTTACTCCTTGTAGCCAAGGGGTAGACACATAACAGGAGTTAGGGTAATCAAATGCTCCCCTTCTGGTGTTTATATCTTCAGCAAAATGACAAACAAAAAATAATGTATTCATCTTCTTTGGTAACATTCTTATGAAATTGCTTAGTACTTCTTCCTTCATAGGTTACTGTAATTACCCTGGTTTCTCTTCACATCCTGGTGGTTTTATCCTTTGAATTTTTTGAACATTGCAATGTCCCGCATTTACCTTCCTTTGTGGATTTTATTAACCAAATCAGTTGAGATTATTTTTACTCATAACAGAAAACCCAAAGAAAGTGGCTTTACTAGACAGAAACATTTATTCTCTCACTTTAAATATGGTTCTAAGATAATGAAGCTCCAAGTTTAGTTTAGTGGCTCAGTGCTACCATCAAAGACCAAAGTATTTTCTTTCTCTTCTGCCATCCTCATGTCATTTAGCTCTCCTTGAGGTTACAAGATATATGTAGCAACAACAGATAGTATATCTTCATGCACAAAATTATAAAAAAATGTAAAATTTATATTTTATATTTTAAGAGCAAGGAAACCTTTCTCCAAATTCCTGTGATTACAGTAATTGAATTTCTCTCACATTTTATTGGCCAATATTGGATCACCCATTCTTTTCTTAGTCTGTTTTCTGATTCTAACAGAATGCCACAGACTGGATGATTTATAAGGAAAATAAAACTGTTTCTCACCATTCAAGAGGCTGGAGCATCCAAGAGCATGCCTGCAGCATTGGAGAGCACCCTCATGATACACCATGGCATGGCAGAGGAACAAGCAAGCAAGCCACGCCCGTCCTTTTAATTAGAAACCCATTCCTCTGACACTGACAATAACAGCACTAACCCATTTACAAAACGGAGCCCTTATGACCTAATCACTGGTTAAAGGTTCTGCTTTTTAATATTGTTACAATGTCAATTCAATTTCAGCATGAATATTGGAACAGACATTCAAACCACAGCAATTTCTAAGTCAGTCAATTCATGAGAAAATGACTAATTTAATTTACTTAAAATAACCAAACTGTAGTTCAACAAAATTGTTCATTAGGGTTAAGGAATAATGTGAAGAGATGAAAAATAAACTTTTTGAAAAAAAAATCTCCCCATAGATTTTAAAACACAGCTCCTTTCCAAGGTTTTATAACTCAGTCAACATAAATGGAACTTCTCAGTTTACAGGGGTTGAAAGCATTGAATGGTGGTACATAATACTGAAATACCATGGATAAATCAAGTGATATAATTACTAGTTCCAATTTTTTAAATCAAATGCATGACATTTGATGAGTTATTTAATCCTTTGGTTGTTTCAGTGTTCTGATTTGGAAAATAAGATGGCACTAGAAATTTTGTCAGTATCCTTTCACTTATAAAATTCTCTAAATATAGAGCTCAATCCTGTACTAAACTATGTACTGGTCCATTCATCATTTTTAAATTGATTTTCTTATTTATTCTGTCTTGGCTCTCAACATTAAATTCGATTAAAAATGTAAAATCCTTGTGTCCATTCATAGCCATGGATTACATGGTGACTTATTCCAGCTCTTTCTTTTTATAATTGAAAAAAACTGTATATAGGAAAAAGAGCCAAATAGATAAAAGGGCTTTATCAACACACAGCTACTGTAAAATTAGTGTTTAGAAAGCAGAAAATCTAAAATCCGATGACATGCTAAACCTAAAGAAGATTTCTTTATTCTGAAAGGCAAAATATGTTGCTCTTATTTATGCCCTATGGAAAAAAAAAGGTGTTTTTTACAACTTTGGAAGATGAATTGATAGAAAAAAAAGCATATTACTTATTTACAAGGATATTTCTCCATGAATTGCCTTTCAGGAAGCTTTCTCTAATCATTCAAATAGACTTCATTCTCTGACTATGTCTCATGCCTGATTTGAAGTTGAAATTAAAGATTGAGGTTCATCCCTGTTTTGATTAATACAATCATGTTAAATAATTTGGACTATGTTGCACAATTTTTTGAGTTAGGAAATGAACAGATTTTAAATAAGGTAATTAAGATTATTTGGTACTTTCCAGAATTAATGATTCTTGCTTTGCTTTGTCTTAATGTAAAAGCTCTTTGAAGTTATCTTCACATTTGTTGTAAGGTTCAATTTTTAATCCATATAATCACCCTCAAGGTTTTGATTAGTAAAGTTAAAAATGTATCAAAACAAAGTAACTAGCTATACTTTCACAGGTTTACAATTAAGTAAGAAAGAAAACTGAAAATAGGATTCTAAAAGTATCTGCTGGTTGAACAATCACCTTGAACAGAGAAGAGGATAAAGAAAATGCACCGAGGAACGTTTTGGCAATGCTTGTCATTATTAGATGTAGGGAGTTACGCGAATTGATTTTATGAATGCAATTGGGGTTTCAATGAAAAACAGAAGATTTGACAGATTAATTTATAAAGATCACGAATACTTTTAACTTCATCAGCATTAATGGTTGAAACATCACAACAGCCTTACGAATTCATGTTGCTCCAAAGGATAAGGTTGCCCATCCAGAGAACAGATGATGAAACAGAAATTAGCACCATTTTTGCCTGAATCTCATTCCTACTCAGCCTTTAATTGATGCACTAAACTGCTTCACAGGAACATTAAGAATGCAAAACAGGAGACTTCTTGAAAGAGGAAGGCATTTGTAAAATATTTGTATAGTACTGAATAGTCCATTCTCTTGGGATTCCATGTCACCCCTTGACCTTTAACTTGTCACAGTTATCAAGAAAGACTCATGTTGTTAAAATTACGTTGCAGAAATAAAGAATCCTATTGGAGAACAGGTGAAATGTGATGTCCTAAAAGTCAACCAAAGAGTGCATTTATTTAAAAAGTCATTGACAGTAGACATAGACAAAAATTGGACTGGATGATCACTGAAAATGACTGTTGGATGAGTAATTAGAAGATCATTGATTACTTTTGGCACAGCTTTTTGAGATAGTATTAGTGGAGCCATAAACTTAACATTTTATGAAATAAAGAGAACAATCTAGAAAGAGAATAAAACCTAGTTTAAATGAAAGTATTTATGCCAATTAAATTTTTGAATTAATATTATTCAAAGAAAGAATAATTGCAAATTGAATAACACAAGATGCACAAGAGATCAAATTGGATTATGAAGGACATAGGAATAGTGTGTAGATGACACACAATTCTTGAGGAGTATGGATGAAACAATTCCACTGTACATGTAGAAGAGAATATAACGGGTGGGAATTCAAAAATATTAAATGATAAAAAAGAAAAATTGAAAAAAAAACTTCTGTAAGATGAAATCAGACTTCACAGTAAAGTGGTTGCATAGTCATTAGTCACTTGAAGGAGAAGGGAGTGCGAGTGTATTTTGAACATTATAGAGATCTGAAAGAGTTACGTGGAGCAGTCAAGAACCAACCAATTAAAGAAAAGTATTTTTAAAGCAGTTTTAACAATCAGCCTGTTATATGGACTTAGGTTCTTGAAAAATAATGCTAGATTCCTCTTAATTTCATTGTAAATTGTGGAAATTTAACTCTATACAATTGTAGAGAAAAAAGGGAATATACAATGTGATTAGGACTCAGTTGGGCAGCTCCCTCTAGAGAGCTTAATACCAAAGTATTTCCAGATGACAAAGGAAGCTTTTGTTCCATTTATCCTGCTGATTGATAAATGAATACATTAATGCTGGTTTTAAAGGCAGTCATGGTCTATCCCAAAATATTTCACTTGCCTTGGTTCACAGTGGACCCTTCTAGGTGACCCAAAAGCTAGAGTCAACATGAACTACTTGAGATGGACTAAATTGCTCCGAAATAGCAAGCACTTGTTCCTGCCATTCACGTCATCTAAAAGCCTCTTCCTACACAATACACCCATGAAACAGCAATTAATCTTTCAAGAACTACCTTAGACAACCTCTTTTTTTGAAGCTTTGTTGATTGACCAAACAGATATAATTTCTCTTTTGTATATTCACTTCACTTTTTCTTCATTTTTGGTAATTGTCATTCTCAACCCTGGGGTTTAGTGATGTATGGCTCTGTTTCTCTCCACCTCCTAACCTATTCCATGTTGCTAAACAATGCGCAGTGAAGTATGTTGATCACCTCTGAATCCTAAATAAATACTTTCTAAATTATTTTCTCTACACAACTCAACATTTTTCTAATTGAGCTAACACTAATTTGTTTCTCATTTATTTTCTGTCTCCCTGAACTTTTTATTCTGTTTACTCATTTGATTTCCTAATGAATATGCTAAACACGAAGAAAAAAATGCATGCTCGATGGTGGTAATGTCCTTTTCCAAATGCTAATAAAATTTGTTAAAATGCTCTTATCAACTTTTTAATGGGTTTCCCAAAAGTTTTTAATTTAGGTAACCAAGCTTCAATTGGAATCAAAATTATTTTACATATATTTTCTGAATTACCATGTATTTAACAAATATTAAAGGAAAACTATTGAAAATAGTTTATGGATGGAAATCTTAGAAGCTTGACACCTTTTTATTCACTTCCCAGATGTTTTTTAAAGTAGATTAAAAAGGTTGCTATGTAACGTGAAAAAAAATTACCATCTAAAATCTAATGATGACGCAACAAGATTCTAAATCAACAATCTGCAGTCTCACATGATACCAATGCCGTATGTTAAATTACCTCTTAAGGCCAAAGAAAAAGTATTTCACAACTTCTCAAAACCAAATACATAACTGTATTTGGACGCTGGTTTTTCAAAGAAGCAAGAGGTAAGCATCAGAATGTGATTTTTAAACATTTCTAATACTTCTTAACAAAAATTTTCTCTAATGTTTTTTAAAGTCACACACATCTAAGACGGTTTTTTTCTGGTTTGGAGCATCATATTATGAAGGTGTTCATATATTCAAAGCTAGGATTGTGTTATCATGTTATACTTTTTCACTATTTTAAAATAAGAAATATTATCAATTATATGTGCCCATCACAATATTTTATTCTGTTTTCTGATGGTATTTTTTTCCTTAACTCTCACTTGGCTTGTTTGTATAGAAAGCACAAGAAAATATTATAACATATTTGAGACAAATTATGTCTCATAATAATTTTAGATCCTTGCTTCTAAGGGGCCTAAAATGTTTGGAAGAGTGTGTCATGTTTTGTGAGAAAGCTTGATTGTGATTACTGAAACTCCCTTTATTTTATTTCTAAGGGTCTGTAAAACTTTTAATTCATACTTAATTGTTCATTATTCGGTTACCTTATCAGCAATGTTCAGATCTTAATGTTGGCAGTATCTTTCTTTTGTACTGACACTAAGATATGAAGAATTGCTAGATCAACTTGTACAGCAAACATGCTTTTCACATGTTCCATTTGGTCTTTCTGGGCCATTTGGTGTTTTCTGAGAAAACAGACAACTTGTAAAATCAAGAGTAGGAATTAAATGCATACCTCGTTATGTAGTGAGGCTCCACTGGAAAGTAAAAGAGAACTCACTAGTTTCATATAAATGTGGCATGCGGGGAAAATAATTGGTTGAAACAAAAGACTTATATTTATGTTTCATTTGTCTATTTTTTGTCCATTGAAGCTTACTTTCATTTATTTATTTATTTGTTTGTTTATTTATGTATTACACATGAAGTTCTGGGAGATACATGCAGAACATGCAGGCTTGATACATGGGTATACACGTGCCATGGTTGTTTGCTGCACCCATCAACTCGTCATCTACATTAGGTATTTCTCCTAATGCTATCTCTCCTCTTGCCCCTCACCCCCCGACAGGCCCCAGTGTGTGATGTACCCCTCCTGGTGTCCATGTGTTCTCATTTTTCAGATAGACTTAACAACACACGCAGAGGGATTTTAGTGAGGATAAAACATAAAGTAAAACAGTGCTCTTTAAGTATCAAAATAAAATAAAATGGTATCTTATTATAACACATAAGGTATCAGTAAGAATGTACTTCCCATTATTTAATTAAATAGTTAAATGTTTAACAATATCTGTAAGTTTTGTATTTTCAAAAAGATCTAGGAAAGTTGGTAATCAAAAATCCACTAAATGGATCCCAGTTTTTTGTAACCTGTTCCGTTTTTGGGATTCCTTTTCCCACATATACCTATTGTACAATCTTAGACACTAATAGACTTATGCTCAGATATTTTTGATTATTTCCTTGGTAATAATGAAAGAGCAATACTTTCTCATATCAGTATTCATGGAATCATCAATTCATTTATTCAGTCATTCATTTTTTTGTTTGATAAATGCTTACTCTAGACCAGGCATTGGGATGAGCCTTAGGAAATGTGCAGAGATGAACAAAGCCAGTGAAGTAATCAGGGTTCTTTTTACTACATCAATATTTGCTCCATTGGAAATAAGAAAGGGGGTTTGAGAAAGGAGTGAGAACAGGGTTCAAGTCCAATATTTTTTGCTGAGGGACTCTGAGGAACCCTCCTGCGGTCTTTACTATTTGATTTGTAACTTGTTTAAATTCTACTGAAAACTTAAAATTCAGCAAATGCAGTTCCTGAAGTATACAGCAATCATTTTGAAATGTGTAGTCTCTTCCTATTATGAATAGTTATTAGAAGACATTGTTTTATATTAGCATTCCATGACAAGTGCATTTATCAGTCCTAATGATTGTGATGCCCAATCCTAAAGTCAGACGGACAATGATTATATATTGGATTATCTATTTTACTAAAATAGAATTTAACGTCCTCTCCATTGGACCTATGAAGAAAGTAAATGTTAACCATCTGGGGTTTCTCACTACAACACAGCTTTGTGAAACATTATTAAGTTCCTATCAATTGCGAAAGCTTCAAAGTACTTCAAAATATCGATTATATCTGCAGGTAAATTCAGGCATGGACTGAGAGAGTTTGAGGTAAATTAGCAATAGTATTGGTTGCATGAAGTGTGGCTTGAATAAAAAAATTCTCTATTAGCTGTGCGGGTGATATAAGTATACTCAATATTAATATTTTTATATATGGTAAAATGACCACAACTAAGTCTCATATCAGTATTCATGGAATCATTTGTTCACTTTTTAATGAAAAAAAATGTTTCTATTAAAATTAATAATTATCTTTTAAGAAATAGTTTATACCTTTATGTAAAATGATTAGGAAGACTTACCCACCCTTAACATCAAAGTGAGTAATATCTGAACAACCTTATAATGCTATACTTGCTAAAATATCATTGGCATTTGATTGAATGCAGAGCCCTTCATACTTTTGTTTGTTTGTTTGTTTGTTTGTTTGTTTTGAGACGGAGTCTCGCTCTGTCGCCCAGGCTGGAGTGCTGTGGCCGGATCTCAGCTCACTGCAAGCTCCGCCTCCCGGGCTCACGCCATTCTCCTGCCTCAGCCTCCCGAGTAGCTGGGACTACAGGCGCCGCCACTACGCCTGGCTAGTTTTTTTGTATTTTTTAGTAGAGGTGGGGTTTCACCGTATTAGCCAGGATAGTCTCGATCTCCTGACCTCGTGATCGGCCTGTCTCGGCCTCCCAAAGTGCTGGGATTATAGGCTTGAAACACCGCGCCCGGCCCATACTGTTTTTTTATTATATGGTTAATGCATCAATTATTAACTGATATTTAACATTGCTAAGAGAATAGTCTACAAAAGCAAAAGTAAAACGATAAATTGGTTTAAACATATTTCTTAAATATAATGATGCATATTCAATATTTTAAAAATAATTATAAGCATACAGCAAGATGTAAATCATTTTTCATAATTGACATTTTACTGAGTTTCTTATTAATTTGAAAACTATTTTGATGTCATAAATTTATTTTCCATGTTTAAACATTTATATGTTAATACTGTACACATTTATAGTTGCAGAAGTATTTATAATTATTGAAAATTAGAAAATTAATTTTCTGTATTTTTTTATATTCCAGGTCAGTTATTACACAAAATGAAAATGTAATAGTGTTGCTATCCTAAGGTTGAAAGCATACAGTATGCAGTCGTTGTTTGTGAGATATATTGATTAATGAAATGAGGATAAGTTTGTCACCTATGTAAAAACAATTACTTTCACCAAACTGGAAATCTGAAATAGCACATGGCTACACTAAATAATTCTGATTTAATTATTCCTAGTATACTTAAACTGCTAAAAAACAAACAAAGGTTTCAACTTTTTGGTAGAAAAAAATGTTTGTTAAATCTAGGTTTTATTTATAATGCAGTTACAGATAATGCAAAATGGATGACTTTCACCTCCCAGCCAAGGCTAAACATGCAGTAGTAAAGACTGATTTTATGTTAAAACTAATTAGAAAGGATCTCATCAAAATCATTCTTGCCTTTTTGTTTTTAATCTCTGAGCTGGTAATTACCCTTTAATCAAGTTGACAATACTAGAGGCTGTAATGAAGATGAAAGTGACACATTTTTAAATTTTTAATGTTACTTTTTTCTTTTAATTTTATAATTAGACAGGTCTCATCTTTGAAAGTGATAAATCTGCTTTATAGTTAAGAAGCTAATAAAGACTGTAGGGAAAAATGTTATCATGATTTATATACATTTTCTAGTAGTTTACATGAGATAATAATATTCATGTTTAATGTAAAAATGAAATTTAATATCAAAGTGATCTATATGTACATTTTAAATAACAAGTAAAAATTAAATAAAGGTTAATTGAGTATGAAGTACATTTATAACTTCTTTTAATTATTCTCTTTCATTGAAAAAATACTAAGCACCTATCAGATTTTATGTATCATTTTTTGAAATTATACCTATAATAGTAATGAGACAAAGTCACAGTTCTTTTACAAGCCTTCTATTCTGGCGAACTGAGACAAACACTAAACAAACAAATCTTAAGACTGACAGAAAATTAAAACAGAGCGAGGTGATAGAGTCATAGTGGATACTTTTAATTAGCAATTGAACAAGCTGTCATGAACATCTTAAGGGTGAGAAGAAAAGACGCAATTGAAAGCTATGCATTCTGCAGATTTATATTTAGAACTAAAACACTAAAGCAGAAACCAGATTGCCACTTTCCATGGTGCTGTTACACTGGTAGGTAGGGCAGATCATGCAGTGTTTAATCCAAGTTTGCATTTTATTCCAGGTATAATGAAATGCCATCAGCAAGTTTCAGATAATGGAGTAACACAATTGGAACCAGCTCATGCTAGTCGCCGCATAAGGAGGGGACTTTAGACCAATAAAATTAAAAAACAGGATAAATATTAAGAGGTTATTACAATAGTTTTGCTGACACATGCTTTATTTCAGATTGAAGCAGTAGAAATGAATACAGTGTATAGACTTCCCATGTATTTTTTTGGTGACATTATTAAGGTATTGGTAAATTAGTTTTAGGAGTTCAAAAAAAAAAATGATTTTTAGGTTTTTCTTTTAGAGGGAATTTAAAATTTTTGGCTTTGCCTTGTTTTGTTTTCAGTGCAAGTTGGTGATGCACCTTAGATTGGCAAAAGGAGATAACAATTACGAATATAACAGGAATAAGTTATGATAGAAAGAGCAATTGGTGGACAGATGGTAGTCAAAGAGAAAGCAACATTTTTACATACTAAAAAGGTGCCTCAGTATTTTGATTAAGAATGTTTTAAACTTTACTGATGTGTAATATATATTTGGAAAAGTTTGCATATTATTAGGAATAAGTTTTTATAAATTAGGCCCTCTTTTCCAGTGTACGAATCAAGAAATGGAACAGTACAAGGGCCCCCAAAGCTCTTTTGCTGTTCCTTTCCAGTACTTACTTCTCACTCCCAGCTCTAGAGTTAGAAATTATCTTATCTTCTTACAGCATAAGATAGCTGTGCCTGTGTTCAAACTTTATACAATAGGAATCACACTCTATCCTTTTTGTATCTTATTTTACTCAACATCATGTTCAAAGATTTATCTGCATTGTGTTGTACCTTATCTACTCAGAGTTTAAAGTAAAATGCATAAGTGTTTACAAGAGCAGAATTTTCTTTTTATAAAGACATGGATTTGAGTGTAAGTCAGTAATAGAAAATACGAATATTGAATTGATAAAATCAAGTAATTTTTCAAAAGTTTTGGAAAGCTGCTGACATTGCCTACTTTCCTTTCACTTATATTTTACCACATGTGCACTTATACTCCCCAAATTTTCAACTGTAATGACATATATATATATTATTCAGTAGATATGCCTATTACAAAAAATCAAAGATATAAATTTATGAAAAAAAACAGATAATTACATGCATATATTTGACAGTTAATTTAGTTATATTAAATGTATACCAGAATACAATTCTAAGATTTATTAAACTCATCTTTGAAGGTTTTTGTGTAGGTCTGGTTACTTTCTGCATCAGTTATCACATGTGGCAACTCTATGTCTATCTTCATATTTAGCCTGTGAGGAACCATTTGAAATCACATTTCTTTTCTTCTGTTCATTCTTATAGAAAAATTTTGATGGAATTAACACATCATTTTCACATTGAAACATCCAATGAGTTCATTTTGCCCACTGTCCAGATAAAGCTAATTTATCAAGACAGGGGAATTGGAATAGAGAAAGATTTTAACACACATGGAGCTGGCTATATTGGAGAAGAGGGCTTTACTGTTACTCAAATCTGCCTCTCCAAAAGTTTGGAGGCTAGGATTTTTCATGAAAAGTTTGGTGGCAGAGGTCTAGGGAATGGGTGCTGCTGACTGGTTGGAAAATGCAATCATAGGGGTGTGGAAAAGGGTCCTTGTGTGCTGATTCTTCTTCTGGGTAGGGGCCACAGGACCAGTTGAGTCAAAAGTTGTGGGTTTGGATAGGGTTATCAGTCTTCAGAAATGTAAAAGTCTGAAAAGACATCTCAAAAGGCTAATCTTAGGTTCTACAATAGTGATGTTACCTGTAGGAGAAATTGAGAAAGTTGCCAATCTTGTGACTTCCAGGAGTAATATCTAGTAATTATTTACATCTACTCCTTAGCAGAGTTCAGGCTCCTCTCTAGACCTGGTGGACCTCCTTTCATTTTACAAAGATGATTTCGTTTTGGGGAAGGGCTGTTATCATTTAAACTATAAACTAGATTTCTCCCAAAGTTAGCTTGGGAATTTTGGGATTCCCAAGCTTTGGGATTTCTCCCAAAGTTAGCAAAGTTAGCAAGGTCAGGAATGACAAAGGGCACTTTGGAGGTTAAAGGCAAGTGAGGGGATTGTTTGATCAGATCCCTCTCACTGTCATAATTTTCTCATTGTTACAATTTTTGCAAGGGCAATTGCAATGGTTATCAATGTAAAGACTGGTTTATTAATATGTACATGGTGTTAATTATTATATTTATAATTATTGTTTCTTTAGAATATATGTCTGTTTCTTCTCATAATTTATTTTTTAAAATTAATTCAAAGATCTTCTTAACTGATGTATTCTTTGCTGTTTATATAGAATAGACTAGACCCACTATTCCTAAAGCAATAAATTTAGTCATAACCTGTTTCTGTTACCTGCCTACTTGGCTGCCTATGGGACATCTTGAACTAAGTATGGAAAACAACAAAAATTTTTACCCATAAAAATATGGATATATTCTAAGGAATGTGGAACCCTGAAAATGGTAATTACATGAATATACATGTTGATATAACCATATATATGCTATTTTCTTATTCATCAAATCTCTTTAAAATATAATGTTTTAATTAGCTGTTTTAAAAATAATAATAGTAAGAATATAATGTGGAGTAAATAACATACATTGATGCATAAATAAAATGTAAGATAATGAAAGCATAAAAAGGACAGGAGAGAAGAAATTGAAGGACTTATGTTCTATGTGAAGTGGTTTAGTATCAATTAAAGGTAGACCATGACAAGTTATAAGTACATCATAAATCCTAAAACAAGCACTGAAATAAGAACATAGTTATAGTTAATAAAGCAAGAAAGAAGCATGTATTTAAATTTGCTCCTTTCTACTTATCCTAGTTTGTCTGTCCACTCCTTTATCTATCTCTATCTAACAACATCTAACCCAAAACTTCAAAGCTATTGTCAGAGGCAGTCAAACCACAGTGACTCCATCTTGAATAGGGCCTGGGTAAAATAAGACTGAGACCTACTGGGCTGCATTGACCGGAGGTTAGCCATTCTAAATCACAGGATGAAATAGAAGGTTGGCACAAGGTACAGATTACAAAGACCTTGCTGATAAAAGGATGTGTTAAAGGAGCTGGTTGAAATCCACCAAAACCAAGATGGCAACAAAAGTGACCTCTGGTCATCCTCACTGCTCTTTATATGTCAGTTATAATGTGTTAACATGCTTAAAGACACTCCCACTGTCATGCGAGCTCCATGTGAAGAGACCACCAAACAGGCTTTGTGTGAACAATAAAGCTTTTTAATCACCTGGGTGCAGGCAGGCTGAGTCTGAAAAGAGTCAGCAAGGGAGATAAGTGTGGGGCAGTTTTACAGGATTTGGGTAGGTAAAGGAAAATTACAGTCAAAGGGGATTGTTCTCTGGCAGCAGGGGCAGGGGTCACAAGGTGCTCAGTGGGAGAGCTTTTGAGCCAGGATGAGCCAGGAGAAGGAATTTCACAAGGTAATGTCATCAGTTAAGGCAGGGACCTGCCATTTTCACTTCTTTTGTGGCGGAATGTCATTAGTTGAGGCAGGAACAGGCTATTTTCACTTCGTTTGTGATTCTTCAGTTACTTCAGGCCATCTGGAAGCATACTGCAGGTCACAAGGGATATGATGGCTTAGCTTGGGCTCAGAGGCCTGACACAGAGGAGCCCTCAGTTCCAGGAAATCTCTGCCCTTTCCCCAGAAGACTCTTGAACAATCCACCCTTTGTTTAGCATATAATCAAGAAATAACTCTGCCTACGGAGTAGCCATTTTTTTGTTTCTTTACTTCTCTAATAAATTTGCTTTCACTTTACTCTGTGGACTTGCCCTGATTTCTTTCTTGCGTGAGGTCCAAGAACCCTCTCTTGGGGTCTGGATCAGTGAGACAGTCAATTATTAAGGGTTCCCAGAGAATCTCTGACCGGCCTGCAAACTAGTTGGAATGAACACTGGGGTGGAAACTGGCCTGTCATCTTCCTGGGTGGAACCTGAGATTCAATTTGTGAGGTGGGAAACCTACACTAGCAGAACTCTTGCTCTGATGTGTGTCCCTTTTGTGTTTTCTTTTCATTTTTCCTTTTTGCCCAATACATTTCATTTTTCTCACCCTGCAAATTGTCTGCAAGCCTAATTTTTCATTGTCATATGACAAGGATTCTGTCTTTAGCTAAACTAAGAAAAAGTCCTACAACATCTTGACCGCTTTTTGCTAACACTGTCAGCTTGGCTTTTAATATGTGAAACTTGTTTGAAGTTTCAAAATGGGGGCTGAAGGAAATCAAAATGTTTTACCTCAAAATATGTTTCTTTGACATATTTGAAAATGGTTTACATTTGGTTACCAGACAGAAGTAGCCTTAAGTGGGGAAAATTTGCATCTGTAGAGAATCTCTGTTAAGACAGCCATGCCACCACCACTTTCTATACCTTTCTCCAATCCAAGAGCAATTCAGAGTCTGATACTTTTAAAAGACTGAAAAGAAACATTGACCATCTATTCTTTCCAAAAAAGTCTTTATCTACATAACAAAGCTGCCTACCCAGGCCATAACAAAGTTGCTAGCCAAGCTTCTTCTCCCCTTTCCAAAACATGTTTTATCGGAGCCTAAGTCGTCGTTCTTTCTGTAATCTCAATATCGTATACAAGTTTCTATAACTCAGTAGGAAGTTGAGTCTTCATTCTGAAGGCTCCCGTGTATGCACATTAAATAAATTTGTGTGCTTTTTCTCCCACTAAAAATAAATAATAAACAAATAAATGAATAAAATAAAATAAAATAGAAATAACTGATTCAAGTAAGATTTTTTTGAGGAAAAATGGAAGAAAGCCATATAGTACCAATTTTTAAAATAGAAAGATGACAGAATTAAACTCACCATATCATAAAGAGTATAAATATCTCACTTAAAAGGCAGATTGACAGATAGAATAAAAAAGACAAGACCAAACTACATGTTGCTACAAGAAAAGGGCTTGAAATTTAAAGAAATAAATGTTTCACAATGAAGAAAGAAAAACTGCACCTTATAACAGAAAGTATACACTAGTTAAACATGAAATAATTATATAAAAATTATAATTTATCACAAATTCAAATTTAACTTGATGTTCCTTTCTTGTTTTTATTATTTTTATAATCTAGGATCACAGATGTTAAGAATCTAAAATTTTCTACAATGATAAAGAGGACAACAATTGGAATTCCCCATGCATGATTTGATAACACTCACCAAGTATTTATTGAAATGTCATATCATTAGTTGATATAAGGCTTTCAAGGAAAAAGCAGACCAGTAAGGTATTTTTGTAACTTAACTTTCAGACTGTTTATAATTAAAGTTAGTGAATGAATAAAGACACCAATTCATATCAATTTCATTTTCATTTTTAGTGATTTTGTCATTCTGAATAAGCTGTGGGCTAGGTAATATGTGTTAAGTAAAACTAGGAAATTCATAAACAAATGCTCTTCTAAAGACAGAAAGTGCTGTCAGATTGCTAGCAGATTAGTGAGGGTCCCCAGCAAGTTGGCGAGATTTCCAAAAGCGTGACTTTGGCTTGGCAGTGAAATAAAGACATACTCAAATTGCTATAAAAACCCAGAGGAAGGGTGATGATCCCAAATTCAGAGAAGCAATAATGGGTTTCCCGATTGAGTGACATGTACAGTGAGTTCTAAAGAGTGAAAGCCACATAGAAAATCTTAACAGAGGAAAAGTGCACATTAGAGAGTGGGAAAGATTTGTGCCAAAAACTAGATATAAAATAAAGCAGACTTTGTGGGTCTAAGGAGTGGGAAATTGTTCAGTGTAAGCGGAACACAATCTGATAAATGAGGTGGCAGCATTCACTGACCTGATCATGAAGTTTTTTGTGTGCCATGGTACTTTTTATGTCTTCTCTTTATTTGCATTTTTTCTATTTTGAACTTCATTTAATCTTTTCAGATTTTAAAGGTGCCAGTGGAGAAAAGTATGGGTATATCATTCCAAATACGTTGTTCTTTCTTTTCCACTACTCACTGTGCAATCCTGACAGTCATTTGACCTATCCAAGGTTCTGATACTTTATCTTTTAAACGAACACATTTATATATACCTCCCAACAATGCAGAAAAATCATTACTGAAGCATGAGAAAGCACTCTAGAGAGAGCAAAATGATGCATAGGCTTAAATGAGTATTAATTTTACTGCTAATTTTTTGACTAAATAATTACATATTTTTTGACAAACCAGAAATGTCAATTGGAATAAATGAGACACAAAGCAAGGAGTAAGTTTTCAAATCTTTTAAAATGCTATGTCACATAGTATTTGTGTTTCCTAAATAACTACCAAAATTTTATAGAGCTAAAGAGCATTTTAGGGTGGCTTATATTACTTTAAATTGCCTGTTGTCAAGGTAACCAGTTCCTTGATATTTCTGGTAGAAAGGATCTCTCCAAATCACAGTCAGACTCTCCATAGATGTAAGTCATATAACCACTTGCTACATTATAGGTCTGTTTATTGATTCTGTCCTCCAAAGGAACAGTTATTGTTTAACGTTTAAATAGTTATTGTTTGTTAAATTGTGTGACTTTTGCTTAGCAGTAAGATATGCTCAGATTGTTGTAAAAACCCAGAATGAAAGCAATAATCCCAAATTGGGAAAAGCAATAATGGATTTCCAGAATGAGTGACATGTAAGGTGAGTTCTAAAGAATAAGAGTCATGTAGAAAATCTAAACAGGGGAGAAGTTATGAGATGATTTGCAATGGTTTCATTTTGTGTATAGGAAAATAGATTTTGGTTAAGATGATGAAGACATGACTATGATCACATAATAGATATCTTTAATACAATGTTATTTTTGATACAAATAGAAATAATACAAAAGAAAACCTGGAAAAAGTAATGCTGTGATAGATGATAGTCACAAACTGTGCATAACTAGATTCATTTTAAAGTCAGTAAAGTAATTTACTACTGGTAACCCAGTAGTAAATTATCAAGAAAGATAATTCCTGGCAATTATTTGGTAGGAATATTAGGAATCATAGATGTATACTTTTCTCCACTGACACCTTTAAAATTTGAGGAAATTGGCTGGCCTGGTGGCACATGCTTGTAATCCCAGCACTTTGGAAGGTCGAGGTGGGCAGATCACGAGGTCAAGAGATGGAGACCATCCTGGGCAACATGGTGAAAACCTGTCTCTACTAAAAATACAAAAAATTGCTGGGAGTGCTGGGGCACACCTGTAGTCCCAGCTACTCGGGAGGCTGAGGCAGGAGAATCACTTGAACTGGGAGGTAGAGGTTGCAGTGAGCTGAGACTGTGCCACTGCACTTAAGCCTGGCGACAGAGCAAGACTCTGTCTCAAAACAAAATAAAACAAAACACACAAGCAAACAAAAAACAAATTGAGAAAATTATATGACATGCAAAATAAGAAAAACACAAGTAAAAAGATTCATGATCTGGTCACTGAATGATACAACCTCATTACTCGGAATCGGTTCCACTTTTGCATTGAACTATTCACTACTCCTTAGGCACATAAAATCTGCTTGATTTTACACTCAGTTTTTGACACAATTTTTGACATGATTCCTTGCTGTTCTCTGATAAGCACTTTTCTTTTGTTAAGTGGTAAATACACTTGGAAATTTGTGCTTTCAATAACTGGATGTATTTTTGAAGTTTTAGAAGAAATCAGTTTTTGGGTGGAAATTTGTAAGGAAACAACCACTTTCTCAGGGTGGTTTTAAAGCTATTTTAAAAATACTTGTAAGCAATTAAAAGATGGGTTCTTATTAAAAGGTAGGATCTGTTTCCTGACCACTTGAATCTGGGAGGGCTTACACATGCCCTGATCAACAGAGTATAATAGAATGGGTATTTTGTGATTTTGGAGATTAAATGATTCCACTTCCATCTGCTTTTCTTTGGTCACTGAACTTCAGAGTCCTGATCTGTTATATAATTTGTGTGACCATCATGAGGTCACCATACTGTGCTGAAGCACAGTCCCATTGAACTTTTTAAAATCACCATTTGTGTAATGATGTGGAAAATATATTAATGTGGAAATATTTGTAAATTATCAGTAAACATATTTCCCACAAGAGTAATTAACCATCATGAACATTAACAATGTTTTTACTGTAAGAAAAGTATATTTAAAAATTATAGGTGGTCCCTTCATCCTTAAATGGAAGCCTACAGAGAGGTAGGAGGAAAACATGAGATTGGCTTTATGTATAAATTTCAGATAGCTTTAACAACATATTCTCTGCCATTTTATATTTCTTTTGTAAAAATGGATACAGCTCATTGTGGATATTTTGAACAGAGTCCATGGTTTTCAGATCAAACTATAGTCACATTGACAAAATAAAATAAGCATGAGTAGTCATAAGGCTAAAAAGGTGACTTCTTATCAAGCAATTGAAGAAGAAATTCCATTTTAGTCTGATTGACATTTTGGCCACTTTTATTGGCTACCTAAGTAAAATGAAAGGCTTGTTTCAATAATTGTAATGTGGAGGATGTTTTACAAACTGTTAATTTTTCCTTGTTCAAATAATTTAAGTGAATATACAGTTTTAACTCCAGTTCTAGTAAATTCTCTTTGGCATGCTTTTGAGTAAGTTCATCATCAATGAACTTACCATTAGGGTCTCATTAACGTCTTAGGGAAAGCACATGCCATGGAAAATCCCCTGAGATTTTACAGTGACCATCTTTGCCTTTTAATCCTAAACATCTATTGCTTTATCTGAGCCTGCATTCTACATCAGTGTTCATGAAATGATTGGGTTAGAGTAAATTATCTTGAAAAATCTTTTCCAGATTAGTAAAATTATTCCAAGAATGTCTTCACCTTTGATCTCTTTTGATCAGAACCATTTTTTGGAGAATATCCGATTCAAACTATTGATCTGATGATCACTACACTAAAAATACAAATTTTATTTTTGATATTCTGCCTTTCCATATTACAAATTATTTCATTTAATTTTGGTCTTTTATATTCAGAACAATATCTAAAAAAATTTATGAATGAGCCAGCACTAACAATGAAACCACCCAAAGGGCTCATCTTGCCCACTGCTCAGATCCCCAATTTATAAAGACAGGGGAATTGCAATAGAGAAAGAGTTTAATACAGGTAGAGCCATCTAAATGGGAGACCAGAGTTTTATTTTTACACAAATAAGCCTCCCTCAAAATTTGGAGGCTACAGTTTATCAAAGGTACTTTGGTGGGCAGGGGGCTAGGGAATGGGAGCTGCTGGTTGGTTGGGGATGCAATCACAGGGGTGTGGAACATGGTCCTGATTCACTGAGTTGGCCTCTGGATGCAGGCCACAGAGGAGTCGCTGGTCCAGGTGGGGCCATCAGGTCATCAGAAATGCAAAAGCCTGAAAAGGCATCTCAAAAGGATAATCTTAGATTCTACAATAGTGATGATATTTACAGGATTAATTGGAGAAGTTACAAATTTTGTGACCTCCGGAATAATGGCTACTAATCATTTAATTATACCTACTTCTTAGCAGAATTCAGGACTCTCTCATCTTCCTGACCTGGAAAATGGTTTAGTTTTGGAAAGGGTTATTATCAACTATAAACTAAATTTCTCCCAAAGTTAGCTTGACTTACACACAAGAATGACCAAGGGCAATTTGGAGGTTCAGGCAAGTTGGTGTTGGTTAGAACAGATCTGTTTTGATGTCATAATTTTCTCACTGTTATAATTTTTGCAAACGTGGTTTCAATACGGCTGTGCAAATCAATGTTTTATGGTCAAAATGTCCAGCCACTTTAAGCACATTGACATACATCAGTGGCTTTCAGCTTTTTCCCTGTTTTAACTGAGCCAAACCAATTTTCTTATCAGGGTAGCAAAATGACTAGAGCATTTGTTATGCTGTGTGGTTTAAAAAATGGTATGTTGATTTCTTACTTAGAGTAAGGTATTATAAAGAGAAATATTTTGTCTTGTTTTCCAAAAAAATAAATAAATCTCATTTGAGATTACAAAAATCAATGTATTTTTTAAAGCACTTAATAGATGGAAAGCTGATTTACTCATATTCATGTGCTTACTCAAGAGGTAAAATAACTATATAAGCATTCAGTATGTGACATTACTCCAAGAAAAGTGAAGAAATGCAGGCAAAAATAATTTAAGAAAATAAATTAAGATATTTATGGCCTACATATTTTCTGTAGCTATCATTTCTGAATTTAGGATTTTAATGAATAAAATAAATTTAAATGAAAAGGGGATCCATGCCTCAATGTAGCCACTACAAGATTCTTTAGGTGTAAATCCTATCTCCACAATCATCTTTGAACATTTGCCTTCACCATGCTTCACATTAATTAAAGGACTCACAAGCATTTAACAGGTTGCTATTTTAATTCTTTCAACATGATCACTTCTCAAGGCTGGATATTTTACATTCAAAGATTCCTAATTTTCATTAACAGGAGTGGGGGTAATAGATTACACTTAATAGGGCAGCTGCTTAGAGTTTTCTTTATGTAGAGCAGCATAAGAAGATCACATGTATATTGCAGTGGGTATATCACATGTATATCACATGTATAATGAGCCACTAGCTCATTCCTGACCTGTTTGATTAGAAATCAGAAAGGGCACCTGCGTGGGCAGAAGTAACCTGCTGGGAGCCATAGCTTGATGAGCAGAGTGTGGGCTGCATTTCAGTCCCAAATTGCCTCCTGATTTGGGTCCTTTCTCTACAAATAATTTTTGTAACCTACAAAATATTCCTTAGAAAAACAATAGCTCAGCAATTTTCACAGAATAAGTTCAGAGACTAGCTCTGCTATTTACTCACTTGGTAACTTAGCCTCTGCATCTCTGAAATTCTGGAAAATATTACAAAGTTTCAGAATTGCAATAAAACTCAATGGTAATTTATAAGACAGATTCTAACTGGATGATTGAATATAAAGGTGTGCACATACATTGGGATACATTCAATGGTATTGATTATTATTGTAACTGCTGTACAACTGTAATACCTAATTGAGAAAAATTACAACTTATTCAGTAAACTAAATAAAATTAAAATGAATTAAATACATAAGACTTTCCATCTTAAAGATATTAGAAGTTAGAATGCTCTAGTAACAATTAGAGTTAGGAATTGAGAGCTAAGGTACATGTGATATTGTTTATCTTCATTAAGAAAAAACTGTTTATTACCAATCAACTACATGTATAATTATGTTTACTTATATTCTAGGAAAACAAAAGCAAAAATATACCTAAAACTTGTAAGCACAAACTTTTTAAAAACAATGTTTTTAAAAGAGTACTGAAATATTTATTGTTATGTTTCTCCTTCATATTACTAAAATAGTAGAGCTGGTAACCTATCCTTACCACTTTACTCATACTCCACCATGAAGTAAGCTTCAGTTTTTAATAATTCAGTAATTAAGACATGGAAACATATTTAAAATGCCAAAAAGATAAGGAGGCTATATTCTTTATATGTGATTTCATATCACCAAAGATGACTAAGAATGCCTTCAAAGTGTTTTACTCAAGGCAAAGAGATGAAGATGCTGGGCTGAAATCTCCAAGCACTGGTTTCCTTGGTCATCATTTGAGTGTTATACCTGAAAATGCAGTTCTTCATTCATGCAAGATGCATCGTTTTACCATGACAACACTAGTCAAATAGAGTATACCTTATTTCCTCTTTTCTAAGATGTACATTTTTTCTCAATTTCACATTTCTGATATGGTGGTTTACCATATAATCACTGCCTACATTTTGCTGAGGTTTTCTCCAAAAACCATTGTAGACCTACAGGTACAGTTTACATTCCAGGAATTAATGTGTTGTCTCCTCCTCCTCCTCCTTCTCCCAGAATTCTACTTTCCGTGTGAATCCTCGTGAAAAGGGGCCAGCACGGGTACATTACTCAGTGCACTCACGTAACAAACCTGTACATGTATCCCCTGCATATAAAATAAAAGTTGAAATTATTTTTAAAAAATTAGTCAAAGGTGTTCTGGAAAACTGAGAGTAGAGGATACATAAGTAGTGATTGATGGAAGTTGGGTTGCAAAGTTATGCTTAGACTAAAAGATGAGCCACCTTGGATATTGTAGATTTTTAACTTGATTTGAAGGATGATAGGAGGGATGTACAAATGAGATTTCCCAGACTGAGAGATCTATAGACTGTTAAACAGCAAACAGATGCAAGGCGTGGGAAGAGGGACAGTCAGCAGTCCACAGGATTGTGGAGTGACTCTTAACAGGTGCCTGCAAAGAGACCAGACCCACTGTCAATCCCGAGTCCTCCCTTATTGGTTCTGCAGTTATTAACAAGTTACTTCCTTTCTCTGAGCCTCAGCTAATCATCTGTAAAGTGGGACATCCACTTTGTAATTTTGTTAGAAAGACTTGGGTGTCAAGCTCTTAGCAGATAATAAGCATGTGACGCATGGTAGCAAAACCAAAATTAAGGACAGCTCACTGAATAATTAGGTCTTACCTGCTCACCAGCTTCTCTGAAAAACCTGTTACCTACTTTGTGCTTGAGGGTGTACAGCTTCCCCCATGTTTAGTATACTCTGAAAAAAAAAATAATTAAATTAGAAGATTCTGTTTCCTTTTTGCTGTGGTGGGTTCAAGGGTATTGGTAAATTCCCCCTGTGAAAGGCTTTCACTATGAGCTGTCTTTGAACATCTACCTATGCAGTCATTCCACGTGGCAAGGATGACTACACAGCACTTACTTCAGGGCCTTGCCTGGGGACCGAAACAAACTGTAGGCAAGGAGAAAAAGCAATTAACTGCCCATTTAAGGTAAAAATAATGGAAAGAAAGTCACCTCAAGTAACTGTACGTGAATTGGCCTTTGACACACTGACCAGGGTGTCATGTCTTCAAGAGACATTGACATCTCTGTAGGTTCATGCCTTTTCCAGATTTGATGTGGCAAATAAATGCATAGTAGAGCTTACTATGTGTGAGTTCCTTTATATGCTGTGATTATGTGTCCAATAAATTGCATCAAGACTATAAAGGCTTTGTGAAATCCAGCAACATTAATGCATTAAGTCAAGTTTCATAACGTGCTTCCTAGAACAACCTCTGAAAACTCTCCACAGAAGTACATTCAAAATCTCCATAGATAAATCAAAATGGATTCATCTCAATGGAATTATGCTAAGTAAAAAAACTCAATATCAGAAACAAATTGTACATGATTCTGTTTATATAACATTGTCAAAATGACAAAATTGTGTGGAGATGGAGACTAGAATAGTGGTTGATATGGCTGAGGGGAGAGTGTACAGGGATATGGGTTTGGCTATAAAGAGGTAGCACAAAGAATTTTTGTGGTGATGAAACACTTTTTTATCTTGACTGAGTGGTCATTATAGTAATCTGCACATATGAGAAAACCACAAATATATATAAACTCACACAAATGAGTGTATGTCAACCTTAAAATATCAAGGTGCATTCTCTGAATTGTACAAGGACTAATTGTATAAATTTCATAAGGTACTATAATTACATGTTACCATTGGAGGACATGAAGTTAAGGCTACACCAGATCTCATTACCTTATTTGTGCATCTGCCTGTGAACCTACACATATTTCACAATAAAAACTGTAAAAAAGTAGTGACATAGCTATAGATTCTGCTTATTTATAAGTTTAGATAGAAAGATAGACATAGGTATACAAATTAAACTTAGCGACAAATTAAACTTTAAAAAGATACTCAGTACTAGCTGAAAAAAATTCAAAGAGAAATAATTAAATCACATTGTATGTACAGAGGAAATAATACAAAAAGGCCATCAAATTTCAGAAAATTGTTTTATTATTTAGTGCAGTTTCAACAAAATACCCATAGGATTCCTTGTGACATTTTCATATTGATTATGAAATGTATACAAGAATTAAAGGCCAAGAATACCCTTGGCAAATAAGGGAAATCCTATGAAATAAGAATATATTGGGTAATTTGCTATTCTATAAAGCCATACAAATAAGTTAATGTGCTATTAAACAGAAATAAACAAACAGATCAATGGAATAAAAGAGCTATAAAACCACAAAGAAATAAAAATTATGTATGACATTTGGCATTTTAGGTCACCGGGGAAATTATAGACTTTATAGACTTATTTTAGTGGAGATTCTAAAACAATCATAGAAAATAAATTATCCTCACAGAAAATAAACTGCATTGACCATCCTTAGAGAAAATAAGTTAAATTGGTTTTCCAGCCTCATAGTGTGCACAATTGATTTTCAAAGCATGGTGCCTAGTCCAGAGCATCGATATAAACTGAGAACATGTTAGAATCTATAATCTTGGGCCCAACCTCAGAATGGCTGAATTACAAACTCTGTGATTTGGGACAGCAATTCATGTTATAATGAATCATCTAAGTGATACAGATGCACAATGGGATGTGAGAACAACCTTTGTAACCAGAAATCCATCACTTGAGAATCAAACAATTAGAAGTAAGAAATAGATCTCTAAATATTTTCAAAGAGTATATTAGGTATTTTTCTGATGCTGGGATCTGAGTAAATTTATTAAGAAAGAATTTCTTAAATAAACACAAATTCTGTAAACCATAAAATAAAAGAATAACCAAGTTTACCACATAGAAACTAAGAATTCATTTTATGAAAAGAAAGTAAAACAAGACTAAACTTTAAAAAGATTTTCCATAATTGCCAAAATGTTAATGTTTAGAGTACATAAGGAATGTCTATAAATCAATATGAAAAACACAAGCAAGGCAAGAGAAAAATGGGGAAAAGATATAGCAGCAAAAAAAAGAAAACACATGTTGAGTAAACATAAGAACAGATGCTCAACCTCATTAGTAATCAGGAAAATGTAAATTAAGCCACAGTGTGGTACTATTTCACACCTACTTGATTGGAAACATCTAAGAAATATAATAATACTAATTTATTACTTTGAATTTAAAGAGACTCATATATACTTTTTGTAGAAGTGCTAAGTAAAATCTCTCTTGAAAACAATTTTAACATTGGTATCCCCTTGTTCTATCAACAATAAATTAACTCCATATGAAATTTAAAGTATTTTTTTCTAATTCTGTGAAGAATGTCAATGGTAGTTTGACAGGAATAGCATTGAATCTGTAAATGACTTTGGGCAGTATGGTCATTTTCATGATATTGATTATTACTATCCATAAGGACAGAAAGTTTTTCCATTTGTTTGTGTCCTCTCTTATTTCGTTGAGCAGTGGTTTGTAGTTCTCCTTCAAGAGGTCCTTTACATCCCTTGTAAGCTGTACTTCTAGGTATTTTATTCTCTTCATAGTGATTGTGAATGAGAGTTCATTCATGATTTGGCTCTCTGCTTGTCTGTTGTTGGTGTAAAAGAATGCTTGTGATTTTTGCACATTGATTTTGCATCCTGAGACTTTCTGAAGTTGCTTATCAGTTTAAGGAGGTTTTAGGCTGAGATGATAATGTATTCTAAAGAAAAAATCATGTTGTCTGCAGAGATGATTTGACTTATTCCCTTCCCATCTGAATACTCTTTATTTCTTTCTCTTGCCTTATTGCTCTGGCCAGAACTTATAACACTATGTTGAATATGAGTTGTGAGAGAGGGCATCCTTGTCTTGTACCAGTTTTCAAAGGGTATGCTACCAGCTTTTGTCCATTCAATAAGATATTGCCTGTGAGTTTGTCATAAACAGCTCTTATTATTTTGATGTATGTTTCATCAATACCTAGTTTATTGAGAGTTTTTGACATAAAGGGATGTTGAATTTTATCAAAGGCCATTTCTGCATCTATTGAGATAATCATATGGTTTCTGTCTTTGGTTCTGTTTACATGATAGATTATGTTTATTGATTTGCATATGTTGAACCAGACTTGCATCCCAGGGATGAAGCCTACTTGATTGTCATGGGTAAGTTTTTTGATGTGCTGCTGGGTTTGGTTTGCCAGTATTTTATTGAAAATTTTTGCATCAATGTTCATCAGGAATATTAGCCTTTTTATTTTTGTGTGTGTGTATCTGCCAGGTTTTGGTAACAGGATGATGATAAAATGAGTTAGGGAGGAGTTTCTCCTTTTCAATTGTTTGGAATAGTTTCAGAAGGAATGGTACCAGCTCCTCCTTGTACCTCTGGTAGAATTTGGTTGTGAATTCATCTGGCCCTGGGGTTTTTTTGGTTGGTAGGCTATTAATTACTGCCTCAGTTTCAGAATTTGTTATGGGTCTATTCAGGGATTCAACTTCTTCCTGGTTTAGTCTTGGAAGAATGTATGTGTCCAGGAATTTATCTACTTCTTTTAGATTTTCTGGTTTACTTGCATAGAGGTGTTTATAATATTCTCTGATGGTAGTTCATATTTCTATGAGGTCAGTGGTGATATCTCCTCCACCATTTTTTACTGTGTCTACTTGAATCTTCTCTCTTATCTTCTTTATTAGACTAGCTAGTGGTCTATTTTGTTAATTTTTTCAAAAAACCAAATCCTCGATTCATTGAATTTTTGGAGGATTTTTCATATATGTCTCCTTCAGATTTGCTCTGATCTTAGTTATTTCTTGCCTTCTGCTAGCTTTTGTATTAGTTTTCTCTTGCTTCTCTACCTCTTTTAATTATGATGTTATGGTGTCAATCTGAAATCTTTTTGGCTTTCTAATGTGGACATTTAGTGCTGTAAATGTCCAGTTAACACTGTTTTAGCTGCATCCCAGATATTCTGGCATGCTGTCTCTTTGTTTTCATTGATTTCAAAGAATTTCTTGATTTCTGCCTTAATTTCATTATTTTCCCAGTAGTCATTCAGGAGCAGGTTGTTCAATTTCCATCTAATTGTGTGGTTTTGGGTGAGCATCTTAATCCCAAGTTCTAATTAGATTGCACTGTGGTCTGAGAGACTGTTATGATTTCTGTTTTTTTGCATTTGCTGAGGAGTGTTTTACGTCCAATTATGTGGCTGATTTTAGATTAATTGCCATGTGACAATGAGAAGAATGTATATTCTGTTGATTTGGGGTGGACAGTTCTGTAGATTTTGGAGTGGAGAGAGTTCTGTAGATGTCTATAGAGCTGAGTTCAAGTCCTGAATATCCTCGTTAATTTTCTGACTCGTTGATCTGTCTAACACTGACAGTGAGGTGTTGCAGTCTCCCACTATTATTGTGTGGGAGTCTAAGTCTCTTTGTATGTACCTAAGAACTTGTTTTATGAATCTGGGTGCTCCTGTATTGGGTGCACATATATTTAGAATAGTTAGCTCTTGTTGTTGAATTGTTCCCTTTACCATAATGCCCTTCTTTGTCTTTTGTGATTTTTGTTGGTTTAAAGTCTGTTTTGACAGTGACTAGGATTGCAACCCCTGCTGTTTTCTTGTTTGTTTTTTGCCTGATAAATTTTCCTCTATCCCTTTGTTCTGACCCTATGTATGTCTTTGCACATGAAATGAGTCTCCTGAATACAACACACCAATGGCCTTGACTCTTTATCCAATTTGACAGTCTGTGTCTTTTAATTGAGGCATTTAGCCCATTTACATTCAAGGTTAGTATTGTTGTGTGAATTCGATCCTGTCATCATGATGCTATCTGGTTATTTTACACACTAGTTGATGCAGTTTCTTCATAGTGTTATTGGTCTTTATATTTTGGTGTGTTTTTGCAGTGGCTGGTACTGGTTTTTCCTTTCCATATTTAGTGCTTCTTTCAGGGGCTGTTCCAAGTCAAGCCTGGTGGTAATGAAATCTCTCAGCTTGTTCTTGTCTGAAAAGGATTTTCTTTCTCCCTTGCTTATGAAGATTAGTTTGGATGGATATGAAATTCTGGGTTGAAAATTATTTTCTTTAAGAATATTGAATATTGGCTCTCAATCTCTTCTGGCTTGTAGAGTTCCTGCTGAGAAGTCTACTATTAGTCTGATGGGCTTTTCTTCATAGATGACCTGGCTTTTCTCTCTGGCTGCCCTTAACATTTTTTCCTTCATTTCGACCTTGGAGAATCTGATGATAACGTGTCTTGGGGTTGATCTTCTCATGGGGTTTCTTAGTGGTGTTCTCTGTATTTCCTGAATTTGCACATTGGCCTGTCTTGCTAGGCTGGGGAAGTTCTCCTGGATAATATCCTGAAGTGTGTTTTCCAGCTTGTTTCCATTCTCCCTGTTTTCTTCAGGTACTCCAATCAATTGTAGATTCAGTCTTTTTATGAAGTCCCATATTTCTTGGAGGCTTTGTTCATTCATTTTTATTCTTTTTCTCTAATCTTGTTTGCATGTCTTATATCAGCAATGTGCTCTTCAAACTCTTATATCCTTTCTTCTGCTTGGTCCATTCAGCTATTGATACTTGCATATGCTTCACAAAGTTCTCATGCTGTGTGTTTCATCGTCATCAGGTCATTTATGCTCCTCTCTAAACTGGTTATTCTAGATAGCAGCCCCTCTAACCTTTTATCAAGGTTCTTAGCTTCCTTGCATTGGGTTAGCTCATGCTCCTTTAGCTCAGGGTAGTTTTTTTATTACCCATCTTGTGAAACCTACCTCTGGTTGCCTCTCTCCCTGGGAGCTCAGTAGGCTTAAGAATATTCCAGCTGACAGGCTGTTGATAATCTACATGGCTCCCTGGTGTGGGTTTGTGAGTGGGATCTTCCACACCATGGGTTACACAGTTCTGTGGTAAAGCATGGTTTCCCAGGCTGGGTAGCACACTCACTCACCGCCTCCCTTGGCTGGGTGGTGGGGGCTCCCCTGACCATGTGACTCTTGGGTGGGCTGCTACACCACACTGCTCTTCCTTTCTCTCTGTGGATCGTGCCAGCTTCCTAGTCAGTTCTGATGAGAGAACCTGGATACCTTGGTTGCCGGTGAAGGATTCACATGCTTATTATGGTTCTTTTCGATGGGAGCCTCTGATTGCCGCTATTTTTAGTTGGCCATCGTTATCCCCTGCCCCTGCAATATGACACATTTAACTGTAATGATATTAGCAGATGGAGACTTAGATAATCTTGGTTACCAAGAACCCAGACATTTCAGGGATAAGGTTCAGTTTTAATCTACTAGGGAAGCCACTATTTAGTTGCTCAGAAGTGAGTTCAGCAGAAGTATTTGGTGCTTGAAAATGGAATCTAGATTCAAATAGAATAAGAGGGATGACACGTATATTTGTTATAACCTTGGTACCAACCAAAGCAGCATTGACTCTAGATCCTCACATTAATGTTCCTTTTATTACATTTCACAGCAATTGTGAAGAGTAATGTTACTAATAAAGAAGTTAATCTAAGCATTGTAGGGGAGGAAATGTAAGGATGTCTTGGACTCAGTCGGAGCCACTTCACTGAGCTATTGTGCCCCTTCTTTGCTTGCTTTGATTGGTGGCTGCTAGTGGCTCACCGTTTTCTCTATTAGTTATGGCTCCCAGGGCAGCCAGTCATCCAGTGTCCCTCTGACTGGCACAGAGGTACAAAGGCTGGTGATGTGCCCTCAAAGATGCTCCAAAATTATGGTGCCATTCATGCTCCAGTTACCCTATGAAACTGAGCCACTTCTTGTCTCTAATTAAGATCTCATTCTTTCTTAGTTGTCTAGCCAGTCAGTTTCTCTATTCCACTTCTAAGAATGCTACCTGAAGAATTACCTTTACAAGAATTCCTCCCTTAGACTTTCCTTGCAAGAGGCCTAAACTGAGTCACTGTTCATATTCCTAAATCATCTCAGATCCCCTGTGATGCTGCATATCTGAAATTGTACATGATCTACAAAGATATGAAAGAAAACTGACCTCAATACTCCAGTATTGGGGCAAGACGTTTTGCCCTCAAAGTTTAGAAAGATTGCCCAACTGTTTTCTGAAGTTTTTTTCTGTCACAAAGAAGTCTTACATTTATCTGACTTTCCTTACTCTGGCTTTTATTTCTCTATGCTTTTCTTTGATTCAAGTTTGCCAGTGCCATCAAGGTATAGAAATTGCTGTTGTTTTTGTCTTGCACTGCTTTGTTTTTATTTCTTTTCTTTGAATATGCATCTACCTTTCTATGTGCATTCATGAGACTTTTTACCATTTTCCTAGTTCATAAGTAGTTTTATTTTAATTAGTGGAGAATTGGTGTTTATTTTCTAAAATCAACACAGATTATCTATTAATCCTATAATAGGTTATCATTAACTTTCCATTATATCATTGCTTAATTATTTCATTTTTGTTTATATATTCCCTATCTTCTATAGCAAAAACGCTTTAAAGATTTTTAATTTATTACTCGTCCAATTTTATATAGCCTCTATCTTGATCTAAACTAGTGTTTAATACACTTTAATTTTTATGACAGTAATTCTGTGTTCTACCTATCTTACATTAATCACAGGTATCATATTTGTAAAAGGTAGTTATGGCCAGGTGCAATGGCTTACGCCTGTAATCCCAGCACTTTGGGAAGCCTAGGTTGGTGAACCCTGAGCTTAGGAGATCGAGATCATTCTGGCTAACACGGTGAAACCCCATCTCTACTAAAAATACAAAAAATTAGGCAGGTACGGTGGCACACGCCTGTAATCCCAGCTACTTGGGAGGCTGAGGCAGGAGAATTGCTTGAACCCGGGAGGTGGCGGTTACGGTGAGCAGAGATTGCACCACTGCACCCCAGCCTGGGTGACAGAGCGAGACTGTCTCAACAACAACAACAAAAAATAAATTATTTATAATTTTCTGATCTTATGTTATAAGGAGAGGTAAAAATAGTGTGCTTTTCTTTACCTCCTGAGTCTAGGCCATTCTAAGAAAAAAGTAGATACGTTCATATGAAACTACAATATAAGCATTGGCACTGAAAGTGGAGTTAGTAAAGAACATTTAAACCTGTGGTCAAAGTGCTTGCAAACTCTCCATCTCTAGCAATGCTCACAACACCAGTCTCAATACCAGGATATCACACCCAGGAAAATGCACATTTTCAGGCTTGATGTATTTAGCTAGACTTGTTGTTAAACAGGGTAGAACAATAAAATGAGAACATGAATGATTCAGTAACACTTGCAACTTACAATACATTACTTCTACCCAATCAAGAAGAGTTAAGAAATGCATGCCATTCACCAACATGTTGAATAGGCACAGCAAACAGGTGGAAATGTTTCTCAAGATGTAGTCCCTCCATATGCAAAATGGAGTTGATGTAAATGTAAATCTCTTGCAGCAATCTTCCTTTATTCATTAATATTGACAAGAAATTTCTAAAACTGTCTCTGAAATATTGTGTATATCATGTCTAGACATAATAATTTTAACTGTTTCTTTTTTTATAGTTTTTTTTTCCACTGAGATGGCCCATGTTTGAATATTTTCATATATTTATCTCTGAAAGAAGTTAATTTTACAAGATTCATCATCTTGAAATATGTATTCTCTTGTTACAATTTCTGCTTACTTCTCTGGTTTATTATGAAACTTGAAAACATAAGTGGATAAACAATCTCCAATGTGCACCACCTGTGGAATTATTTCTTTCCCTAAAATACTTCTTCTTCCTCAAAGTCAGTTTCATTGGTCAATTTCCACTCTCGTTCTTCACAATATACTTCTCTGCACTGTATTTTCAGGAAATTGCAGTCTTTGGATTAACATAGAAAGAAAATATGCTAATAATATTAGGAGTGCCTCAAAAAGTATAACTATACTCTCCCCATTTTTCTGAAAACATTTGTTTCCTACTCTTTGTAGTGGGTGCTAAGTTTTAAAATACATTGAAATTAGCCAGGCATAGTGATGTGCACCTGTAGTCCCATTCACTTGGGAGGCTGAGGCAGGAGAATCGCTTGAACCCAGGAGGTGGAGGCAGCAGTGAGTCAAGTTGGTGCCACTGCAGTCCAGACTTAGAGATTAGAGTGAAACCTTGTCTCAAAAAAGAAAAGAAAAAAGATATTAGTCATTGCAAGAATTTCGTTTACAAGTAAGCCCTTTTTATAAGAACTGTTTAAAGGTATTTATACATATTTTCATTTTTTTGTTTGTTTGTTTAGAACGTGTCTTGCTCTGTCACTCAGGCTGGAGTACAATGGCGTGATCTTGGCTCACTGCAATCTCCACTTCCCGGGTTCAAGCAATTCTCCTGCCTCAGCCTCCCGACTAGCTGAGATTACAGGTGCCCACCGCCATGCCTGGCTA
>NW_012120598.1:8574364-8619361 GCF_000951035.1 Colobus angolensis palliatus | reverse complement strand
TATATATATATATTTTATATATATATATATGATACTAACTCTAGCCTTATAAACCTTTTTACATTTCAAACAAAAATCATAAGGTATACTTGATGTAACTTGACATTTTATTTCAGAAAAAAATTATAAAATGAAAAGAAATCCCTAAAAGAGAAGGAATACCAAGAAGGACTCAACTGCTAAAGTAGGTCAAGGGCAATTAAATTGTCTGCTTAATATGTCTGCTCATAATTCGATGATTTCTGTAAATTATATTTTTATAAAGTTCCTTTGAAAATATTGTTCTTTTGCTTTGATAAGCTTTTAAGACACATTCACACACGTCTTATTACCTGTCAGCCATTTTCCTTCGTTATAAATGTCATTTTGTTAGGGTCTTGATTTAATTAGAGACTCTTATTATCTAGGACAACTGACCAACTGAAGAATCCCTACTGCTTTATTCAATAGAAGTAGCTCCTGGAGTTTTGGCTTTAATTCATTCCATTTTCCCTAGTTCATAAAGTGTGAAAACTTATATTTTATTCAGTATTTTTCTTGGCTCTCTGATTGAATCCGTTTCCAAGAAATGAGACATATGTGTGAGTTATATCTCCTTTATAAATATTCTTTCTTGCAAGGAATTACTTTTTAATTGCCAATATGGAGATTGGCAAGGCTAAGTACTCATGTATGCCTATTGTGAAAATGTGTTTTATTGAATGGCCTTAAATATTTATGTTTCTTGGTATAAAAATCCATAAGGAAATAATATTGAGAAAGATTTTTAAAATTTTTAAAATATGTATATTTGTAAAGTTAATTTAATTAATTGTTGTCAGTAAAATAATCTTGACACCTAAAGGACATTTTAATAAACATGTTGACAGAGTTGTTTCTTCTGCTATGCAGCCTGTCTTCTGCACCATATGGATTTTAAGGTCCTTAGGTGTGGGAATTTGTTTTGGACAATATTGGATAGTAGGCCCTTGAAGAGCATAATAGGGGTGTGTGGTGGGGGAAAATTCGTATTTCACTTTTCTTAATAACCATTGTTGAACCATGCACCCAAGCACTACAACAATGGTTCTGCATCCACAGCCCACAATGGAATTCAACCTATGAACTTTGTAGGGGAACAAAAAAAGTTAAACCTTTATGTTCACTAAGGTATCTAACTGAAATTTAGTACATCTTAGATAGATGTAAACAATACAAAGTAGTATTAGAGTGCCTGGCCTATCTTGTCACCAATTAAAATTTTGTATACTTTCATACCACATTACCTTGCTGCAGATATATTGAAATATGTTGACTGGAGAATAATTCTCTGGGTGACCTTAGACCAACCCATTTCTCCCCATTTTCTCACTTACTTAAGAATGATTATGAAATGTGCTGTGAATGAAATGTCCTGAGATAAGAAAGAACTGTCTGGAACAGCCTAGTCTCTTTCCCAGTCCTTCCCTAGAAACAGAATGTCCTTCAATGCTTTACCTCAGTGATCCATGGAACTCTGGGGTTATAAAACCCATTATGTGCTGGTTTCCAAGGTCTCTCAGCCATGGTGCAATTAAGGTATGCACAGATAAAAGTCTATCTACCATGGGCAGCTTTCGTGAGCCATGGCAGGCTAGCTTACAAGCAATACTAGGCTTCTGTTGTCTCTTTGTGTCTATTTATAAGTAATACATCTACTTCATATAACTCATTATGTATAGGTGTTCTATCACATCGAATGAAAGCAAGTTGGGAACCAGTGCAGAGTGAACTTGCTTCACATTTACAATAAAAACTACCACGATATTTTGCTACTTATGAGTCCAGCCTTAAGATTTAATCATTTGATGTATCAATATGATCACATACATAACTGAATTTTATAGTCTCTATAGTTTGACTAATATGTTTCAAAATAATTAAATTTATTTGTAATCCTAAGTATTTTATTTTACAAATGTATAAAAATTACAGTGAGCGCACAGGCAACAAAGGCAAAAATAGGCTAATGAGGCCTCATCAAACTTAAAAGTTTTCATTTATGAAAGGATATCACGAACAGAGTAAAAAGAGAACCCATGAAATGAGAGAAAATATTTGCAAATCACATAACTGATAAGAGGTTAATATCTAGCATATATAAAGAACTCCTACAATTAAAGAACAAAAGTTCAAGTAATCCAATTAAAAGTGGGCAAAAAACTTGAATAAACATTTCTCCAAAGATGATGTGCAAAGTTGAGCAAACATGAAAAGATGCTCAGTATCACTAATCATTGGAGAAATTCATTTTATTGTGAGATATCATCACACATCCATTGGGATAGAAACTATGCAAAACAAACAAAACCAGGAAGTAACATGTGTGTTAGCAGAGATATGGACAAGTTGAAACCTTTGTGCATTGTTGGTTGGATTGTAAAATGGTGCAACCTTTACGGAGAACAATACTGACTTCCTTCAAAAAACTACAAATATCAATATCATATGATATTCAGAGATCACACTTCTGGGTATTTACCCCCCAAAAAGTGAGGTTCTCAAAGAGATCTTTGTATGTGTATGTTCATAGCAACACTATTTACAGTGTGGATATAGAAAGCATAATAGTTGTTACCAGGGGCTGGGGATAGGGGGAAAGGAGTTTCGTTGTTTAATCCATACAGAGTTTCAATTCTACATGATAAAAACATTCTGGAGATCTTAACACTATTAAACTGTACACTTCAAAGTGGAAAATTGTATGATATGTATGTTTTACTTCAGTAAAAGTCATATACTGAGAACGAGTCTGTAAGCTTCACTGGATTTTCCTAGTCTTTGGTGTGAAAATGGTTACAAATCCCTACACTAGAGGAATATTGGACAAGCCTGATTTGCCCCTTCATACTGATTCTCTCAGAGCAATTTATTAATTTGTAATCTTTTGAGATGAATCGTCATGCAATTTCTCAGTTTATGAAAGTATCTCTGCACAGCCTAGCATTTTGAAAGGAAAATAAAATAATAAATAATGTTCCTAGCCAACAGTTACCTGAATTTAGTTGAGACTGCCATGTGTACATATTTGAAAAAGATTTGGGAATAATCAGAAAGAAAACCCTCTCTCTCCTTCCTCACAAATTATCTACAATTCCTAGTATTTTCTTCATAATTTCCAGATTTACATAAAAATTATGAAAATCTAGTTAATTAACCTTTAAAGGAGAATAAGATCTTATCTTGTAGACAATAAGTACCAGATATGGAGATAAATGATCTGATTATCTTATTAGAATTGAATTTTTGTGGCTGAGTTTTTGAATAAACCAAGACTTACAATATTCCTGTAACCTATAAAGCACGTTGACTACTGATTCTTTCCTGCTTCTGAAAAAGGCACAAATTGAGAGGGAAGTTTTTATGTTCCATCTCAGATATAAACAATAACTTGCCATATAAGAGAGAATGATGGTAATTATCTCCATAACCCTACAGTACTATTATTAATGATAATGGTGACTCAAATTGGAAGCCCTTTGAATATGAGTAAGTGGTTGTAAAAGCTAAAATTTCAACCTGATGAATTCGCATGTAATCACTTACACTTACAGAACTTTCCAAAGGATGGAACTGGCCATTGCAGAGAAATTATTCAATTGGATTTGGCTTTTTGATTTTACGTTTGAGAACTAATTTTGTATAGAATTGCTCATTAAAAGAAAAAGTTAACAGAATAATCTACTGGAGACATTTCTGGAAAAATAATGTATAACCGTAAGTAGTCTTTTGCCTACTGTTTTATTAAAGGCATTCTAGTGTTTGAGAGATGGTGTTTCCTTCTTTTCATGTGCATTTTCATAGCGGATAGTGATGTTGGGCATTTTTTTATATGATTATTATGCATATATAAGTTTTCTTTGAAGAAAGAGATATTCAAATCCACTATACTTTTTGATTTATTTTCTTTTACTTTTTTTTAATTAGGGATTTTCTATTCATACTATGATTTGAAATCATTCAGGACTTTGTTTATTTTGATGCTTATAATTCTTTAACCATTTCAGAACTGACTGATGCATTTATAACGCTACAACAGAATCTTATTAGGTGATTGAATTGTGTATAGGGTGGCCATAACAAAGTACCACAGACTGAGTGGTTTAAACAACAGGAATTTTTTGTCACAATTCCGGAGGCAGGAAGTCTGAGATAAAGGTGTGGGGAGGGTTAGTTTCTTCTGAGGCCTCCCTTCTTGGCTTGTAGGTGGCCATCTTGTCCCTGTGATTTATTTTGTTAGTGATTGCTCTAGGAACAACAATATGAACCTGAAATTATAGCATTCAATTTAAGAATAACAGTAGCTTTAATTCCTTAAGCTATGGAGAATTTGCTTCAATATAGCTCCATTTCATCTTCCTCACCTTTTGCCTATGATTGTCACACGCAGTTATATCTCTGAGATATTGGGGCTTTGGTTGGACACCACTGCAATAAAGATATCACAATAAAGCATGCCACACCAAGGTTTTTGTTTTTTAGTGTATATCAAAGTTATTTTTACATTATAATGTATTCTATTAACTATGTAAGCATTATATCTAAAACAATCAATGTACATACCTTAATTGAAAAATATTTTATTGCTAAAAAATCTCTTACTTTGTGCAAACACACAAATCTCTTACTTGGTGCAGACACACAAAGTAAGCACATGCTATTGGAAAATTGTGTTGATAGACTTGCTCTCCACAAGTTTACCATAAACTTTCAACTTGTAGAAAAAACAAAATACAGTATCTTTAAAACACAACAAAACAAAGCACAATATGAGTTATGCCTGTGCATTGCATCTATGTATGTTATAAACTTATTTTTAAAATAAGTATTTTATACAATTTAATATTTATAAAGAACACAAAAGAAGTATATGGACTTTTATATTTACCTAAATATTTGTATTTTTGGAGCTTTCTCTGTATTTGCATATACTTGTATTATTACCTGGTGATATTTCCTTTCAGCCTAAAGTTCTCACTTTAACATTTCTCGTAAGCAGCTCTGCCAGTGAGAAGTTTTTCCTTTCTTCCTTATCTGAAAATGTCTTTATTCATTGTCTCTGGACTCAATTATATGTTTTATCTCCCCTCAACTTTATTACTAAATAAAAATATTTACCATACAATGATTTCTAAATCCATTGTTGTCAGTTCAACAATGTTCACAGTATTTTCCCCAAGAGCAGATTTCACCTTAAGAAACTACTTTTTTTGCATATCCATAAGAAACAACTCCTCATTCATTCAAGTTTTATCATGAAATTGTAGCAATTCAGTCACATCTAGTTCTCTTGCTATTTCTATTACATCTAGTACCCTTTAACCCAGTTCTCTTCATCATCCCAACTCTCACTCACCCTTTCCAATCTCTGTTAAGTATTTTTCCACTCTTAACCTCCACGTGATCAACCAGATTTTTAGCTCCCACATACAAGTGAGAACTTGCCATGTTTGTATTTTTGTGCCTGGTTTATTTTACTAAAGATAATGATCTCCAGATCCATCCTTGTTGCTGCAAATGACATGATTTCCATTTTTATAGCTGAAGAGTATTCCACTGTGTATATATACCACCTTTTATTCATCCATCCATTGACAAACATGTAGGTTGATGCTATATCTTTGCTGCTGTGAACAGTGCAGCAATAAACATGTGAGTGTTGGTGTCCTTTGATATATTGCTTTATTTTCCTTTGGGTAGATATCCAATAGTGGGATTGCTGGATTGAACAATAATTTCATCTTTAGGTTTTTTGATAAATCTCCATTCTGTGTTCCACAGTGGCTGTACAAGTTTATATTCACATGAACAGTGTATAAGCGTTTCTCCTTTTCCACATCCACAACAACATCTGTTATTGTTTTGCCTTTTCACAATAGTTATTCTGACTGAATTAACAACACATTTCATTATAATTTTGATTTGTGTTTTTTTTTTTCTTTTCTTTTTTTTTTTTTTTTGAGACGGAGTCTTGCTCTGCGCCCGGGCTGGAGTGCGGTGGCCGGATCTCAGCTCACTGCAAGCTCCGCCTCCCGGGTTTACGCCATTCTCCTGCCTCAGCCTCCAGAGTAGCTTGGACTACAGGCGCCCGCCACCTCGCCCGGTTAGTTTTTTTTTGTATTTTTCAGTAGAGACGGGGTTTCACCGTGTTAGCCAGGATGGTCTCGATCTCCTGACCTCGTGATCCGCCTGTCTCGGCCTCCCAAAGTGCTGGGATTACAGGCTTGAGCCACCGCGCCCGGCCGATTTGTGTTTCTTTATTGATGTTGAACATTTTCTCATATACTTGTTGGCCATTTGTATGTATTCTTTTGAGAAATGCCATTTCATGTCTTGTCTTCAATTTTTAATGAGATTATTTATATTTTCCTGTTGAGTTGTTTGAATTCCTCATATATTCTGGATATTAGTCTCCCATTGGATGAGTAGTTCACAGATATTTCCTCCCATTCAATAGGCTATCACTTTACTCTGTTGATTGTTTCCTTTGCTGTGCAAAAGATTTTTGGCTTTAAATAGTTCCATTTGTCTATTTTGTTTTTGTTGCCTATGATTTTGTGGTCTAGGTCATAAATTCTTTCCTAGACCAAGGTCCATGAAAGTTTGCACTAGGTTTTTTCTTCTAGTAGTTTTATAGATCTGGTCTTAAATTTAAGTTGTTTATCAATTTTGAGTTGATTTTTGTGTATGGTAAGAGATAGGGGTCCAGTTTCATTCTTCTCCATGTGACTCTCTAATTTTCTCAGTACTGTTTGTTAAAGAAGAGTTTCTTTCCCCAATGTAAGTTTTTGTCAGCTTTGTCAAGATCAGTTGAGTGTGAATATATGACTTTATTTCTAGATTCTTTGTTCTTTTCAATTGGTCTGTATGTCTTTTTACCAATACCATACTGTGTTGATTACTATAGTTTTGTAACATAATATGAAGTCAGATAGCATGATACCAGCTTTGATCTTTATCTTAGTATTGTTTTGGCTATTTGGGGTCTTTTTGTTTCCATATAAATTTTAGAAATTTTTGTAATTCTCTGAAGAATTATGGTATTTTGATTGGGATTGTATTGAATCTGTAGATTGCTTTGGGCAGTATGATCATCTTAATGATATTAATACTTCTTATCTATGAGCACGGGATCTTTTTCTATTTGTGTCATCTTCAATTTCATTCATCCATGTTTTGCAGTTTTCTTTGTGGAGACCTTTCACTTTCTTGGTTAAATTTATTTCTGGGTATTTTACTTTAGTGTAGTTGTTGTAAATGATATTGTCTCTTGATTTCTTTCTTAGCTATATTATTTATGTACAGAAATGCTACTGATTTTTGCAATTTGATTTTGAATCCTGAAACTTTACTGAAGTTGTTGATCAGGTTCAGGAGTCTTTTGGCAGAAACTTCAGGATTTTCGAAGTACAAAATTATATCATCAGTGAATAAAGATAATTTTACTTCCCTTCCTCTTTTTCTAATTTGCGTGCATTTTATTTATTTCTCTTGCCGATTGTTTTGGCTAGGACTTAGTACTATGATGAATGGGAGTGGTGAAAGTTTGCATCTTTGTCTAATTCCAGTTCTTAGTGGGAATGTTTTCATCTTTTTCTGTTCAGTATAATGTTGGTTGTGGGTTTCTTATATATGACCTTTACTATTTTGATGCATATCCCTTCTGTGTCAAGTTTGTTGAGAGTTTTTGTTTTGAAGGGATGTCAAATTTTATTACATGATTTCTTTGTGTTTATTGAGATAGTTATGTGGCTTTTGGACTTCATTCTGTTGATGAGATATATCACATTTATTGATTTGCATATATTGAACCACTCTTGCATCCCTGGTATAAATTCCACTTGACCATTGTGTATTATCTTTTTGATGTGTTGTTGAACTCAATTTTATAGTATTTTGTTGATTTTTGTGTCAGTGTTCATCAGGGATATTGGCCTATGTTTTTCTTTTGTGTGTGTCCTTGTCTAGTTTTGGTATTAGGATGATACTGGCCTCAAAAACTGTGATAGGAAGAAATCCTTTTTATTCAATTTTTGGAACGTTTTCAGGAGGATTGGTATACAAATTCTTTGTGCATTAGGGTAGAATTCAGTTGTGAATCCACTTGCTCATGGACTGTTTTTGTTTCAAGGCTTTCTATTACTGATTCAACCTTGCTACTTATTATTGGCTTCTTCAGGTTTTCTCTTTCTTTCTGATTCAGTCTTGGTAGGTTGTATGTTTCCAGAAGTTTACCCATTTCCTCTAGGTTCTTCAGTTTGTCAGCATATAGCTGTTCACAAGAGTCTCTGATGATCCTTTGTATTTCTGTGGCATCAGTTGTAATATCTTCTTTCCATTTCTGATTTTGTTTATTTGGTTCTTCTGTCATTTCTTGGTAGTCTAGCTGTTGGTTCATCTTCCACCAGTTATCTTAACTAAGTCATCTGGGAAATTTGCTGCAGCTTCTACATAAGCACTTGCTGTTTCATCTTGGGATTTTATGCTGTAGATACAACTGCTTTCTTTGAACCTCACTGATCCAACTTTGCCAGCTTCACACTTTTCTTCCACAGCTTCCTAACTTCTCTCAGCCTTCATAGAATTGAAGCAATTTAGTGTGTTGCTCTGGATTAGGGTTTAGCTGAAGGGAATGTTCTGGATGGTTTAATCATTTATCCAGACTACTAACACATTTTTTCCTCAAAGTAATAAGACTATTTCATTTCCTTACTGTATGTTCACTGATGTAGCCCTTTTAATTTACTTCACAATTTTTTCTTTCCATTCACAATTTGGCTAACTGTTTGGCATGTGATGCCTAAATGTTGTCCTTCCCAGCCTTCCTCTCCAAGCTTAATCGTGTTTGCTTCACATGCCTTCTTCGCTCAGTGTAATCATTTTTACCTTTTAATTTAAAGTGAAAGACTTTTGACTCTTCCTTTCACTTGAACACTTAGGAGCCATTGTAGGATTATTAATTGGCTTAACTTTAGTTAATATTGTACTTTTCTCAGGAAATAGGGAGAATTGAAGACAGAATGAGAGATAAAGACATGAACAGGTGATGGAGAAGTCAGAACACATACAACATTTATCAATTAAGTTCACTACCTTACATGGCATGGTTTGTGGTGTCTTAAAACAAATAGTAACATCGAAGATCACTGCTCACAGATTACTGTAAGAGATATGATAATAATGAAAAAAGTTTGAAATATGGTGAGAATTACTAAAATGTTACACAGAGACATGAAGTGAGCACCTGCTGTTGGAACAATGGAGCAATTCTTATTAGACACAGAATTGACACAATCTTTCAATTTGTAAAACATACAACATCTGAGAAGTGCAATAAAGCAAAGCACAATAAAATGAGGAATACCTGTACAATGTCATGTTTTGATCTATGTATACACTGTAAAATGATTTACACAATTAAGTGAATGAATATATCTATCACTCTACATATATCTTTGTGTGCCTGTATTGTGGGAACATTTAAGATCTAATTTCTTAGTAAATTTCAAATATACAATTCAGTGTTATTAACTATGGCCACCATTGGTACACATTAGATCTCCAGAACTTATTCATCCTGCCTAACTGAAGCTTTGTGCTCTTTGACCCAAATCTCAGCAATTCTCCCACTCCCAGCCCCTGGCAACCACCATTCTACCCTCTGCTTTTGTAAATTCAACTTTTTTAGATTTCACATATAAGTGAGATCAGAACATATTTGTCTTTCTGTGACTGTCTTATTTCACTTAGCCTAACGTTCCTCAAGTTCATCCACCTTGTGACAAATAGTAGTATTTCTTTCTTTTTAACACTAATAATATCCCAGTGTGTGTGTATGTGTGTGTCTCACACTTTATCCATTTATTCCTTGATGGGCACTTAGATTGATTTCATACCTTGGCTATTACAAATAACGCTACAATAAACATGTAAGTGCAGATATCTCTTTGAGGTCCTGATTTCAGTTCTTTCAATATATATCCATAAGTGGTATTGCTGGATTATACATTCATCGTATTCTTACTATATGAAACCTCCATATTGTTTTCCATAATGGCTATACTAATTTACATCGTCACCAACAGTATGCAAAGCTTCCCTTTAGTCCATATTCTTTCCAATACCTGTTACCTTTTGTCTTTTTGACAGTAGCCACTTTAACAGGTGTGAGATGATATCTCGTTGTGGTTTTGATTTGCATGTCTTTGATGCTTAGTGATAGTGAACATTCTTTAGTATTCCTGTTGTCCATTTGTATGTTTTCTTTTGAGCAATGTCTATGTACACCTTTCTCTAATTTTTAATCAGGGTATTTGGTTTTTGCTATTGAGTTTCTTATATATTTTGGAAACTAAACTCCTATCAGATGTTCATATCAAGTTACATTCCTCCGTTTATGAAGCTATTGATTTTTACAGACAACCTGTTCTAGTTAAAGTACCATGCTATAGATCTGGGTAGAAAATAGCAGTTCACCCGGCTAATAACATGTCAGACTGCTCCTGCTGTTACTCAGTGTTCAGTCATTTTAAATAAATAATACTTCCCAATTTGTTGAATACCTTTGTTTGATTTTAATAGCCTTGAAATGATTCCTAAAATGGTAACATTTTAAAATAAGTTTTTATTGGACCTAGGTTATAAATAATGATGAATATTTATCTTGGAATTCTTAAGGAACATGTAAAATATTCCTTAAGAAATAAATGAAATTTATTTTCCATGTAAAACAAAATATGTTAATACCATAACCACAAAGGTATACATGGATGGTGCTATTGTCAATAGTGCCACCATTTACAATACAGTCTTAATGTAGTAAGATTTGTGTTTATTCTAGCAATGGTGATTGTATTCTCTCACTGAAGTATTTAAACAAAGGGGGCATTCATCCCTGGTGTCTACCCTTGATGTGTCACTTCTCAGAGCCAAAGCGTTTTACCTGTAGTACAGATATGGATGACTAACTTGAAGAGTTAAGAAACAAAAGTGGAAATCTTTCCTCTAACCAGACCCAAGGTTATTTGATAGTGGCACATGTTAGAGAAAGAAATGAGCTCACTAAAAAATGCCAATCTATTTTCAAAAACATAAAGTGTGAGTTATTTTAGTGAAGCTTATTGTGCAAAAATGCTTAGTAACATGAATACTTAGTAGTACATTCTTTCAAATGTATTATGCTATTAAATGTAACAGATTAGAATCATAATTTCTACATATCATTAAAAAGCAGCTGTTGTATTTATTTTCCGACACCAAATTCTTCTCATAAATATACAACATTTATTTAAAATCTGGCATACTTATTCAGAAACTGTTCATTGCATCATTAATTTTCAAACTATAACGTGAAGGTTATCAGATTTTTCATCATTACTATTGTGAATGTTATGTTTAGAAAAGTCATATGTCGAAAATATTTTATAAATGTAGATGGTGCTCGAAGATTAAAACAAATATATTGTGATCAAAACTTTAGCATTTTAAGGATCTATGTTATTACCTACCATCAATTTCAAGTAACAATTGAACTAATAAATAAAATTAAAAGAAATATGTTACTGAGATATGACTACAACAAAAGATTCCATTTTAGAGGGGAAGTTGAGTGCAAGTAATTGCTGGACAGCAGACTGCGTTCTCTCCTACAGAAATTATCTTTAACAGGTGGGAATTTCTCAGTGATCAAGAATAGTTTCCACATAGAGTAGCCACAAAAGGAAAGCACAGCTCATTAAAATATTAATAACATAACAAGAGGTAAATGTATTCATGAGAATATTAAAAATGTGAAACAATAGCATTTTTACATGAAGATCAGTGTTTACATCCAAATAAGCCTAATCATGTGTTAAATATTGTAAAATATATTTAAGTAATAGGCATATGAGCATTAAAAAGTGAGATAATGTCAGAAATTGGCAGATAACCTGATCATATAGAGATAACAAACTAGGGTAAGTCTGAGAGATATTTAGAAAGCAGTTCATAATCCAATCTGATTTCTACTTTTTGGAAACTCAGTTTGTCAACTTTCTGGGTATTGACAGAAAAGGGGGAGAGTAGAATTCAGGAGAGCAGACAGAAGACCACTGGAATAGAGAAGAGGCAATCTTGCTTAAATTTAGGATTGCAGGTGGAGAAAAACGGTTGGATTGAAAATATGACTTTGAATATAGAACTTTCTGATAGGTTAAATACTGGGATTTATATCACAGTATTAGAAAAAGAAACATGTCATGACAGAATCATAGGTTTTTGGTTTTAGCCACAGGGTCAACTGATGGTATCAGTTGCTAAAACAGAAAATACCAAAGAACAAGACAGTATGGGGAGAAAAGATTCTAAGCCAACTGTTATTGCCTTGTTAACTTTGAGATGCTTCTTGGCATCTAAACTGAAATTTTGAAGATTTTTAAAGATATTTAAGCTGAGTTTATGGAAGAGGTGTGTGCATCAGTGGCTTTATATTTAAAGACGTGAAGAGATATGGGGTCACATCGAGAGTGAATGTATTTAGAGAAGAGCAAAGGACTGAGTCTTGTGTCGCATTATAACGACTCACCAATTGGTTGAAAAATGAAAATTCACCAAAGGAGAGTGGGGAAGGCATTTAAAGGTTATCATTGACCTTCCCTCAAGGAACGTACATTTATAAAGACAGATATATGCTTTCATTACTATAATAGGAGGAAGCTTTGATAAGTGTATCAGTTGCTGTATGTAAAAATAAAGTCCTACTACATTCAGATAAGAAACATGACCAGGCAAGATGGCTTATGCCTTTAATCTCAGCTGTTTGGAAAGCCAAGTGGAAAGACTGCTTGAGGCCACGAGTTCAAGACCAACCTGGATAACATAAGAAGATCCTGTCTCTATAAAAAAATTAAAAATTGGCTGAGCATGATGGCATATGCCTGTAGTTGTAAATACTCTTGAGGCTGATGTGAGAGGATTGTTGATGCCTGGGAGTTTGAGACTGCAGTGAGCTGGGATTACACTATTATACTCCCGTTTGGACAACAAAGGCAGACCTTGTTGCTGAAACAACCACCAAAAGAAAACAAAAAGAAAAAAGAAAAGAAAGATAACTTTTAGCCAGGGATAATTTAGCGTTTTCTTGAAATTTCTGCTCCGCCCCTTCTCTTCTTTCAAATAATCTGTTCTTTCAAGAGTTTCAAATGAATGAACAATATGTCAATGAATGCACCCCTGTCCTTCATAATCTCCTTTCTCCATTCAGTGTTGGCTGGTGCAGTGTAGTTACTTCTTACACACGGTCAAGCCAGTCATTGACTAGACAGTGTCCTGTGGCTTTGCATGGAAATAAATTAAGATGTATCCCAGTTAACTGAACCAATGAGTAAAACAGAATGATGAAGAAAAGTAGAGTACAGTGGATTTATGTTAATTTCAGATGTTGGTGTTATATTGCATGGTCTCCTCCTGTTGTTTTCAGGAGTACCCTGATTCCTACCTTTTCTCTGTCTAGGTTTTCATTTATTTCTGTAACTCTATGACGTCTGTCTGCCTCTCTATGTCTTCTTTTTTTCGTTGGATAATTTGATGTTCTATACTCCCTATATCAAAATAAATCCAGTCCTGAACAGGGATCAAAACAAATCTTATTAAAGAAAAAACAATTGAGCTGGGACATAAAGATTGAATAAAATTTTAGCTTGCAAATGTCATGATGTATAAATTACTTCATCCTATCTCATGATGACAATTTGGATTTACACAATTTTTTAAACTCTGGCAAAAGATTAGATAATCATTTAAGTCAGATGGTCAGATTCTAGTTTAGACACCTGGGTAAAAATAAACACTGTAACCCTCTCTTTTCAGTCAAGTAAGTTAGACTTAAAATGTCAGAATGTATTTTGTTCCTAGTCAAGTGCTTCAATCATTACCATTCATCACGTCTACCACTATGTAAATCTACTCATCTCTTCACTTGCATAAGTTCTTGATATGCAAATTGATTTGTATTTATTTCATTCATTAAAAAGTTACTTTCACTCATTTTCTGCCTAGAATAATTTGCACTATAACCCATGTTGATCTACTGTTATTTCTGCAAATATTATATGCATGCATTTCTCTTTCAGACACTCGGCCCTGATGCTTTCTTTGTGGGGGCTTTTCCTTTTTCCTCTTGGATTTTCACTAAAAGTAGTAATAATATTGGCTGTGTTCTTATTTGTCTGTGCCACTTCCAGATCTTCAATCCATGATTCTTTCTTTATTAATATTTAAACTTCATATCTTGTGTCTCACCCTTTTAAATTATCTTAGCCATCTATTGTCCTGTATGACCCTGTCAAGATGTATACATAAAGATGTATAAGCTTTTTCTTTACACGACCCCGGAAATCATCTTTGGTGATGTTAACATCTATATCGAGGATTCTTCTAAGTCTTTGATTTTAAGATTCTTCAAACTTTTTAAGAGGACAGAATTTTATCTTCCTTCTAGATCATCATGATCTTAACTGTTACATGGCAAATTGTGTCTCATTCCTCTTTTTTCTACAATATTAATACTATCTGTCGTATCCCTTATTCCAACTCCTACCTATACACTAAACTTGCTTTTGTTTCAAAATGATTCACTAATCAATAATATTCTCTGACTTTGCCAATGATTTTAAGTCACTTATTCATTGTGTTTTTTCCTAAGTTGCATAGACATTAAAATATAAATGCTAAGTAAAAGAATATGGAAAAAAAAAAACTCTATGGAGAAAAATTGTCCTAATACAATCAAACCTATGCTTCTTCAATGCAGACAGCCCAGTCCCAAAAAAGCACCTGAAGCTTGTTTTAGCTTTCATTCTTCTTGTGGTAAGAATACCTCAAAGAAGATGAAAAAGATCCTCAAAGCAATGAATCCAAGGAAATTATTTCATAGGTTGCAAGATACTGTGTCCTCTGTATATAATACATCAAAAGTACAAGGTTTTTCTAGGGATAAACTGGAGCTGTCTTCAGAGGTAGGCTTCTTCATCTTCATCAGAGATGCCTGAATATCTCACATGGACAAAGTAGAATACCAGCGGGACACTTGGTTTTGTGCCTGTAGCAGGTTATTTTTTTATCTAGCTGTACTTGATTCCAAACTCCATATATTCACCCATCTCTGTGTCTAGACTTCTGTTGACCAACGGAGCTGCTTGTGAGGATAGATATGTTTTACATCTTCATTGTACTATGGTAACCACCAGGCCAACATGGCTATTAAATGCAACTAGTGGACTGAACAATTGGATTTTTGGTTTTATTTAACTTAAACTCAAATAGCCACATGTAGCCGGCAGTTGCGGTAGACAGAAAAGCTCTAGAGGTATTAATCTGAATTTTTTTTGACATAAACTGAGGACTTTAAAAACACGCTCAGTGCTGCCAGATGTTATTTTTTCTGCCAAGCATTTTACATCTTCACCTACATATGTGGCCTTTTGTATTTTCTAACAAGGTCAGATCTTGTCAATCAAAAACAAGCAAAAATAATCAACAATAAAAAATTCAACTTTACCTTGACTCTGCTTTTAGCAGTATTCTTTTTTTTTTTAACTTTTCAGTTCCAGGGTACAAGTGCAGATTTGTTACACAGGGAAACTTGGGTCATGGGTGTTTGCTGAACAGATTATTTCATCACTCAGGTATTAATCCTAGTACTCATTAGTTATTTTTCCTAATCCTCTCCCTCCTCCCACTCTTCACCCTCTTAAAGGCTCCAGTATTTGTTGCTCTCCTTTGTGTGTTCATGTGTTCTCATCATTTAGCCCCGACTTATAAGTGGGAAAATGTGGTATTTCGTTTTCTGTTTCCGTGTTAGTTTGCTAAGGGTAATGACTTCCGGCTCCATCCATGTCTCTGCAAAAGATATAATATCGGCTGGGCGCGGTGGCTCACGCCTATAGTCCCAGCATTTTGGGAGGCCGAGGTGGGCAGATCACCTGAGGTCGGGAATTTGACACCAGCCTGGCCAGTGTGGAGAAATCCCGTCTCTACTAAAAATACAAAAATTAGCCAGGTGTGGTAGCACACGTCTGTGGTCCCAGCTGCTCAGGAGGCTGAGGCAGGAGAGTCACTTGAACCTAGGAGGCAGAGGTTGCGGTGAGCCAACATCATGCTGCTGTACTCCAGCCTGGGTGACACAGCGAGACTCCATCTCAAAAAAAGACATCATACCATTCTTTTCATGGCTGCATAGTATTCCATGGTGTATATATTCTTACTTTCTGGTGCAAATTTTAAAAAATTTGACTTCTGACCAAATCTTTATCACACTGCAATCTGGATTTTACACTAGTGTATTTTGTATTTCCAAAATATCTTACAATTTATTTGTATAATTTATTGGCAATCTAAATGAATGAGATATTGTTTATGCCTCTGAAGAGGAAAGTGGTGATCTAAAGAGATAAGACAAATTTCCTTGGGACTCCATATGTTTGATTTTGAGTATCTGATATTATTACTATTCTGTGAAATCTAAGTCTGTCTTAAATTCTGTGTCAGCTTCTGAGCATTGAACTTTTATTCTTTTTGTTACATATCTTAAAGTTACTTTGAAAGATGTTAGATATAAAATATTTACGGTTATTATGACTTAATTTTGTATTATGAATACTGATTATGCATAATAAAAAGGGCGGTATAGAACTTAATATTTTACCTCAAATTCATAATATCATGAAATCTTGAATACAACATATGAGCTAAAGGATTTGTTATTTAGTTCTTAATGTATGTTGGTATGGTTACAATAGGCATCCCAAACCATCAATGATAGGCTTAATAAAGAAAACGTGATATATTTACACCGTGGAATACTATGCAGCCATAAAAAGGAATGAGATCATGGTCTTTGCAGGGATATGGATGAAGCTGGAAGACATCATCCTCAGCAAGCTAACACAGAAACAGAAAAATCAAACACCACGTGTTCTCACTCGTAAGTGGGAGTTGAACATTGAGAACACATGGATACTGAGGAGAACAACACACACCAGGACCTGTGGGGGTTGGGTGGTGAGGGGAGGGGAACGTAAAGGATGGGTCAATAGGTGCAGCAAACCACCATGGCACACTTATACCTGTGTAACAAACCTGCACGTTCTGCACACGTATCCCGGTTTTTAATTTTAGAAGAAATCAAGAAAAAACAATAATGAAAATTAGAAAAAAAAATAATCATTACAAAATTTAAAATTAACCTTGAATAGACAAAGTAAAGCATTCCAAGCCAAGAAAACTGCATAGGGACATGAGGATAGGAGAAGTATATATATGTGTGTATACATACATATACACACTCACATACACACACACACACACACATATATAGTGGAAGTTTATGCATATGAGCAAAATGAAAATTTAGACTTGAAAGATATCTTTGCAAATTTAAGACCCAATTAGTACTTTTTAAATTTCCTAAGCTTAATATGAAAATTATTAACTATGTTATTCTATGTAGGATAAAAGGCAGATTTTAAATGAGAAGGACTGGCTCTGAGTCTTGGGTATGTTTTGATTAGTTGTATAATTGCGGGCATTTCCTCATTAGCAAAATATAAACTATAATAATGTCTGGCAAACCCATGTTGCATTATTGCTGCTAGAATCATATTGCTGTGGGGTTGAGGTGCAATGTGCATCTCCTCCTCTCTGATGATTTCACTGATGAAGTGGATTTAAACATCTTTAACAAACTGGGAAACGTAGTAAAACTTTATATAGATGGCACTTCCCCCCATACCTCCTAAAATGTTTTCTTGATACTTTTTGGAGAGAGAAATTGGACCTGATGCTGAAAGAGAACTCTTCTATCCACTGCAAGTCCACTTACATGAACAGCTAAATAAATGGATGGGATTCTTAAGGACTGTATGTAGAGAGCAAGGTTAATCAATTTGTGCTTGCTGCAAGAGGTCAGAAAATGCAAAAAGAGAATGAGGAAATTTAAGCTGGGTCCTTCCTTTTAATTCAGAGTTTCTTCCCACTTTTCAGTGAATAAGCAATGATGAGTGTTAGGCTGTTTATTCAGATACCCTCATGCCATTGCAGAAGCTAGTAGAGGAAGAATACAAGGAAAAAAGTGTCTCCCAGCCTGTGGAAAGAGGATGGTTATTTCATCCACTGAAGGTATTAAGCAGAGATATGAGTGAAAGATTCTGTCATTCCCAAATATGGCTAAAATAATATAAAATTCTAGAAATTTAAAAGTACTAAGATATTAATTTATTATTTGATAATATATAATCAAAAATAATATAATCATATAACTTACGGCAAGAAGAAACATATATCATATCATAGAAAGAAGAAATTATACTCACCTCTTAAAAGAAGGGCTGGAAAATATCTTGAAAAACAGGCAAAGTTATATTGCAGGGACAAACATGTGAAAATCCGAATGGAAAGCACTGTCTTGTAAGCACACCAGTTCAAGTATTCACTTTTCCGCAACATACATGGATGACATTTGCTAAGTCAATCAGTGCTCTGAGTCTTAATTTTTTGTTTTTAAAATGAGAGTATTATACATTACTATATCTGAGTATTAATCTCTCTCTGTTTCCATTGAAAATCCCTAAGCTTGCAGCTGTTTCAATAGCTGAAAATGTCTCCAAGTATCCTAAATAATGACAAATATGTGATTAAGCAGTAGAGACCACACTGCATATTTCTCTTTCTTCTATTTCTTCAATAAGTACATGTTTGTTAATGACTATGGGCAATCTTGAAGAGAAAAGACGTTAATAGAAGGAAAACTGCAGAAACAAGCAAGACAGAAAAAAATGTAGACAAAGTCGATACCACTGGTGACAACGGGAAAGGGAGTATGGCCTAAAACTTTCTTTATATCACCATTTGACAGCACTGCTTTATGCAACCCAGTAAGACTTTAGAAATGACTAAATTAATATCTATTTTTATAATTTCTAATATCTGTAAAATAATTTATAATATCTATTTTTATAATTTTTATAAATTCTTGATATTACCTATTTTATGTAGCATAAGAATCTATACAGTAGGTTCTCAAATATCTCCAAGTAATTGAGTTTTCTCGCACATCCCAATGGTGTAAACTTTAAGTGAATTTGTATGTCTACATCTTCCCAGTAGGAGTGAATGTCTGTGTGTGTGTACCTGAGATGAGATGATGTCTTGTCCAATGCCGGTTTCCACCTTGTGTCCTGAGCTGTTGGGATAGGCTCCTGCGACCTGTGACCCTGAAGCAGAATAAGTGGATTGAATAAAGGAATGATGGATATAAATGATTGTAAAATAAAAATTTGTAAAGCAGATTATAAGTACACAAGTGCACCCTAATAAACAAGGTAGAATCAAAGCACACAGTGAACCCACCATGTTTGTGATTATTTTTGAATTGAGTGCTGGCAGGAGATGCTCCTGATAATTTTCATTTTCCAAACATTTATTCTTGGTTTTAACCCACCACCACTAAAACCACAGTCACTGACTGATTCACCGAACACTGGGTAAATAATTATCATACTTGTTTGTATTAATCTTTCTTAAGTATATATAGCTCACATTTATTTTACACTTTATATTGGGAGGACTGGAGGTATTTATTTAGAAGTTTGGGGATGTTTTTGTGACCATAGACATACTGTAGCATCTTAACTCTTGTTTATATCTATTAACCTATGGTAAAATTGGTTTTCGTATATGTCATTTTGCTCAAAGCTGTGGTTTCCAAAAAACTATGGATGATGTTAAGTGAGGACTTAATGTATTTCAACACTGCCTGGGTACAGATGTTGAAGTTGAGTGAGTGGGGATTATACAAAAGCTATAAATTCAGTGTTCAACATAAATTTGGCTGGGCGAGGTGGCTCATGCCTGTAATCCCAGTACTTGGGAGGCCGAGGCAGGAGAATCGCATTGAGCTCAGGAGTTCAAAACCAGCCTGACCAAAGTGCCAAAACCCTATTAGTTCATTTTCACAGTGCTATAAAGCACTGCCTGAGACTGGGTAATTTATAAACGAAAGAGGTTTAATTGACTCACAGTTCAGCATGGATCAGGAGCCTCAGGAAACTTACAATCATGGCAGAAGGCTAAGGGGAATCAAGGCACCTTCTTCACAAGGCAGCAGGAAGGAGACTAGCCGAGTGAAGGGAGAAGAGGCCCTTATAAAACCATCAGAGTTCATGAGAACTCACTTATTATCACAAGGCCAGTGTAAGGACAGCGTACAGGAAACTGTCCCCATGATTCAATTACCTTCACCTGGTCTGTCCCTTGACATGTGGGGATTATGGGGATTACAATTCAAGATAAGATTTGGGTGGGAACAGAAAGCCTCATCATATCACCCTGTCTCTACAAGAATTCAAAAATTAGCCAGTTGTGGTGGTGTGAGCCTGTGGTCCCAACTACTAGGGAGGCTGAGTCTAGAGAATCACTTGTGCCCAGGAAGTGGAGGCTGCAGTGAGCTGAGGTCACACCACTGCACTCCAGCCTTGGTGACAGAGTGAGACCCTGTCTCAAAACAAACAAACAAACAAACAAAACCCCCACACACATGAAGTCACCAGAAGACTGGATGCTATGTAACTTTTCAAGTCACTTGCTAATTTTTTCTATAATTTATTTGTTATAAGTGATACAAAATCATCAAAACTATGCTTGCCAGATTTGACTTCCTGGTCATTTTATTGTAAATATTCAGAAATGATTTCCCTGTTTACTAAATCTCAGGCAATCATTCAACTTATTAAAATAACAAATCTTGGACGCATACAATATGGTAAACACTTTGTATGTTACTTAGGGCACACAGACAGCAAATTTCATTAGCGGCAGAGAAAGAAACAGAATAAAAGGAAGCAAAACTTGACAATGTAGGAAACCCAGATTATAACCTTTATCATCACTAGTCCAAAAAATGTCCAAATCTGAAGATTCCATTGAAAATCTTTTATTAATTACATGTGGAGAATCAGTTAAATGTGTGAAAAACAGAGAATTTTCAATATGACCAGTTTATGTTGCTAAACCTATTCTTATAGCTGAGTTTAGTTCTCCTTGGAGAAATGACCTGAGGGCCCAAAATTGTATCTCAGTGAACTACAAAATTGTTATTGTTCCCCAAAGTGTTATAGTATCACATTTTCATGTTAAAATTTCTTCTTTTGGAAGATATTTGTTCCCTGTTACCTCTTAAATGTTCTATTAATATGACTCTCTTTTTAAAATTGGTCACAGTTCAAAATCCTGCACCTGGTTAGATTTATTAGATTAACAAAGTATCTTATTTTAAAGTGAGCAAATTAGCTCAGAGTCTCTTTTTCAATCTTTTCACTGATTGATTGCTTAAATCTAATTACAGAACTGTGCCTTTACTTGGCATGACCATATAAAAGCTTATCCTGAATCCCTTAACAAATATATTCAATATATAATAACCATAAAATATCATCCATTTCCTGTGACCTCACCTTTTGCATGGCAGATCAGGAGGTAGAAATAAATAATATAATGAGACTAGAGTCCTCATTAAGTAAGCTACAGTTCAGTTTATTCAATTTCCATATGCATTTATACAAAGTCATGTGAAAATGAGAACCGCCAAATCTTACTTTCATTGTTTTTGCATACAGCATTTCTGTTCATATATAGAAGGAGCTCCTGATTTTAAAAATACTCCATGTAATTAGCAGGCATTTAATCACACTCATACATAAAGTATGAGTAAGTAATTGAATAAACACCAAAGTTAGGTGTAGTGGGTTGAGATTCCACTTGTCAGCTATAACAGAGAAAGCCTGTGATATTTCATGATAAATTTGCATGTACTGTCTTGTGTTTTGGAGACCAGGAATCCTTTGTCATTACAGGTGTCTGTGCTTGAGGATTATCTGATAGACTGGTGAGCAAAACAGACATACAATATTAGAAACCATAGCTAGGTTTGCAGCTGCTAAGATTTCCTTTAAAGGTAAATGGGTTTCTCATCTCCCATATAAATTCCCTAGAGAAATATCATATTTAAATTTTTATATTTTATAAAATGCTATGTCAAATTTCAATTTAACCAGATTTTTAATATACCTCACCGAATATTTTACTCTAGTGACGCCAATAAATAGCAATATGATCATTTGAATGAAGAAGACTGTTTTTCCACTTAAGCTTTCTACTTGTATCTACTTTTTTCATTTTATATTATTTGATCATAAAATTATTTAATAACCCTCAATAGCCTTCAAGGGAAAGTTGAAACTTCTAAATTAGTGCTTATAGTGAATAGTGATGTGACATCTCCCCATTTCTAGTTCAAATTCCACTATTCACTCTTTGGAATAAGTGGTACACTTATTCCAAAGAAAGTAATCAACTTATGCTTACTTGAATGTAAATGGTCATTTACATTTACCCGTAGCTTAACTTCTATCATAAGTAACTATTCAGCACATGCCTGGCACATAAAATGCACCAAATTAAAATAAGTTTTTGGGGTGCCGTGGCCCATGCCTGAAATCCTAGCATTTTGGAAGGCCAAGGCAGGAGAATCACTTGAGCCCAGGGGTTTGAGACAAGCCTGGGCAACATAATGAGATCTCATCTCCATGAAAAAATTTACAAAAACTTCACCTGGTGTGCTGATGAACTTCAGGCTGAGGCCCTGGAAAGGAAATCCAGATCTGAGGGATCCAAAGTCAGGCAATAGACACAACGTAAATGGGCAGGACCAATTCCTGCTGACCAAAGCCCCCACCATACGGAAAGAGGCCATGCTCCATGGCATAAATGAGACCTAGGAAACTCAAAGGTTGCCAACAGCAGGGAAAGATGGAGGTGTAGGTGAGGGCAGATAATTCCTATTCGCTACGCTTTCCCTGCTTTATGGGTGCACGCTGCATTGGCACCCATGGGCAGCACCAGCCAATGTGACCCAGACACAGCGACAAAAAGATGGAAGAGAAAGGGAGGATATTTGGTTTCTCTCTCCACACCCCGAGTTTTGCTGAAAGAATGAAGGGAAGCCAGGGGCGCCGCTATTCCCTGTCTTCACCACCCCCAGCTTGTACTCTTCTGGAATATATTGTGAACCATTGGGACTGCTTCAGCCCTCAGAATCTGGAGGAAAAAATGTCTCATAGTCCTCTGCCCAAAGATTTGGCCAAATTTTGATTTACAGCAAGGACTGGCTTGGCCTCAGGAAGGAACCATTTATTTCAATACCATCCTGCAATTGGACGTTTTCTGTAAACATGAGGACTACTCGTCTGAGGCCCCATATGTGCAGGCTTTCTATATCCTGCAGGACAATCCTGACCTTTGCTGACAGTGTAGGATTGATCCAGCCCTCCTGTTTGCCACTTCAGGAGAGGCTACCAGGGACAATCTCAAGGAACTAAAAAAAGAAACCCCAGAGGTTCCCCCAGCAGAGGAGTCACCTCCCTCCATCCCTGCTCCTTCAGGTCCTCCCCAGCTTCTCTATCCAGCTTCAGTCTCTCACATTTCCTCTCCTAGAAATTCTCACTCTAGACAAGCCCTGGTTTCACTCTTGCTCCTCCAATAGATGCCTGGTAAATTTGGCCCCAGTAAGGTCCAGACTCCTTCTCTCTACAGGACTTAAAGCAAATTAAGGGGAATATTGACAAGTTTTTAGATGACCCTGACAGATACATAGAGACTTTCCAGGATTTCACTCAAAGATTTGACCTCTCCTGGAAAGAAGTTATGTCACTTGTGAATCAGACCCTGGTGGATACTGAAAAGCAAGCCACTTTGCAAGTGACAGAGAGATTTGGGCAGGAGCTTTGTGTCACATATAGCATCAGGGAAGAGGGTGAACATTATCTAACTGGAAGAGAAGCAGTACCAGTGAATGACCCTGGATGGGATCCCAATGATGAGATGAGAGACTGGAATAGGAGACACTTTCACGTGTGCATAATGGGGGCTTACCTAAAATCAGGATCAAGTCTCTCAATTACACCAAGTTGTCCATCATCAATCAGGGATTTGATGAAAATCCCACTGCCTTCTTGGAAAGGCTAAGAGAGGGCTTGGTAAAGCACTCCTCTCTGTCTCCTGATTCAGTTGAGGGACAACTAATCCTAAAGAATAAGTTGATGACTCAGACAGCCCCTGGTATCAGGAAGAAGCTGAGGAAACAGGCCCTGGGACGAGATAGTACTTCAGAGAACCTTCTGAAAGTGGTCACCTCGGTTTTTTATAGTAGGTCACCGGAATAGATTCTTGAATTTATTATACCTGAGTAAAGGCCTGGGAAATGGATGGAACCACTTCTGTCAACTCAGAAGAGCACCCAAAGTACCAATGTGAAGAGATCAGGGACCTCAAGCTAAAAATCACAAAAGTTAAGTGCTAATAATTAACCTCCCATGGATGTCCTCTATATAGTCTTGGCTCTGCTTGCTGTTCTTACCTTTGTTCTGTTTTATACCATGGGGCACAATAGTGTTTTCAGAATAATCAGTATATTTCACTTCTCATTTCTGTAATTGTTGGCACTAAATTCTTTCCTTGTCCAATACACATGTTTAACCCATGCATATGTAACTTTATAAAATTTGTTTTGCTTCTTCTCTCACACCGAGAGGCTGTCTAACTCCAAACTGTCAGGTAACCGGAGCCTCGGACAATGGCTCCCCTCTGCCAGGAACCCTTAGGTAAAACTCTGGAAGGAATCTGACTGCCATTTTCCCCAAAACAACATCCCCTGTCAGCAGGAAGTAGCTAGGACCCATCATTGTCCATATTCTAACAGCAGTTAGATGTGCCTCTTCAGAGGGGGGAAAAGATAAAAGAGGAGGGCAGGGAAATGCTGGGTAGAGAAGGGAAGAGTCTCTGGTGACAGCGCCACCCTGGGGCCTGTGCCTGCTGACCTAAGTGAAAACAGGCACTCCTGTTCTCACGTCTGAATGTTGCATTTTCCAAGATCACTCTGGCCTGCCAAGCCCTCCATATTGTGCCGGTATAAACCCGAGACCTTAGTAGGCAAACACACAAGTGACTGAACATCAAGAGGAGCAGAGGAACAGGGCAGCAGGAAATGGCAGAGAGCGGCAGAGAATGGCAGACAGTGGCAGAGGAAGGAGGGAAGAGGTGTTTGAATGTCAAGAGAAGTTCAGCCATTCTTGAGAAAGATTATCTACCCCCAACTCCACCTTCCCATTCCAGATCCCCAAAGCTACCTCCGCTACTCAATAAAGTCTCCACATTCATCACCTTTCACACAGTTCATGTGAGCTGATTCGTGCAGGATGCCGAACAAAAATCTGGGCGGGAAATGGTTAATACTTAGCCGCCCCTGGGCAGCAAGGCTTGTAACACACACCCACTTGGGCTTTGGCATCTATCCTTCTGCATGCTCCCCCTTCCCTCAGGAGTTTGAGATTCGGGGCAACCCAACAGGTGAGCCACACACCTGTCGCACGTCCTGTGAGAGGAATCAGGGAACTCTACTGGTTCATTATTCATATTTTAAATCAAATAGCTCAGCTATTGAATAAAATTAAATGACACATGTTTTGGTTTGTATTTATTAGTGATAAATTTTAATTGTATGATCTCAAGGACAATTTGGTATATATATTTTTAATATATTGAATATGGAAATGCTGAATTAGCTGATTCATTTTCAATGTTAATTAATATGATCAATGTCAAACTATCTACTGATGGTCTCTGCCATTTTTGGAGGACAAATCTAACCCCCTAAAATTTAATAGGTAGATATTTTAATTACAAAAAGATCCAAATTATTGTCTAAACAATAGATAGACCACAACTGGATTATTTTTCTGTATTAGAAGCAATTTCAGTTTATGACCTTACTAAAAAACAATAACCTATTACTAGGATTTAAGTTGTAAAAATGCAATATATGATTATCTCTATTTAATGATCATTAATTTTATAAATAATATTTATATTAAAATATAAGCCATGATGTTTAAATTTAAGTAAAGAAAGAAACTACATTACTGGTGTACTAGTTAGGGTTCTCCAGAGGAACAGAAGAGGATATATGTATATATGAAAGGGAGTTTATTAAGGAGAATTGACTCACATGATCACAAAGTAAGTCACATGATAGGTCATCTGAAAGTTGAGGAGCAAGAAAGCCAGTGATGGATTAGTCCAAGTCCCAAAACCTTAGAAGTAGGGAAGCCAACAGTTCAGCCTTCAGTCTGCGGCCAAAGGTCCAAGAGTTTCTGGCAAACCACTAGTGTAAGGCAAAGAGTCCTAAAGCTGAAGAACTTGGAGTCTGATATTCAAAGGCAGGAAATATCCAGCATGAGAGAAAGATGAAGGCCAGAAGACTCAATAAGCCTGTTCTTTCATCTTCTCCTGCCTGCTTTTTTTTCTAGCAATACTGGCAGCTGGTTAGATGGTGCCCACCCAGATTGAGGATGGGTCTGCCTCTTCCAGTCCATTGACTTAAATGTTAATCTCCTCAGGCAACACCCTCACAGTCACACCCAGGAACAATACTTTGCATCCGTCCATCCAATCAAGTTGATGCTCAATATTAACCATGACAACTGGGTTGATGTAATATGTAGAATATTTGATCATTTAGGCTGCTGACAGAATTTGTGCTGTGTCAGAAACTGATCAATCAATTGGGAAAAGGAATAACAAATTTTGCAAAACTTTTAAAAATAATAATTGATAATCAAATACATTATATCCCAATCTTGTTTTTCTTAGAATAATAAAATATATGGCATGCTTAGTATCAGTTTCCTATTTGTGAAATATTGAGGTAGATTAATTTAGTACTTCAATTTCTTTTACTTTTAGTACCCTTATTCCAAACTGTATATGGTTATATTTATATAGTAATTGTTAAAAATTAAAACATTTTGAAATTGTTATATATAAATATAATTTAATTTATAATATATAATATGATATAACATATTAAATGTACATTTTAAAATGTATCAATCATTTTATAAATAAAATTATATGTTTCACTATGACACAGTACAGGAAACCTTAGAAGATTTTTCACTAAATTACAAATACTGGTTTTTTGATATTTTATTATTCAATACTAAATTCGTATTTCATGGGTTGCCTTATAGTGAGCAATCATTGTCTAAGTGCACAGCCAATCAGGTTTCCGCCAGCATGAACAGTATGAGTGCATGTATACAAGTTAACACTGATTGATGGTTCCCTAAAGCAAGGGTTGACTAACTACGGCTAGTGTAAGCCAGATCATGTCTGCTACCTGGTTTTGTAAATCAAGTTTTATTGAAACACAACCATGCCCAGTTACATGCCTATTGTCTAAGATGCCTTTCACATTACAATGGCAAAATCGTAGTGGTTGCAAAGGACCATATTGCCTGCAAAGCCCATAATGTAAAATAGTTGTCAACTCCTTTGAGAATAATGAAGAACTAAACAAACACAAAAAACGGTAACATTGAACAACAGTAAGCAAAATGCCAGTGAGCATGAGTAATAACTAGAAATTGAGAAATGAGTAAGATTGTACGTTTTGTACAAAGGGTTTTTCTGAATTGAGTAAATTAAGTAGATTTCACCTGTAGAGTTACATAAATAAAAATTAAATATAAATATATGTGTGTAACATCAATTTAATAAACAGTTTGCGTCTGTGAGCTCCATCCCATTGTCCATGGGCTGGAACAAGCTTAGAGTAAAATAGCTGCAGAACTATCCATGAGGCTTGATGGTTAAACACTATGGCCAGCACAAAAGCGGTTGGGCATTGGCAATGGACACATCAAATTTAGCCAAATGAGCTCTAAACCTAAACGACTGACAAAGTATCTCTGAAATCGTTAAATTATGTAAAACAGTGTAAGCCCCCAAGAACTTTGTAACTGTAAATGTCAAGAAAGGGCCCTGGCAGTAGTTGTGGGTTCTTTAGGGCTTTTAATGACTTTTCATCAAGGGTAGCTCAAGCTCAACAAGTAAGGTCTTCTGTTGCTGAGCAGAAGCAACAGTTTCTGTTGTTTTAATTAATCCCATTGTTTTTTGTTATAGATCCCTTGACAACAGTTTGATTTAGGAGTTGCACAGGGTCTCGGCTTGAGGGTCCAACGTCCACACTATTGGCATCCTTTCTTAAGTAGGAGGAAGAAATTTGAAGCTAACAGAATCCAATGAGATCTATTGTGAGTTCATTCTGTAATCTATTTGCATTATTTTGTTTATATTTATATGATACTGTTTTATTATTTTTATTTAATATATCTACATAAATTATATACTATATATTCTATAAATTATATATATAATTTATTATTATTACATTTTAATTACATTATTTCCTTGTTTCTATATTGGGACTCTAATAATGAATGATGTCCTATAAAGTTACTCTTATTGAAAGGCCACATTAGTTTGGGTTTCTAAATTTTTCATTAACCATCAATTCTGTTTGTGAAGTCTAACCTATGAATAACAAAGCATAGACCAGTAGAGAAAAGAGAAAAGGGTTCACCCCTTCCACAATCCAGTAGATACTGTGGCCCAGGGAAAGGTAGTGATTATTCTTTAAAAATTTAGTGGTCCTGTTAGATGAGATGATAATACTTACTTCATGATTTTTGAATAGTCTTTTGCCTTGACCACCTATAATATATGAGAAAAAAGAAAATAATAAGGAAAAGAATAGATTAAAATATGGCAAATGATTTGCTTTTTAGTGGAATTGACATATCATTTTTATGCAAATGCGTCTCCCCTCTTTCTATTCTGTGAGCTTTTTCTCTCACAAAAAGATTTTTAGACTAATTATTGTATCTGCCACTTGCTAAATCTGTTTTCTAAATTACAAATTCAGCCTTTGCTGCGGGTGTACTGCCAGCCACTTCTTTCACAAAAGATCTTTGTACTAATTGTTTTATCTGCTGCTTGCTAAATCTGTTTGCTAAATATACCTTTCATTGAAATAACACCAAAACCTACTCAGGAAGCAATTAGCAGGTATTGACATTTTTCTGAAAAAAAGCAGAGCTTATATACTTTATAGATTGTGCAGGAGGGCCTGAAAGAAAGATGTACAAATAGTGTATCAGTCAAGGGATTACAGGACTTTTAGAAGGACATAATGTTACTTCACGAATGCATTTTCCAAGAGTTTACCAAAAGTAGGTTCCATACTCATGCGCCTAAAACATGTAAGCATGGTATGAGACTTTTTATGTGCTATTATCAAAAATACATTTTTAAAATATGTGTTCTGAATCTTAAATAATGTTTTGCAAAGGTTTTAAGTTTTCATAGATTTTCTTCTCTGAAACTTCATTAGAATTTGCTGAATATACTATAGTTTTGCCTCAGAAACAGACATATAAAGCACGATCCTTCTAATGGTTAAAAAAGACATAAAATTAACCAAAGGAAAAATGAGATTTTATTATCATTATTGTATATTACCGTGTTGAATTTGAAATTTATAAACTAATACCAATTTTCTCTCTTTAAAAATAATATGCATAAAATTATTCATTTACAATTGGGTAAAAATCTCAGGAAAACAATCACTACCAACAAACTAAAAGAAATTTAGGGGATTGGTGAATATATGTGAAGAGAATTTCATATGGTTTTAAAATGAGTCTCTCATTTCTGCCACAGGCACAGTTGAGGTTCTAAATTAACCATGTGATTTACTCGACTATGTTGATACTTGTGTAGTGCTTCATGTAATGAAATTTACAAATAATGTGAATTTTCTCATTCCAACTTTATTTTGTCAATAGCAGAAAATTTTCCAAATTTCAAGATAAAAACAGACTTCTAATGTTTTAGATTTTCTTTCCCAGTGGAAATTTGTTCAAAATGTTGTTTTAAACTTGTTTACAATGTTGTTTTAAACCTGTTTAAAATTTTAAAGCCATATGGACAATGGTTTTACTCTTAGACTTTTAAACAGTACAGCTTTATCATGGATTCCCAATGTATGGTGACAACTTCTATCACAAAATAGTCTATATCTAAATAGAAACTGATAAAAATGGAATAAAACTTTCTCTATTAGAGTGTGTTTCCTTGTAGCATGTTTGGCAACATAAATGTTAGAAATATCAGTTAATCAGTGAATATTAATTTTAAGCTATTTATTATATATCCATGCTTTGGGTCATATAAAGAAGAAATATGTCTATTATTTTAGAAACAATATCAATAAACAGTTATGGTGGACAGATTAACAATAAATCTGGCCCTGAATGGTACTAGAAATGTGAATATTTTATTGATGCTTAAGAAAAGAAAGGCAGTATAGATAACAATGTTTTAATTTTATTTCTGATAAAATATCTGAAAATGGTAATTAACTTAGAGCAAGCAAAATAAGAATATTGCTTACTCTGCAATATTCTCCATTGCAATTTTAGAAGAATGATCCAATAAACACAAACATACTTACATGTGTATGTGTATATACATACATATAATTTTCCACCTAATTTGCAATTTATTTTACTAAAATATAAATAAATATTTTTAAACATGATATTCTATACACAAATGCTAATTTAAAAAGAAATTAAATGACAAAATTGAAATGTAGCTTTTACTTGTGAATTAAAATATAAATTGTTTAATATTATTAGTAAAATATTATTGTTCCTGTTTTTTATGGAGCATACGATGATGCAGCTTTGGTTTATTAAATATTGTATTTTTTGCTGATTTTTATCCGTATAGATTATTGAATTTTTAATTTTGTTTGAAACAGCATCTTACTCTGTCAGCCAGGCTGGATTACAGTGGCTCAATCTCAGCTCACTGCAACCTATACCTCCTGAGTTCAAGAGATTCTCTTGCCTCTGCCTCCTGAGTATTTAGGATTACAGGCGTGCATCACGACACTTGGCTAATTTTTGTACTTTTAGTAGAGACAGGTTTCACCATATTGTCTAGGCTGATCTCAGTCTCCTGACTGCAGGTGATCTGCCTGCCTCAGCCTCTCAAAGTACTGGGATTACAGGCGTGAGCCACTATGACTGACCAAGACATTGATTTTTTATTAAATTAACCTTACCAGGACTTAAGGATGCCATCTTGTCATTTATTCTAAATGACAAAAATAATTGTATGTACAATTTGTTGCTCCTTGGTATTTATTTTTATTGATACAAAATTTTTACTTTTCTTATTAAATTAAAGAGAATTCAATAACTATAAAGAGTGTATAGTTATGAGCATATCTATTTCTCTTATGTGTATTTATAATGTATTAAATTATTAAATCATAAAATAATGGTCCCTAACAATCTTTTTATTCCAAAGTTTTATTGTAAAATATATTTTAATTTTGAGCTGCTCTCCTGTCAGTTTAGTAAAACTATCTAGAAAAACACAGCGACTCAATATTTGGCACATCTAATTGCCTTGTATTCTTTTTCTTTTTGGTTTGGTTTTGTGTTCCATTCACGTGCTCTGTTTGAAATTTTTTGCTCCTTTGTAATCTGTAATAGAATCCTTCACTTGATTTTTATTCTAAATTGGTAACAAACTGGATTTCAGTTTCATTTGTGAAGTATGCACATCCTAAATATAAATGTTTTTTAAGTTGTCTCATTAAAAAAAATTTTAAAGCTAGCCCCTAGAAATCACATACTGTAAGAATTTTCTATACAGATGCTTATATATTCTAAGTCTTCTGTATTTTTGCTCATGTCTCTGTAACCCAGTCCCATATTAGCAATAGCCTGTAGGTATATTCACATGCTTACTTTAGACTTAATATGCTCAAAATAGAAACTACAGTCATTTCTTCAACAACTCCTATAGACTTACTTATTTACGTCATCACTAGCATTAACATATAAATCCATCTTTCTGTCTGATTGTTGCAGCACTTAGATCACTTCAAGATCTGGATGTGTTGATTACTTTATCTTTTAACAATGACTGTTTTTTCTAACTTTTTTATATAACACGTCTTAGATTTTAGAAGAAAAATTATGTGCAAATGAACAGTGGAGAATGAGGTAAACATTTATGTTTTGAAATGGGTCTGCCCTTTCTTTTGTCAAGTCATAACTGTAAAGTATTAAGTCACTGTTGTCAGGAGTTGAGTTGGGTTTGAATTTTATTGTGGCTACATTTATTACCTTTATACTGAGATGTCAATTTCCTTTCATTTTGATCAGCTGGTACCATATAATGGATGTGGGGTCTGGGGTGTTGAAGAGATTTTTGTGTTCCTAATCTACTTTCCTTTTTCCATACTTTCTGAACAAATCTGTGCCACAAAGAGTTTTTCCATATCATTTTGTCCCTTCCACAATAAATAGTAGACTGTCATTTCTGTTAATGGATGCAGGTGTCAAAGTGGAGGTAAGGTTAGTTTTGTCTTCCACTTTGTCAGCCTCATGGACTTGGCCTTTGGAAATGGAGCTTTTTCAGTGTGTCTTATGACCGTCATTATCTGCCTTGTGTCTGAGAGAGCGTTGGGTAGGAAACAGTTTTCATGAATTACCATGGCAATACTGATCTCTGTTTGGATCCGTGCTTTGAATCAATCAACACCAGTAGGCTTCTTGCTCTCCACCAGAGACTGCCATATTTTGGTCTATTCCTCCCTCAGAAGCAGTGTACCGTTGCCCGGGACTAGGGCCAAGATCGCAGTTTCCTACTTCTTTCCCAGTGATATTGCTTATTAGTTTGTGCAAAGCTTGTTGTGACAGCAAAGGTAATTTGTTATCTCTTCCCCCAGAGGTAGATGACTTCTGCTTCTACCTAGAGGCAGTGGATCTATTCTACAACACTGGGAGCAGAACCGTTTCCTGCCCATAAATAGGCATTTACTTTTCTATGAGAGAAAAGCTCCAGAACATGGTCAGGGCTTAATGTCACTGTGCATGTTAGTCAGAGTTTTATGCCTTTGTCCAACCAAAGGGTCCTCTCTCAGCTCTTTGCCTTGCCTGTAGTTTATTTCATGAGTATCTAGAGGTGACAAACACCTCATAAGCTAGTGTAAACTCCATTGTGTCTAAGGCTCCCACTACACTCTCTTACTTGACAACATTTGACCCTTAAGAATTTGTAAAATTTTCATTGTTTTCTTCCTTCACATTTCTAGAGCATGAAACTCTAAAGAAAGAAGCACAAAGTCCGTGGTACAATGCTCCATCCTGTGTTTCCTTGGAGGGGTTTGGCACCTTGGTTCACCTGGTAACCTTGGAACCACAGTTTCCTGATTGATGCACTTGATAAATGTTAGGATTCTGTTGACCACCCTGTTGCTTTTTGTTTGATTGTTTATTTGCTTGCTTTAGGGTGGAAGCAATGTCTACTTGTGGCTTTCTACCTTCTAAGTGGAAGCAGAACTTCGTTGCAAGTAATTCATTTAGGAGGTAATTCCTGCAAACAATGTTGAGCGAATGGGCAAGTGAACAGCCAGTGGAAGGCAATACAAATTGCATCAGAGAATAGGTTGTAACTGTGTAACTAGAAACCTCTGGGAGGTTGTGTAGTGCTTGTCTCAGAGCATTCTTACCTGAAAATAAAAAATTTGGGGTACTCATCCACTCAGTATTTTCTCCATCGCTTCCACCTTCATCAATGTAATTCTAAGGTTATTCTAAGGCAAGTTATTTACTGGAAATTACGAATTTACCTTCCTACCATTTATCTGGCTGAGTCTGATTACTTTGACCTTCTGCTTTTCTTCAAAACTGTTATAATTTTCATAATTCTAACCAATTTATATATTTTAACAGATCTTAGCATGGCAGGAATTTTTGAGAAATTAATTTTAATAAGCATATATCAAACTTATTTTGCATTTATATATTTTATAATATGAAGTTAATGTTTATTTTGTTTTATAATGAATGATTTATAGAATTCTGGGAGTATGAATGGATTCTCGTGGTAATTTACGTATCTCTGATGTATTAATCACCTGGGTATATCAGCCCTCAGAATATGATACAAGTAAACCTCTCTGAGCCCAATAGAGTTTATAGTTTCAATTTAATCTACTCTCCACCTACTGTAATTAATGGCCATAACTGGAAAGATAGTCATTGGTAAATGTGTACTAGGAAAAGAGGGTTGTGTCTGCTGATTGTTTTGTAATTAATAACTGTGGTGAGAAGCTACAATAATGTTATACTCAAATCTCCAGGTATGATCTTCAGCTAAATAATATATGACTCCAAGGATGTTAAATAATTTAATATTTAAATGATTGATTTCAATCAGGAGTTATCACAAAGGCCAATAATGGGAAGTGTTTTCAAATCAAGAACTCAAATGCCAATTAGAAGATATGTTAATAAGATCCCAGAAAAAAGACCATTGCATTTGGTATAGAATCATGCAAAAGCAGCTTTTATACAGTTATAGGGGTGAAAGGGCTTCCAGAGAGAATCTGAGAAAAGTGATAAAGTGGAAATACTATTTCCCCTGCCATGAATGGAAAGACAGAAATGGAATGGCAGCCAGAGTGGGTTGTATTTGCGTCTTTGTTTGCTATTTCCTCTGAGAACAACTAGAGCATATTTATATGGGAATTTTCCAGTAAAAATGGCCACTGGGGATTAATGACAGTGGGGGGTAGTAATGCTGAAGTCAAGTTCCTGCAAAAGGTATAGAGTGTGGAAAACAAACAATAATTTAATGAATGGGCTGTCTTTACATGAGAACAATAAGACCATAGTAAACACATCATTTTGTAAAAATACAAAACATACATATTATCACTACTGAAGCCTAGGCTGATGATTTGAAGTGTGATAATGAACAAGATTCTGTTTGACAGCTCCTATTTTCTCATTAAGGTAAGAGGCCTTTGGAAAAATGTATGTGTAGGATTACTGGCATATTTAAAGCACATTTCAAGTAAAAGTTATATATTTTACACTAGTTCTTCATATGATGAGAACTTTAAAAATAGGAAAATATTTAACAAGGTAATACTTATTTTTAGTATGTGAAATCATTTACTATAAGCTCTGAAGCAGAGATAATTATGTTCCACTACAAAAGGAGTTATTTGCTCTCCTATTAATGTGGATAAGAGATTTTCAGGGTTTTTGTAGGTTTCTTATTTTCTTTTAAAAGTGAAAACGAATACATAGCATTGTTTTTCTTAGTCCTCTTCCTGATGACTCCTAGCACGCCTTTGGTTATAAAAACAAATAATTGAGACATATAGCAGACACTTCACTTAAACACAGATTGGTTGTAGGCATAAATAATCTATAATATTTTTATAAATCCTAAACCAGCAAGCATAGTCATATATTTATAAAAAGTGAAGCAGCTAAGAAAACATGGGCAACAATACTTTCAACTAAAATATCATGCAACAGGATAGTTTTTGAGTAATTATCAGAGACTGATACAAGGGAAGTATGCTTTCAATCAGAGAGTTTTCATTAAAGACATTGTCAAATTAAATATACTGTTTTTGGTTCTCAGTCTGTTGAATGCCAATTATTTTTTATCCTGTTTGTAGATATATCACACATTCAGAGCATAAGTACATTTCTTTAAAATAATTTTATATGTCAATATTTATACATTGTTACTATTTACTAGATTATCTTTATTTCTGTCCCTATTCTTGACTAGGGTTATGTTGTTTTCATGTTATGTCATTAACTATTCACGAAGCTGATTAAAATAAACTGATGCAGATACAGATTTACGGCTTTATGATTCACTTATTTTTAATCTAGAAAACATAAATATATGCATTCCAGAAGACACGGTAGTTTATTGACACAAAGAAATTCCAATGGGATCTTGAAAGTGTATGCAAATTTAAATCCAAGGCACATCAAAACTCAGGTGTTGAAATGCTATGATTCCTGCTGCTTCACCTCAAGGCGAGTGGCTGAGTTTTGATGTGGAGAAGGCATTAACTAAAGTTGAGTAGACATGTAGAAAACATTAATTTGAATTTGGGGTGATGCATGGAGCCAGGAGGCAAAAATGGAAGAATTTACCTTCCAGAATCTCTAGACTGGTACAACACTTACCAAGAAATCACATGACTGATTTTGTCCTGTTCTATTTAGCACAGTGAAGGGTAGTGTCCTCAGCACCTGCAATGATGATGCAGCACCCAGAAGCGGCTTCCCACTCCTGATCCACGAATACTCTGGTTCCCTGTCAATGGCTTCTAATTCAAACATCCCTAAAGATCTATTCTAAACAGTATGCTTTTTTTTTTTTCTAAATCAAAAGATCAGAATATTTCTTCATGCATTCTAAGCTCATTTAGCCAGGAATTATGCCAGACACCACGGGAGTTTTGTAGTATGGGCATTCTCATCAAACTTGTAAGCAGTGATACAGCCAACAGAGACTTCTCATCACTGTGATGGTTAATACTGAGTGTCAATTTGATTGGATTGAAGGATGCAAAGTATTGTTCCCTGGTATATCTGTGAGGGTGTTGCCAAAGGAGATTAAATTTGAGTCAGCAGACTGGGAATGGAAATCCACCCTCAATCTGGGTGGGCACAGTCTAATCAGCTGCCAATGCAGCCAGAATACAAGCAGGCAGAAGAACCTGAAAAGACTAGACTGGCTTAGCCTCCCAGTCTACATCTTTCTTCCGTGTTGGATGTTTCCTGTCCTCGAACATCACACTCCAAGTTCTGCAGCTTTGGGACTCAGAATGGCTTCCTTGATTCTCAGCTTGCAGACAGCCTATTGTGGGACCTCACCTTGTGATTGTTTGAGTTAACACTCCTTAATAAATTCCCTTTTATATACGCATGTGTCCTATTAATTCTGTCCCTTTAGAGAACCCTGACTAATACAAATACCTTCATCATTTTCTCATTTCTGGACTTCAGCTTCCTTTTTAATCAAAACATGGAAGTTCAAATCTCTATGTCATTGAAGATATTAAGGAAGGTAAAACCATTCCGCCCCAGTAGTTAGGCCATTGCCTTCACCAACAGATTGACAATCAGCTGGCTCCTGTCAGATTTAGCTACACTTACTAGGGCTGGGAAGAATTGCTCTGGGTTCCTGGAAGACTTAACAAATTCAGCTTCTTCTTTATCAAGAAACAACTTGCTTTCTACAGCATGTTTATTCCCACTGTGAAACTGTGACTAGGTGAGAAAGTCCACAAACTTTATTTATTTATTTATTTATTTTTTTTAACATAAAAATCTCTCATTTGGAAAGTGGAACTAGGTACGCTTCCATTTGGGCAGTTTCAAATTTATTTTTATTTCTGGAAGCTTCTTTGACCTGGAAGCATCCTCTGCATGAAAACAGAAGTTCTCAGACAGGATGAAAAAAAAGCAGGTAAGTCAGCATTAGCTTTCTCCACTTATGGGCCCAACGAATCTTTCAGGAACAGAACATGCTTGTTAGCAGGTATTTGAGAGACAGAGTAATGCTTCCTTCAGGCATAAAGATACCATCAACCTGATCCAGTAGGTTCATAGGGACGATTAACTTGCTTTTATTAACTAAATGAAAACATTTATCTACTAGTTGTTGATTATCACAGTACATTATAGGAAAATTGAATTTTGCTTTTATGGTATCCATTCTAAACGTGTTAGAAAATGACAGCTAGGCATTTGAGGAAACTCCATTAGGAAACTGCAGGTTCACAAAAAGGCATTTACCCTGATTTGATTATTCTACATTGTATACATGTATGAAAATATCACATATACTCCAATGTAACCTAAAATTATGTGCAACTGTGGTATTTTAATAAAATATACAAAAATATCAAAATATCCATAAATATATGCAAGTCTGTTATCTACATTATTATTTCTTAAACTATTGGTGATCAAGCATTATGTTTGTGTTTGTAATTTTGCTTTTTATTTGCATTCTGTTATGGCCAAATACTTTTGTAAAATATTAGAAAAAATGAATTACAAAAATTAAAACACAAATCCATATAGAAAGGCATTTATGCTAAGAAGCCCAATCATTATTAATATGCACACATATACAGACACACACACAAATGCATTTCAAATAATCCTTTAATATGCTCATATAATTCTATTATTTATTTTCTTTTTAAACTCAAATGGCATATTCATTTGAAATAGTATTTTGATGCTGTATGATTAATGAAGAGAAGAGATTGTGGGTTGCCATATATCCTAGCATGTCCCAGAAGGTAATCATTTATGGCTATTTTCCTGGCATAACTATTATAATGCCAATTTTTTCTCTCGGGAGAGTCACAGTTTAGATGATAAATAGATATGGTTCATTGAAGTTAAGGTGATGCAACTTTCTGAAATGTTACATGGGAGAGGTGGATGAGTTGGAATTGACCAGAGTCTAGGATTTTCTTTTTAAGAGTGTTACATTGGCCACATTCATAGAGAAGTGGGATTTAATCAAACTAAAAACCTTCTGCACAGGAAAAAAAAGTAGAGTAAAAATGCAATGCATGAAATGGAAGAAAATATTTGCAAACCATATATTGAAACCATATATCATGTCAGGAGTTACTCTTCAAAATATAATCTATAAAAGTATAAATTGCTACAACACAATGGCAAAACAAAAACAAAACAATAAATAATCCAATTAGAAAATGGGCAAGGAATTTGAATAGATAATTATCCAAAGAAGAAATACAAATGGACAACAAGTAAAAAAAAAAAAAAGGTGTTTAACATCATCAATCATCAGGAAAATGCAAATCCGAACCACAAGAACATACCACCTCACAGCTATCAGGATGATTGTTATTACAAAAAAAGGAAAATAAAAACAGATAAGTGTTGGTAAGGAAGTGGAGAAATTGGAACCCATATACACTGTTGTGGGAATGTAAAATGGCGCAGCTACTATGAAAAACAGTGTAAGCTTCTTCAAAAAACTAAAAACAGAACAACCATATAATCCAGCTGTCCCACTTCTGGATATATAGTCAAAGTAATTGAAACCAGGATTTCATAGAGCTACCCACATTCTCATATTCCTTGCACATTATTCACAATAGTCAAGATACAGAAAAATACCCTGAATATCCATCAGTGGACGAATATAAATAAAATGTGGTAGACATGATATGGGATATTATCCAACTTTAACAAAGAAGGAAATTCAGCCCTATGTGACAGCATAGGTGAACCTGGAGGACACTGTGCTAAGTGAAATAAGCCAGTTACAGAAGGACGAATACTGCATGACTTCAGTTACATGAGAAATCTGAAATAGTTAAACTGATAAACACAGAATGAGTTTGTGGTTGTCAAGGGTTTGTGGGAGGAAACCTGTTGTTCAACAGGTATAAAGATTCAGTTATAGAAGATGTGTAAGTTTAAAAGATCTACTGTACAATATTGTGCCTGTTAACAATACTGTTAAAAAAATTGTTGAGGGTACATCTCATGTTAAGTGTTCTTACCACAATAAAATAAATTAACTCTAAAGATGGTTCAGCCCGAAGTGAAGAAACACAATGATCATGTCTGGAAGCATTTAATAAATTAGGGAGTGTCAGAGAGGTATGTGGAGGTAGAGAAGATGACATAGATTAATTTTTTTTCTTAATTTGATGATGAAATAATGGTCTTGAAATAATGCTAGTGAGAAAGTAAGATAACAAATCTACCTTGCAGTCCTGAGGTATAAGGGAGAGGGAATAAGGAATATCATTTACGAGGACTTCAAAAAAAAAGGCTTCCTTGGAGAAGAGCTAAGCTTCAGTTAAGGTAAACTGGCAGAGAACAGCAGTTTAAAATAATAGTTTAAGGCCAGGCGCGGTGGCTCACGCCTGTAATCCCAGGCCGCCGTGGAGAGGGGGTGTGGGGGTGGTGGTGTCACCTGAGGTCAGGAGTTTGAGACCAGCCTGGTCAACATGTTGAAAGCCTCTCTACCAAAAAAATACAAAAATTAGCCAGACATGGTGGTGGGCACCTGTAGTCCCAGCCACTCTGGAGGGTGAGGCAGAAGAATCACTTGAGCCCGGGAGACAGAGGTTGCAGCGAGTGGAGGTCGTGCCCCTGCACTCCAGCCTGGGAGGCAGAGCAAGACTCTCAAAAATACATAAATAAATAAATAAATAAAGTGACAGCTTAAGATATTACCATATTTCCTAGATAAGAAGCACCAGTTATGAAGGCCACAGTTAAAGAATTCCCACTGCAGGAAGATAGAGATAAAATGAAGGAACAACTAGAAATGGGAGAAGATAGTAAATGGAAATGCTAATACAGTGGACCATAGATCTGTATCTCTGCATGTGTGCTTTGTTCTTTGTATTATACTTTAAGGAGTCACAAATAGTATTCAAGTTGTAAGAATATTAATCATCTTAGCAAAAGAGTCTTGCAGTACCGGGATTTATGACAACAAAGAAACACACAGAGGAGGTAAATCCAGTTGGTATGTATAAGAAGTTTATAAAAATTAAATTCATAATTGTATAGTTTTGAACACTGTGATAATAAAATTTGTACACATATAAGAGAAAATTATATGAGAATAGAGCCACGAGAAGGCTGAATATGTAGTAAACAAAGTTGTCTATGGTAACATGTATTACACATATAACATGTCTACATCTATTAAAATAAAATTATTTCAAACAAAATGAACAGATCCCTCCCTGGAAACTTTCCCCGAGGGGAGTACTGGTGGGAATCTAGAGGAATCTGAAATGAGAACAAAACAGAGAATGATTTATCATTATTATTTTATCTATTTGAATGACTTTGTAGAACCACATATTTTTGTCTGATAACACCAGAGAAACTGAAAAGTTTCTTCCAAGTTTTCTGCTAATGACCATGAACTTAATAAACTATGTAGTGACATATATTTATATTTTGAACTATTTCTTACTAGTTAATGTCACTTCTTGCAGAATGTTGTGTAATGGTTTAGAGAGAACAAGTCTTTTTGTGACTTCTGCTAGTTGAGCTTGAATTCAAGCGTTCAAGTTATCCAACCTCTTATTTTCTGTTTCCATGTTCTTGCCTATGAAAGATATGTTATTATTTCTTCTGATGCCCAAATAGCAGATCTATGCATATAGTGCAGTGTTAACTGATTCAGGTAGCTTTCCATCTCAGCACATTAGTATCACTTCAGGGAGTAGGAGAATATGGAGCTCTTTTTGATGGTACATGTGTGTTAAATTGATATTGTTCTGGTAATGGCACACTGTAGCTGTGAACTCTGTCGACATTACCCTCTTCCATCAAGAATGGATGACACTATTCACAGACGAAAGTGAAAGGATCAAAGTCATGGTATATTTGGACCCAGTAGTCTCTTGAAAAAGGCAGGATAGAGGTCAGAACACTTATTTCAATTGAGCAAAGTCTACATTTTTGGAACACTGCTATAAGTCAGATGTCATATCAGTAACTATCTTGAAAGAAGGGTGGAAATGTATAACAGCTATGAAAAGGGACATTGGTATTAAAGGAAATATTTAGAAACATATGCCTGAGATACTGTTGTCTTTAGTCTTGAAAAATTGCTGAAGTAAAATTACAGTAACTACCTACCTAAGTGAGCAGAATTTTGAAAGAGAGGGGTCTCTATCGTTACATAATAAATTAAGGGAAAGCACCAAATGGGAACTAGAAGGTAGAAAATGTTATCAATATATTTGAATATTCTAAGTAGAAATAAAAATCAATTAATCATATTTTAACAAACCAATTAAACTCTAAAGAAAAAAACATGTGTTTAAAGTTTTAAAGGCAAGCTTTTGACAAAACTCCCTATATAGGTTATACTTTTTAAAAAAAAAGCCACAATGTGAAACTACATTGACAGCAAAAACACATATATTTTAACACGTAAATAAATATACCCATTTCAACAGTGATATACCAAAGAAAGAACTCATTAGTCACTTGTTTCATAGACTAGTTGAACATGTTAAAATGCTATCATTCCATATTTGCAAGTGGCCTGCAGAAATATACTGAAGATTTTTTGAAAAGAAGATTGAATTTAATTCAAATAACTCATTTTAATTTAAATGAAACTAGTATAAATCAATCATTATAAACCAGATTGAAATTTCACTGCTAACCATGCTCATAATTCAACTTACATTTAATTTAGGAGAAATAATAGCCAAATTTATGGTTATTTTAAAAAACCCAGAGTTCAATATATCATAGAAGGCACAAAAATATTTTTCTTTTGCACTCATTACATGACTAAACAAAATTTATACAGAATACTTCTTTAGTTCTTTATTTTCTTTTAGTGCAATTTTCATATTTGTTTCACTGATGTGTACTGCGTTTACCAAAGGATAAGCTCTTTTTGAAGTGCAAACCATTTACCATTAGTTTTGGAATCAAGAAAATTAAATCTCACCCCCTTCACTGTATTTGTATTAATTTATCCACAGTTGAAATTGATGTAAAAAATTACAAAGTTGCAAGTCAGACATGGCCGTGCATGCCTGTAGATCCAGCTACTCTGGAGTCTGAGGCAGGAGACTCGAGTCCCGGAGTCTGGAGCTATAGTGTGTTATCATTGTGCCTGTAAATAGCCACTCCACTCCAACCTGGACAATATCACAAGAATCTGTGTCAAAATAACAAAGATACAATTCTTTAAAAATAATTTACAATATCACGATTTCTCCAAATTTTACATAAGACTTAGAGCTAACTTGAGTTCAAGGTAGCACACAGTTTTATCATAACTCATTTTCATGAAGCTTTAGGACTTCATCCTTTTTATCACTGCTATGATTTTAATTGATAAGTCCTTTTTGGAATAATATAGTATACTTGCTTATTGAGTTTTAAAATGCAAGTTACTTGTAGCTTTCTTCTTGTGTTAGAAACGAACAATCTGGTGACCACTCCATGTGGTAAATGAAGAAAACTTCAAAAATAACTAATAAGTCCTAGATCAACATAATAATGGTAAAACCTTCCCCATTCCCAAATTCCAGTGGAAATACTTACACAGACCAAACATAAATGTTTAACTATGTCTATGCATGTGTGAATTTGGATAAACAATAGCAAAAAAACTTGATAAAAGATCATATATTCAGAAATTGGAGGTGTTTCTACATCTTGATTAAACTAACAGGGGATACTGTTGACTCTTTCAAAAATAATAGTTTTAAAATAAGAAGCCTAAATTTCCAGTTTAAGACAATGGGCTAATCAAATGGTTCAAAACATCAGTAACAATAATTACATACAAAAAGGAATATTTTTAAAATGTATGGAATAGAGGTGACATCAGTTGTCCAGAGTTTCATAAATTTTTGGAAAACAGGAGAAATATGGCATCCCATGATCAATAAACTCATGCTGAGAGGGTCCCATTTTAGAACATGTAAAGGAGGAGGATCTGTATTGGAAATGGAGAATAAGGGTTGTGGAAATCAAGTTAATTGACTTATGGACTGTTACAAAATTTATGTTACCCTAGGTTTAGATTGGAAAATTATTTTGTAAGAACTATTAAGTTATCCAACTTGGATTGGCATATTTCTGCTGGAAAGTCAATACCCACGCTGTATTCTCCTCATTAAGACACGTGTCTGTTTGTGAACCAGTTTACATCCTTAAAATAATCATTATAACATGTTTTAGGCACATGTACCTGCTGAAAATGAATCACGTGAAGGGGGAAGAATTAGCAGAGGAATGGAGTGATAGCCAGTACTGTCAGCCTTCAGTATCCAGGAACCTACAGATACCAAAATCCATGGTTGCTCAAATCACTTATATAAAATATTGTAATAGTTACGTATAACTTATGCACATCATCCTGAATATTTTAAATCCTCTGGATTACTTATAACCAATACAATGTAAGTGCCATGTAAATAGCTGTTACACTGTATTTTGTATTTTTTATTGTTATATTGTTATTTGTATTATTATTATATTTTTTTCAGATTCGATCTCTCCAGTGTTGGTGGAATCTGCAAATTCAGAAGTCGTGAGTACAGAAAGTCGATTGCACTTCCATGAATCAATAGATTCTTTCAAATACAAATAAAAATAGGCCTAAATGTTGCAAGACATGCTAAGAAAATTAGCAGCAAGATAGGATTTTGTTTGTTTCTTTTTTGAGACAGAGTATCCCTCTGTCACCCAGGCTGGAGTGCAGCGGCGAGATCTCGGCCCACTGCAAGCTCCGCCTCCCGGGTTCACGCTATTCTCCTGCCTCAGGTTCCGGAGTAACTACATCCAATATTTCTATCTTGCAAAAGGTCAACGCTGTAATCAACCTGAATTAGAGCTTTCAGCAAATACTATGATTCAGAAGTTTTATAGTAAAGCTGTAAATATTTCTCCTGTAATAATTATAAGGAGATAAAAATTAAGAGTCTGATGTCTGAGGATAGAGGAGAAAAACTATAAAATAAACTTAAAATATTAACCTATATTGGACAAATAATGATGACTCACAACAAAGAGGCATTCACTTTCCAACTCCGCTTTGTGTTCTCTTCAAATCTTTAAGACTACTTGTTTTGGCATTGAATATTATTTAAACAATTACCTACATACTTTAATTATTATGATTATTGTATCTTTCAAAATCAATAGATCATGCATGACTTAAAGTTGCAAAAATGTCAATGTAAAACAATGTATGATTAATTTATCTATGAGATAATTTGGTGAGACTGATAAGATGTGAAAAAAATGGTGTGGGGCAAATTTCCCGTATATGATGGGGTGCCAAAATAAAAGACCTAATATTATTAAACTAAGGTATAGAGATTTAAAGATATTATTTACAAGGATTAAAATTACCACCAGAAGGTACAAACACCTTTGACATCAGAGATAAAATAGCTGAAGCTTACATTTGAAAAATCAATAAATGCAATAAAAAGATATTTATCATTGTGATATTTAAAAGTATTCACCTAATATACTAAACATATTAAAAGTCCTCTGTGTAAGGAAAACGGTAAAGAATTAAATACTGAAAACAGATTTTTTGACCCTAGTTTAAAATAGTTTTTATATTTTA
>NW_012120598.1:8567858-8571524 GCF_000951035.1 Colobus angolensis palliatus | reverse complement strand
ATCTAGAATTCCATACCTGCCACATCTCTCATTATCTTTTTTCTTAAGGTTGCTTTGGTTTTTCAAACAGCCCACATAACTTTTTCAGGATTATTTTTTAATTGAATAAACATCTAAAGTGAGAGGAACTTCCAAAAGTATAATGCTTTATGTAGAAAGGTAATTTCTATCTCTTTGAAAAATATTCATGTGTTTAATTATGAAACTTGTAAAGATATTTCTTTAAGCACAACTTTAGCCGCATCGCAGAAATATTGATACGTTGTACAGTCCTATAGGTTTCTATTACACAAAATTAAAATCTAAAAACAATAATCTTAGTACCGGCCGGACGCGGTGGCTCAAGCCTGTAATCCCAGCACTTTGGGAGGCCGAGACGGGCGGATCACGAGGTCAGGAGATCGAGACCATCCTGGCCAACACAGTGAAACCCCGTCTATACTAAAAAATACAAAAAACTAGCCGGGTGAGGTGGCGGGCGCCTGTAGTCCCAGCTACTCGGGAGGCTGAGGCAGGAGAACGGCGTAAACCCGGGAGGCGGAGCTTGCAGTGAGCTGAGATCTGGCCACTGCACTCCAGCCCGGGTGACAGAGCAAGACTCCGTCTCAAAAAACAAAAAAAAAACAAACAAAAATCTTAGTACCTGTTTTAAGAATTAGAAAAAAGAAGACTGAATTAAATACAAAATAAGCAGAGGAAGAAATAGAAAAGAGTAGAAATCAATAAAATAGAGATAGGGTGGAGAATTTAGAAAGTCAATGAAATTAATCCACGCCTATTTTAATACAGGAATAAAAGCTTAATTAACTGATTGATACAAAAAAAGAAACTATGAATTATAGAATCAATAAGAGAGAACCCATGGATGCATGTTAAGTGTGGTGATTTTAAAATGTTAATAAAGACTTTTAAAACTTTCTTAATACTTTGAAGAATGTTTAAGAGTTTTATACTTTAAATAATTAAACAATATGTATAAAATGGACAAGTTACTGGTACTTAAAAATTTGAAAATGTCTGTTGGTGCGTATGGGGCTAGGGGAGGGAGAGCATTAGGAGAAATATCTAGCTCTGCACATGTACCCCAGAACTTTAAGTATAAGTTAAAGAAAATAGGAAATGTGTAGGATCCTATATATATTATATACAGATTGAATAAAATAATACACATTGTTTTCACAAACTACTCAAACTTCAAATGACTTCATTGGTAAACTTTACCAAATACTTGGGAAAAATAATACCAAAGGCAGACAAGATTTATCTATTAGAAAAGAAGAGCAGGAAATACATCCTGATTTATTGTTTAATGTTTTTACTTTGCAATAGTTTTTCTCCTAAAAACTTGCAACAACAGTACAACGATTTTTCATGTATTCTTCATCCAGCTCCTCCAGCGATCATGTCTTACAGTACAACAGTACATTGTCAAAAACAAAAAATTGACATTGATATGCAATTAAATTCAGATAAATATGGTTGGATGTTTGGATTTCACCAATTTTTACATGTATTCCTTTTTAAAAATTATTATTGTTGTTGTTATCATTATGATTTTAAATTGAGAAAAAGTCTTGTTCTGTTTTCCAGGCTGCAGAACAGTAGTGCAATCAGGGCTCACTGCAGCCTCCAACTCCTGGGCTTAAATGGTCCTCCACCTCAGCTTTCTGAATAGCTAGGACTACAGGTGTGCACCAGCAAGGCCAGCTAATTTTTTAAAAATGTTTCTTTCGTAGAGATGTGGTCTCCCTATGTTGACCAGGCTGGTTATAAACTCCTGCCTCAAGCAATCCTCCCACCTCTGTCTCCGAAAGTGTTGGGATTACAGGCATGAGTTACCACGGCTAACTAAAAACTATTTTTGAGTAGTATTTTATAAAAATTTTACATGTAGAATTTCATCAGCACATTCATGATACAAAGTTGTCCCATAACTACTACAAAATACCCCTGGAATGCAGGGAGCAGAGGCTTGAAGATACATCTCGTGTTGCACCTTAATAGTCATATGCTTACCTCAAACCTAATCTTTCACAACTACTGAACTGTTCATGACTATCATTTTGTTAGAGAACATTAATAAATAGTATCACATATAATCTAGCCTTTGGCAATGGGCTTTTTTCTCAGCTATTTGTGTTATTTACATCAAAGTGTTTTTTTTTTTTTTTTGAGACGGAGTCTCTCTGTCGCCCAGGCTGGAGTGCAGTGGCGCGATCTCAGCTCACTGCAAGCTCTGCCTCCCGGGTTCACGCCATTCTCCTGCGTCAGCCTCCGGAGCAGCTGGGACTACAGGCGCCGCCACTGCGCCCAGCTAACTTTTTTTGTATTTTTTAGTAGAGACGGGGTTTCACCGTGTTAGCCCGGATGGTCTGGATCTCCTGACCTCGTGATCCGCCCCTCTCGGCCTCCCAAAGTGCTGGGATTACAGACGTGAGCCACCGCGCCCGGCCTCAATGTTGGTTTTAACAGTAAGTTATAATTTAAAAACTTAAGACAAACACATCTTTATCCACATATTTATCTATTCCTTACTCTTTTATCTTTTCTGATATTTCAGACTCATTTTGTTACCATTTTCTTTTAGTTTGTCAAATTTTTTTTGAGGCAGACAATGCTGTAAAAGTATTGTTTTCTCTTTTTTCTAAGAATGTCTTTTTTTCACCTCCATTACTCAAGAATATTTTACTTGGTATAGAAATATAGTTTATTGGTAATTTTCTTTCAGCACTTGAAAACTGTTGTGTCGTTTCCTTCTGGTATCCGTATCAAAGCCCAATACTATTTGAATTGTTCTCCTATAGACAATGCATCATATCTTTCCAAATGCTTTCACCATTTTTTTCTTTGTCTTTAGTTTCCACAATTTTGACTATGATATCCTTGGACACAGATTTATTTGTCTTTACACAAATAAACTTATTGTCAATAATCTTCCTGGATATGAAAGCTTACATTTTCTCCAGAGTTTGAGAGGTGTTCAACCCTTATTTCTTTAAATAGTTTTCCAGACATTTCCTTCTTTTCTTTTTCAGTTTCTGATCTTTTGTTACTATCCCACATGCCCTGTTATTCTGTTCATCCTTTTCTTTTTTTTAATTTTTCTCTCTTGTTCATACTGAATGATTTCTATTAATACAAATTCAAATTCACTCATTTTTTTCACCTATTAATTTTATCCTGCTATTGAGCCACTTAGTAAGATTTATATTTGGGTTATCGTATTTTTCAGTTCTAAAATTTGTATGATTTTGCCTTATACCTTATATTTCCTTGCTGAGATATTCTATTTTTCCATTTATTCAAGAGTGTTTGACAATATTTGTCCAACAATTCCAACATTTGTGACTTCTTCCCATTGATATTGATTGATTATCTTTCGTCATTTAAGCTGAGATTTCCATTGTGTTTTATATGGTGAGTATTTTTTGACTCTATCCTTGACATTTTCTATATTATAAGAATCTGGTTTCTACTTAAATATTTTAAATTAGAAAGTAGTCATTGTATTTAGGATGAATGCATATCCTGGCCTACTTTTGTTGGTGATGGTTTAAATAAGATTTTAATTTAAACTGCCTTTGGAATGATACTCTCTTCTGCCGCAATTGTACATTTAAACACTTGACGAACTGCACCTCAGTCTCTACAGAGCCTGCTGAGGAG
>NW_012120598.1:8563831-8566553 GCF_000951035.1 Colobus angolensis palliatus | reverse complement strand
TTGTATTTTTAATAAAGACAGGTTTCCTTGTGTCAGCCAGGATGGTCTGGATCTCCTGACCTTGTGATCCACCCGACTCAGCCTCCCAAAGTGATGGGATTGCAGGTGTGAGCCACTGCGCCTGGCCCCATGATCACTTAGATATTATTAAGAAGACTAAGCCATTTTTTTTTTTATTAGGACAGAAATCTTTAATGAAATGTGTCTTTCAGTATATGTTAGCGTACTGTATGCACACATACATATATACTCTTTAACACACCTCATGGTTTGCCACCATTCATTTAACCAGTAAATTAAAACTAAAATTTTAGTTTTAGTTGGGAGGGAAGCGAAGGGGAACTAATTGCAAACTTTTCATCTTATATCTGGTAAGAAATTGTGAATTTCTCAGAATTTCCCTGGAGAAAACCTATGGCCAGAGAATCTTTGAAATAAAATATATAAATCCCTATCCCCTACCAAAAATAATTCCAAAAGATGCAGTTATTACAATAAGTGTGCTTCTCAGAACAGGAGCATTCATTCCACTCCCTATTCTTGCTTCTGCATCTCTGGCTTCAAGACAGTCTGTCCCTCAGCTAGGGCACTGAGGTTCATATGGGCAGGTAGGCTCAGTGCACCTTGGGCTCTGGGGGTCAAGGAGCAGGCTACAGTATGGGAGCCGAGAGAGCCACGCTCCTCTGCGGTTACATCTGGCACATCCTATGCTGAGTATGAGAGTTTTCCAGGTCATGCTGAGTATGAGAGCATTCCAGTTTCTGGATGCTCTCAGGCTGGGCCAAGCTGATGTTCCAGAGTTTGCTGGCCAGGCAGTCTTTCTGTTCACAGCTTCGGTGTCTGTGGGGGGATCCTGTTCACCATCTCCATCACCACTACCTTCTTCTTCCTCCAGTTTTCTTCTGAGTCTTCACCAAATCACTCTTAGATCTTCCAGTCACAGCAATACATTACGGGCCAAACTCACATCAGATCAGTATTCCCATCAAAATACACCTCATTTCTTGATACCAGTTTCTATCTTTTTTTTTTTTTTTTTTTGAGACGGAGTCTCGCAGGCTGGAGTGCAGTGGCGTGAACTCGGCTCACTGCAAGCTCCGCCTCCTGGGTTCCCGCCATTCTCCTGCCTCAGCCTCCCGAGTAGCTGGGACTACAGGCGCCGCCACCACGCCCGGCTAATTTTTTGTTTGTACTTTTTTAGTAGAGACGGGGTTTCACCATGTTCGCCAGGATGGTCTCGATCTCCTGACCTCGTGATCCGCCCGTCTCAGCCTCCCAAAGTGCTGGGATTACAGGCGTGAGCCACCGCGCCCGGCCGATGCCAGTTTCTATCTTAATTGATTTGTGCTGCTCTACCAAAATATAACAGACTGGACAAGTTATCAATAATAGAAATTTTTTCTCCCATTTTTGGAAAGTTCAAGATCAATACCAGGCATTTGGTGTCTGATGAGGGACTTACTGATGCATCCTTACATGCCAGAAGGCAGAAGGGCTAAAAGAAGGCCACACTCTTCCTCAAGCCTTTTTGGGGATACTAAATCTCATTCAGGAAGGCAGAGCCTTCATGACTTAACCATCTCCCAAAAGGCCCCAACACTCATTACTTCTACCATGAGAATTAAGTTCAATATTAACTTCAGAAGGGACAACGTTATTCACACCATAGCTCTCATTATTGTAGGGCAGAGTTGGAAGACAGGGCTATGACCATAGGCTCTGCCAGAGCAGGGGTCTGGGGTAAAAACACCAAACCCAGAAACAACTTTCTCTGACAGGAAAAAAAAATAGCAAAGCAATACTTAATGCTACATTTTTCAAGCATGCAAAAATAAAACATCTAGGGACAACTTACAAGTTTGCAGGAAATTATCATTTTTAAGAAAAGTTTCATTTTGCCTTCTTAAAAAGAGGAAATTAAAGCTCCTATGTCAATTCAAACAATACAAACTAACAGGCAGAAAAGAAACCCAGATGTGAGAAGGAATGCAAATCACCACACGAAAAAGCTGAGAAATTACTCAGCAGGATCCAAAAATAATTAGAATCTGAGTGAACATATTGGTAAAATATTAAAAGTACTTTGAAAACTTTTAAGTGACATTGTATTTAGAAGGAAATTTCTTCTTGGACAGTATGATGAGACTTTTTTGGAAACAGATCACCAGTAGGGGTTGACGGCTACTGCAACATTTATTTTTCTTTTAAAAAAAATAACACAGAAGTAAAAAGTGAGGTTTCCGTAACGACGAGTCCTAATAAACAAAAGTATTTCATTGCATTGGGGTGCCGTCTACAATGGAATTCAAGGACAGAAAAACCAAAAACACATGACGCAAACTTGCTTCTTTATTCAAATTCTAGACTTATAAAAACCAAATAAACAAAAACAAAGTAAAGCAAACAAACAAAAGCTTCAAAGTATGGGTTCCTTCGGAAAGAGTTCAAGAAATTTGCTGCTGATTCCAATTTAACAGAAAGCTTTTTTAAAAAAGACTCTTTTATTTGACAGAGCACTGAAATGAACAATAATTCTTGTCTAGGTGTATGAACACCTACAAAGATTTCAGCTATACTAAAATCTTCCAATTTTAGTGCAAGAATTATCTTTCAATTTTGTTAGTGGATTAAAAATCAGAATGATATTATAACTTGAACTAACATTTTTAAAACACATGATAACATGTATTTCCTTATTAATGAAGATTTAAAATTGTAAGTT
>NW_012120598.1:8557585-8559789 GCF_000951035.1 Colobus angolensis palliatus | reverse complement strand
CACCTGGTATGTCAGCATTTTGGCAGATGCTTACACTTCTTGCCAAGGAACCCTTTCTCATTTCCCATGCATCCATATATCCCTGTGTTCTGTAATCAGGTTGTTGACACAAGACTAGTGCTTCATTTCAAACTTTCATTACATTAGCTTTATTGTCTTTGAAGCTGCCTAATAGCCATTTGTCTTTAAAATCTAAGCTAACACAGAATAAAAATATCTCATTCTTTTAGGTTACTGCACCCAAAAACTTTGATTATAATGCCTGGGTTATGATTATTAGTCAGTATAATTCAACTGGATTTAATAACCAGAAATATCTAGGAAGCAAATACCTTTTTTTTTTTTTTTGCTTGCTGTAAGACCAGATAAGATAGCATTGCAGCACAAATCAGTATGAATATTCTGAAGCTGTTTATATATACAAAACTTAATCAACTGCTTATTGTGTGTGAGCAGTTTATAATATATTTTGTCTGCAAGTTTATTCGGGGCAGGCATAATATCAACTTTTATAATTGTGAAATCTACAAAGCCTGCCACAAGGTAGTAAAAATAAAGTTTTCAAAACTTAAGTTGCTACCAGTATTAGTTTTAATAAGTTCATACCAATGAATTGATGTTCGCTTTGAGCAGAGTTCAGATAATTATCAACGGTGAGCAAATACAGTGCATTATAGGCTATGGATTTATTTTTTCAACATAACAAGACAAGTGGGGGTAGAATAATGGATTCCAGTTAGTCATTATTGGCTTCAGTGCTTGTTGACATATTACCAATCTGATTTTATCTGTCCATCCCCATTTTGAAGCAAATTCTCTGTTATTACTTTATACGATTTTTCTCCATGTCCAACATTTTCTAATTACCTAATAAACGTATTTTTACACTTGTTTTTGTTCCAGGTTACAAACTGAGGCATACATTGCATGAGGTTGGTATGTCTTTTAAATTTCTTCTAATTAATAGGATTTCCCACTTTATAATCTTCACGTCACTTTTTGCGCAGGAAACTTATCTTAGATTCTTAATTTGTGCCCCACATATTTTCATCCTCATGATTCTGCTATATAACATTGAACCTAAAGGCTATGTTATAGTCTGGCCCAATTCATTGAGAAAAATAAATGTGTAGACCATCTCGTAACCTTTCTATTATATCATCCAGTAGCCATATACTGTCTTATCATCTTGATTTCAGTGCTGCTATATGTATCAGTAAGTTTAGATGTGGTCAGTTTCATTTGCTGAAAATTTCCCCATTAATATTTCACTCACAAGTTTAACAATGATTGAAAATAGTTGCCTAGATATATTATTTAATTAACATTTGCAAAGCATAACTAATTTTATCATTTATTTTAAATGTATTACTTAGAAGTCTTCAGTAAAGAAATTTCTCTCATCTATTTAATTATTTTGAAATAAAATTTTATAAGGAAGGTAGAATAAATTATTGTTTCTTTCTCTGTATGAATATCCAGAATAATCTACTGGACTCCTACAAATCCCCAAAAGTGACAAATTAGTTTTTATAAGTATAATTAAAATATCTTAGTTTTCTTTACATGTATATTTGATGCATCTCCATCCATTATAGGCATTAATTTTTGCTGTTCAAATTCTGTGAGGCATAGTTTTTTAGATGGCTCCCTCTGAGATTCCTGCATCCTGATATACATGTACCATATGATCTCCCCGCCTTGAGTGTGGTTGGGACCTGTAGACATATGGAATAGCAAACACAATGTGACAAATGGAATTTCGCAGATGTAATTAAGTTCCATAACTAGTTGACTGAGTTCAGTCCTAAGTGGGCCACATCTAATCAGGTGACTCCTAAAAGGCAACCAGCAGCAATAGACACTATGTGACTGAGCTGGAAGAAAGCAAAGAACCAAGTTGCAATTTAATCGTAATGAAGATGTGACCAAATGAAAGAAGGTTTTAATGCCCGAGAGCATTTCTCCAGTGAATAACCAGTAAGAAAACAAGGACACAGTTTCTAAAATAAGAAGCAAATGAAATCTGCCAGCCAGTGAACTTGGAAGAAATTATCAAGGCTATGACAGAATCTGCGACCCAGTAAGCATCTTGGTTTCTGCCTGGTGAGGACTTCTAGCTGGGGTCACAACTAAGTTATACTTAGATTCCTGAGCCACAGAAACTGTAAGTTCTTTTTTTTTTAAAGGGGTTAAGCCACAAA
>NW_012120598.1:8556466-8556985 GCF_000951035.1 Colobus angolensis palliatus | reverse complement strand
CTGGACACTGGGAAGTCCAAGAGCATGGCACCAACAACTGACAAGGATCATCTCATGGCAGAAGAGTAAAGCAGAAATCGTGCATGAAGCAGAGACAGAAGTAAGCTGACTTCATCTGTTTTATCAGCAACCCATTCCTATGGTAACTAACACACTCTTGTACTAACGGCATTAACTCATTGATGAGCAAGAAGCCTCTACGACCCAATTGCTTTCCAAAGGCCCAAGCTCTTAATATTTCCACAGTGACAACCATGAAATTCCCAACACTTAAACTTTTGGGAGACACCTTCATAGCATAGCATTCTGTCCATGGCTCTCCAAATTTATGTTCTTCTCACATGCACAATACACTTATTGCATCTCAATACTCTTCAGTCTCAACTTGTTCCAGCACCAACTCAAAAGGCCAAAGTACAAAGTACTATTAAACCAGGTATGGGTGAGACTTAAAGAACAATTTGTCTCAAGGCAAATTTTTCCAGCTGTGGGACCGTGAATGAAGACAAGTTACCTAAT
>NW_012120598.1:8546081-8555341 GCF_000951035.1 Colobus angolensis palliatus | reverse complement strand
CCCGTCTCTACAAAAAATACAAAATTAACTGAGTGTGGTGGTGCATGCCTGTGGTCCCAAATACTCGGGAGGCTGAGGCAGGTGGATCATGGCTGCAGTGAGCCATGATGGTGCCACTGTACTCCAGCCCAAGCAATAGAGCAAGACCCTGTCTCAAAGAAAAGAATTTTTGAAATGTTTTCTAGTTCTGTGAAGAGTGATGGTAGTATTTTGATGGGAATTGCATTGAATATGTGGATTGCTTTTGGCAGTATGGTCATTTTCAGGATGTTGATCCTGCCCATCCATGAGCATGGGATGCGTTTCCATTTGTTTGCGTCATCTGTGATTTTCTTCATCAGTGTTTTCTGGTTTTCCTTGTAGAGGACTTTCACCTCCTTGGTTAGGTATATTATAAGTATTTTATTTTATTTTATTGCAGCTATTATGAAAGGAGTTGAGTTCTTGATTTAGTTCTCAACTTGACCACTGTTGGGGTATAGGGGAGCTACTGATTTGTGTACATTGATTTTGTATCTTAAAACTTTGCTGAATTATTTTATCAGTTATAGGAGTTTTTGGAGGATTCTTTATGGTTTTCTGGGTATGCAGCCATGTCATCAGCAGACAGCAATGGTTTGACTTCCTCTTTATCAATTTGGATGCCTTTTGTCTCTTTCTCTTGTCTGATTGCTTTGGCTAGGTCTTCCAGTAACATGTTGAATGGAGGTGGTGAAAATGGGCATCCTTGTCTTGCTCTGGTTCTCAGGTGGAATGCTTTCAACTTTTCCCCATTTAGTATTATGTTGGCTGTGAGTTAGATGGTTTTTATTACATCGAGGTATATCCCTTGTATGCAGATTTTGCTGAGAGTTTTAATCATAAAGGCATGCTGGATTTGTCTAGAACCTACAATGAACTTAAACAAATTAGCAAAAAAACAAAAACAATCAGATCAAAAAGGGGGCTAAGGACATGAACAGACAATTCTTGAAAGAAGATATACAAATGGCCAACAAACATGGTACATTACTAAGGATCAGGGAAATGCAAATCAAAACCACAGTGCAATGCCACTTTACTCCTGCAAGAATGGTCATAATCAAAAAAATTAAAAAATAATAATTTATATGTTGGTGTGGATGTGGTGAAAAGGGAACACTGCTGCTGGGAATGTAAACTAGTACAACCACTATGGAAAAGAGTGTGGAGTTTCCTTAAAGAACTAAAAGTAGAACTATCATTTGATTTAGCAATCCCACTACTGGGTATCTACCCAGATGAAAAACAGTCATTATATGAAAAGATACTTGCACACGTATGTTTATAGCAGCACAATTCACAATTGTAAAAATGTGGAACCAACCCAAATGCCCATCAATCCATGAGTGGATAAAGAAACTGTGGTGTATATACATTATGGAATGTTACTCAGCCAATTAGCTATCATAATATAAAAAAGTGTATAAGAGTTAATATTATTAAAAAGATATAAAAACATAAACACCACTGTAAAAAGAGTATGTCTTTTTGAGATCTGTGGGTTGTATCTTACTTGCAAGCAAGCAAGTTTGTTTCATGGACGTTTGCAGGAGACATAGGGTTGAAAGTCAGAATGAAAAATCTATTCATTATGTACAGCAAGCAGCAGCAAGACTGTCACTATGTTCTCATGCTGGACCTCAAAACCACAATTTTCACAAGGTAAAATGATGCATACAAACATTGTTAAAGGATCAGCTGTATACCAGACTCTGAACCCCAAAACAGACAATACATCTTTTAATATGTGTTATATTATTAAAACTGGTTGCATATTAAGTGACAAAAAGGCAGAATGAGATCTTGTAAAATATATAAAGAGCAATTCAAGCTGTTATGTAATAAAACTAAAAATTAACCAAATTTGAAAACAAATGGCCTTTTCGTTTGGAAAGTAAAATTATAAAAAACCATTTAGTAGCCCTTGGGGCAAAAAAAAGGCATTTTAAAATTTGTTAATGTTATGAACGTAAAGGTAAAACATCACATGTAGGAACCAATTGGAATATGGCTGGAACAATTTTCGGAGAAATATTAATAACCTATATAATGCTTACCTAAATTCAAGTTTTATAATGAAAATGTAATTCAACCTAATCATTAAAAAAGAGAACAAAGTAAATCAAACCAAGACAAAAGTTAATTACATTAAAAATTAATCAACTATAATGGCCAAAATTAATGAAACAGAAAATACTAAAATACTTAGACAAGAAGCAAACTAAAAAATTGCAAAATCTTTCTCACTTATTTTTAAATATTATTTGCTTATTTAGTTTGAGATGTCATTTTGCTCTGTTTCCCAGGCTTGTCTTGAAATCCTTAGCTCAAGAGATTCTCAGCCTCTCAAGTAACAGGAATTACAGACATGAGACACAATGCCTGACTCTAAAATTGCAAAATTTTTATAAATAAATACACAATACACTCCTAAAAAGAAAAAATGTAGAATTTTTAAAATAAAACATGTCTAGAGAATATTAACAATGTAAGGAAAAATCAGTTCTCACTCCTAATAATAAATAACACCATCACTTTTTCTACTCTGTGCACACTTTTCTTACTGAAACAACACACACACACACTTCAGTATATATATGAAAAGGAAATGGAAAAACAAGGTATTGGAAACAGGAGTGAAGACTTTCCTTGTTGTAAAGTACTGAAGACTTTGAGTTTTTTTCTTCTAGGGCTTTATGTAATGATTAATTTAAGGATGATGAACTAGAATATCCATAGAAAAAAATTTAATCAGCAAAGCATTAAGGCTTCTCCATGGTAATTTTTGACCTCACAGAATGAAATGTTTGAGCAAAGAAATGACTTAAAGATGGAATTTCTAATTAAAAGGGATGCAGAGTAGAAAGATTGGAAAATTTGCAGCATCCCCTCAATATTTAGTTAGAAGCATAAGAAGAAACCTATTTCATGGTTGTGATACTTCCTCACAAGTCTGTCAACTTGTGCAGGTTTTATATGCACGGTTCAGTTCATCCACTGCAGTTCATGGAAACTCATTTTCACTTAGTTTACAATATATGCGTCTCTCTTTTTTTTTTTAATTCAGAGTTGCTCTTTTACTATAAGGAAAGTCAAGAAAGTTAAAAACACCACAGAGGCACCTCTGTCTTTCACATTAATTATTACTACTTAATTCAGTAAGTTTTTGAATAATTCTAACCCAAAATTTACTATTATTTTGGCTAAGGATTCCTTCTTAAAGCTCAGCTATTTCACTGGATATTATTTTTATCTATCTCAAATACATTCATCCTGCAGAATATTTTTAATTGTCTATGCATGCAGGTTAGTGTATATAGTTTTATGTGTGCATGTATATATCAAACAATGTTTAATCCTTTTTTTAAACATTGTCATTAAGTAGGTTTCAAAGTTGATTATTTTCACTTAATATATTCAAGATAGTAGCCCCCTAATATTCAGCTTAATGAATCTGTACTTAGTCTAACTAGTTTTTCTTTCTGATTTATCCATATATTTTCTTTAACTGTATTTCAGACTTTCTCTTGTTTTTTTCTTTTTTGGTGTTTTGTAGAATTACCGTGAGCATCTAGGGTTTTTTTTTCAATCCTACTTAGTTTTTACTTAATTTGTATTTTTAAACCTTCTAGATTTCAAGATTTGTTCCTTTCAATAATTAAATAAAATTCAAAACCATTTTTTCTGATATTTTCCGTCTCCTTTTTTTCTATTATCTGCTTTTAATTTATTTTATAATTCTGTTATATTTTTATTTAATGAATATTAAACATACTTTAGATTAGCTCACTCTATTATAAATTTTATGGGAGTTTAGCTCCCATTTACAAGTGAGAAAATGTGACACTTGGTGTTCTGTTTCTGCATTAATGTGCTTAAGATAATGGCATCAGTGTTGTAGCAAAGGACATGATTTTGTTATTTAGTTATGGCTGCATAATATTCTGTGGTGTATATATACCACATTTTCTTCATCCAATCCACTGTTGATGCAAGCTAGGTTGTTTCTATGTCTTTGCAATTGTGGATAGTGCTGCAGTAAACAAATGAATGCAGTTGTCTGTTTGGTAGAGTGATTTATTTTCTTCTGAGTATATACCCATTGATGGGACTTCTGTGTCAATTGGTACTTTTATTTTCTACTCTTTCAGAAATGTTCATACTGCTTTTCACAGCGGCTGAACTAATTTATTACATTCCCACCAAAAGCGTGTAAGCATTCCCTTTACTCTGCAGCTTCATCAACATCTGTTATTTTTTGACTTTTTGGCAATAGTCATTCTGACTCATGTGAGACGATATCTCATTTTGGTTTTGATTTGTATTTCTCTGATGACTGGCATTGTGGAGCATTTATTCCTGTATTTGTTGACCGCTTGTATGTCTTCTTTTAAGAAGTGTCGTTCATATCCTTTGCATATTTTTAATAGGGTTGTTTTTTTCTTCTTGATTTATTTAAGTTTCTTATAGATTCTAGATATTAGTTCTTGGTAAAATGCTTAGTTTGCAAATATTTTCTTTGATTTCACAAATTGTCTATTACTCTGTTGACAGCTTATTTTGTTATGCAGAGGCTCTTTAGTTTAATTAGCCTCAACTTGTCAATTTTTGTTTTTATTGTCAATGCTTTTGAGCATTTAGTTATAAATTATTTGCCTAGGCTGATGTCCAGAATATTTTCTACATTTTGTTTTCATATTTTAATGTTTGAAGTCTTACATTTAAGTCTTTAATTCGTATTAATTTACATATATGGTGAGAGGTAGCTGCATATTGTTAGCCAGTATTTTAACACAGTTTTTTACTAGACAGTACTTTTCCCCTTCCTTATTTTTGCTTACTTTGTAAAAGATCAGTTGGTTGTAGGTGTGTGACTTTATTTCTGAGTTCTCTATTCTGTTTCATTGGTCTCTGTATCTATTTCTGTACAGCACCATGGTATTATGGTTAGTGTAGCCTTATAGTATAGATTGAAGTCAAGCAATGTGATGACTCAGGCTTTGTTCTTTTTAGTTAGAATTGCTGTGGATATTCAGGCTCAGTTTTTGTGTGTTCCATATGAATTTTAAAAGAGTCTTTTTCTAATTCTGTGAAAAATAACATGGATAATTTGCTACAAATAGCATTGAATCTGTAGATAGATTTTGGGTGGTATGAAAAATTTAATGATATTCATTCTTCTGATCCATGAACATGGAATATTTTTCCATTTCTTTGTGTCATTTATGATTTCTTTCAGCAATGTTTTGTAGTTCTTTCTGAATAGATTTTTCACCTCCTTGGTTAGATGCATACTTAGGCATTTTACATTTTTGTGGCTATTGTAAATGGGAATGTGCTCTTGATTTGGCTCACAGCTTGAACGATATTGGTAGAGAAAAATACTACCGTTTTTTTTGTATGCAAATTCTGTGTCCTGAAAGTTTACTGAAGTCATTTATCAGGTCTTGGAGGCTTTAGGTGGAGTCTTTAGGGTTTTCTGCATATAGAATAACATTATTAGTGAAGAGAGATAATTTGATTTCCTCTTTTCCTATCTGGATTCCTTTTGTTTCTTTCTCTTGCCCAGTTGCTCTGGCTAGTACTGTGATGAATGAGTGGTAAGAGTAAATATCCTTGTCTTTTTCCAGTTCTTAGGGAAATGATTCCATTCAGTATGATATTGGCTGCAGGTTTTTTACAGATGGTTGTTATTATTTTCAAGTATGTTCCTTTGAGGCCTAATTTTTTGAGGGTCTTTATTAAGAATGGATTTTGAATTTTATAGAATGCTTCTTCTGTGTGTATTGAGACAATCATGTGGTTTTTGTTTTCAATATTATTTATTTGGTGAATCACATTTATGGACTTGTATATGTTGAATCAACCTTCTATCCCAGGAATGAAGCTTACTTTGTCTAGATAAATTAATTATTTGGATTGCTGCTGGATTCTTTTTGCTAGTATTCTGTTAAGGATTTTTGTAACTATTTTTATCATAAATATTGGCATGAAATTTTCATTTTTTTGTTGTATCTTTGCCAGATTTTGGTATCAGGATGATACTGGTTTCATAAAATGAGTTAGGGAGAAATCCCTTCTCTTTGATTTTTTTTTTTTTTTTTTTTGGGGGGGGATAGCTTCTGTAGGTTTTGTACAAATTTTTTGTACATCTGGTAGAATTCAGCCACGAATTTGTCTTTTCCAGAACTTTTATTTGTTGGTAGTTTTTTAAAATACTGATTCAATTTCAGGACTTGCTATTGATTGGTTCAGGTTGCTTTAAACTCACAACAATAGAAAAAGGAGAAATAAGGGCATTATATATTCAGTAAGAATAATGTACTATTCTAACTATATATGCAGCCAACATAGGAACACCCAGATTCATAAAACAATTACTTTTAAATTTAGGAAAAGCCTTAGAAAGCCAAGCAATAATAGTGGAGGATTTCAACACCACATCTACAGCATTAGACAGATCAGCAAGGCAGAATACTAACAGAAATTCTGGACTTAAATTTGACACTGGAACAATTAGACCTGATAGACCTCTATAGAATACTCTACCCAACAACCACAGACTATACATTTTTCTCATATGCACATGGAATATACTCTATGATCAACTACATGCTTGGCCATAAAGCAAGTCTTAATAAATTCAAGAAAATATAAACCATATTAGGCATATTCTCAAACCACAGTGAAATACAAATAGAAACCAATACTAAGAAAAACTCTCAAAGCTACACAATTATGTAGAAAGTAAGTAACTTTTGGATAAAAAATGAATTAACACAAAAATCAAAGCTTATTTGAAACAAATGAAAATAGAGACAGAACATACCAAAATCTCTGAGATACAGCTAAAGCAGTCTTAAGAGAAGAGTTTGTAGCACTAAATGCCTACATCAAGAAGATAAAAGACCTCAGACTAACAATCTAACATCACACCTAAAGGAACTAGAAAAACAAGATCAAACTAACCCTAAAGCTAGCAGAAGAAAAGTAATCCCTGAATCAGAGCAGAACTAAATGAAAATGCACCTTAAGCACCATATAAAGGTCAATAAAATGAAAAGTTGATTCTTTGAAAGGATAAACATGGTACACGGACTGTGAGCTAGATTAACATAGAAAAAAGAGATGATCCAAATAAGCATCATCAGAAATGACAAAGGAGCCATTACTACTGACCCCACAGAAATACAAAAGATCCTCAGAGACTATTATGAATGCCTCTGTGCACACAAACCAGAAAATCTGTAGAAAATGGATAAATTCTTGAAAGCGCACAATCACCCAAGATTGAGTCAGCAAGAAAATACACAAATCTCAATTGTCCAGCATTACTAATTTTTTTAGACTCATATACCCAACTTCTTACTCTCAGATCAAAACATGAAAGCTTTTCAGCCTCCAGAATGTTTCCTTGTGTTCCTTCTGTCAATATCTGAACAAAGAAAGCCACTTTTTTGAATTTTGTTATTATAGATTAGTTTTTTCAGGTCTTAACCTTTATATAAGTAGATCAAACAATATGATTATCATTAATTTTGCCAACAATGTGTCACAAATATTAATTTTTTATCTTTTTGTCTGATTTTTTTTTGCTTATTATTATGCCTGAGATAATCTATTTTGTTGTATTCAGCTGTGTTTCATTATTTTGGATTGTTCTTTGGTATCTATTATATAATTTTACCAAATTTACTTAATGTAATGGACATTTCGATATATATATATATGTATCAGAATAATAAATGGATATACAAACACACACACACCACTCAAAGCATTATGACTACAGGTTATTATGAGAACTATTAGTAATTCAAGATCACAAATTCCTCATGAGATTCTTTTCTGCAAATAATATCTGCTTTGGAACCACAACAAAATTACTGTCCCCTTCTATATGAAATTTATTGTTAATTATAAATTTATCTGTTTGGATTTCAAGCTACATACAGACATACGCAAGTGGAGTCTACATCCTAGTGTTTCCCCTTTGTCTCAGACCACTTCCAGCTGCCCACATGGAAGCTAATATTCTTGGTCCTTCAGCAGATACATTCAGACCAAATTTCAGCTTTGGCACTATACTATCTCACAAGGTTCTGACTTTTACTTAATCTATGACTTCTATACTTTAATTTTCAGGAAAATCAGTGTTTAAATTGTAAACACAATTGTGTTTTATTTCAGTTGGGAGCGTCTGCCTGGGATGCCTATCTAAAATATTGCTGATAATTAGAAACTTTAGTGACTGTTTACAGAAAACTTTCAGTATATTGAGAAATGAAAAGTAAAGGATTGAAAACTACTTTTGGTAGATACAGAAGGGAAATAAATATGAAAATCAAAATATAATTTAATATTTTCATATGTATTATATTTGATCTATCAAAGACTTCTCAGAAGAATATCCATACATAGTATTGAGTAAACATATGGTGAATGGCTAAGAATATGGCTATTTTATGAAATAAAATATATACCAAAACACATTATAGTCATATATAGTAGAAAGCTCAAAATAACACTTTCTTTTTCTTGTTTTGTATATAATGCACCTATGTATAAAATATGCATATATTTTGCATATAGTTTAAGAAGTCATATTTTTATGCATTCTTTTTCATTTAGTTACATGAGTGGAATAAAAAGTATTTAATTCTATAATATTAATAATTATGGTAAAGATTCATTTTTCTTTTCATCAAGTATGCTCTAAGACTAAATTTGTAATATCAAAATAAAAGTAGAAAAAAGTGTTTCTTCTCCCTTCTTTCATTTTTCTTTGATTTTAAATGTTTTTCTTTAAGATTGAGTATATATTTCCCTATAGGCATACTGCAACAAGAGATGAAGCAGCAATACGATCATACTATTGATCAAATCTTTTGATCAAACCTATTGTGTTTCTGTTTTTCCTTTTTTGCCAAGTTCTTACTCTCCTATGACTTCATGTAAATTGATTTAAGTATATTGTCATACAAGATGGTTCAAATGGAGATAAATATTGCAAACAGTATTTATCTTGACATATCTAACGCCTCCTTTAAAGGACTGCTTCAAGGTGTACAAATAATGTTATCTATATAAATGTTAAAGTATACCTAATTCTACTTTTAAATATAGTGTCATGATTTTGCAATAAGATATCAAGTAGACAGTTTTAAAAATGTTAACTGCACATAATTTCTAAAATAATTGTAACATGTAGAGTTAACAATCACTGAAATAACTTTGGA
>NW_012120598.1:8481795-8545534 GCF_000951035.1 Colobus angolensis palliatus | reverse complement strand
TTTGCTGGATGTACTGTTGTTTTCTAACAAATCATTAAGGTGGAAAAAAATAAATATGAATTTTTTTCTAACTGAATCTAATGTATATAGTTAAGCAGTTCTCTCTTCTTGTAACAGAAGTCTGAATGTTATTTAGCATGTATTTCTCAATCTACTCAAGAATTGGTATTACTTTAACACTGCTCTCTCTGGAATTGCGTTCAAAATCTAGTTTATGTGGTTGGTTCCATGGCATCAATGCTTCCAATTAATTTTAGTCTTATTCTTGATGTGGCTCAATTTATGTTTGCCATTTTAATATTTTTTCATTATATTTAATGTCTTTTTTATGCCTTTGTTTTCCTTTACTATCTTCTTTGTCATTAGATATTTTATATGGTAACATTTAGTATTATTTATAGAATAACATTTTAGTATCATTTACATTTTGAAGTTTTAAATTTTAAAGTATTATAGAAACATAATAGTTATATTTATTCATAGGGTACATGTTATGTTTTGATACAAACATTCAATGTGTAATGATCAAATTAGAGCAATGAGGATTTCCATCACCTCATTGGACATTAAGGTTGATTCCATACCTTTGCTATTGTGTACAGTGCTACAATAAACATGGGAGTGCAGCTATCTCTTCAAGGTACTGCTTTTCTTCATTTTGGATATACATACAGGAGTAAGGTTGTTATTGTCAGTGTCTGTTTCCTTGCATTATACAGCCACTAAAGCCTCTGCTCAGGTTTTTTAAATATTATTTTCATTTATCTTATAAATTACCAGGTGTTGCCACTTATTTAGTAAAGGTTAGGGTTCAGCCAGTGATCAGAAGTTGTGATTGAATCCTGTGAGCCAAAAAGGCCCCAACCCTTTGCCGATACAAGTGAGTTTTGACACAAATCAGCATATGCAAACTGAGTAACCTGAGAATCATTAATAAAAGGGGGTTAAGATAATAGCAGAGTACAGGGAAACTGCAAGGGCAGTTTAGTAACTCAGCAGTAGGCCTAAAGGTTAAGGCAGGGGTAAGTTACCTAAACTATATAAAGATACCTGCATGGTGAGAGCTTTCTGTCTGGAATTCTGAATTTTCATGGAGAGAGCCAGTATCATGAATACATAAAAAAAAGAAGATAACTTATATAAAAATTCCAATTTTCTACTAAACAATGGTACATACTGTGTGTGTGTGTGTATGTATAGAGAGAGAGTACAACATGTTAATACATGTAAACTTATATAGCATTCAGGGGGAAAGTGAAATGAATCTTAATTAACAAATTTTATTTTCTTGAAGCAGTTTCAGATTCACAGAAAAATTGAGTACAGAGGGTTCCCATATACACCCCCTCCCCACAAATACACAACCTGCCTTACTGTCAACATGCTATAACACCATAATAAATTTATCACAATCAAGAAATCTATGTTGGCACATTATTTTCACATGCAGTTTATAGTTCATTTTAGGATTCACTCTTAGTTTTGTACATTCTATTCATTTTGACAAATGTATATTGACATGTTTCTATCATCGTTTTATCACACAGAATAGTTTCTCTTCCCTAAAAATCCTCCTCTTCACCTATTTATCCCTCCCTTCACCCTAACTATGGTAGTTTTTTAATGTCTTCATAGGTTCACCTTTTCTCAAACACCATATAGCTGGAGTCATATAGTATGTAGCCTTTTTAGATGGATTCCATTCACTAAATTAAATGCATTAAATTTTTTTCCATGCCGTTTGATATCTTGGCAGCTCGTTTCTTTTGGCACTGAATAATATTCCACTGCCTGGAGGTACCAGGATTTCTTCATCTATTCACCTGCTGAACGACATCTCGATTGCTTCCAAGTTTTGGCAATTGTGAACAAAGCTGCTATAAACATTTATATGCAGATTTTGTGTAGAGATAAATTTTCAATTCATTTTTATAAATACCAAGGAGCATGATTGGTGGATCATATGGTTAGAACATGTTTAGCTTTGTAAGACACTTTCAAAATGTCTTCAAAGGTAGCTGGATCATTTTGTATTCCCACCACCAACAATTGAGAGTTCTTGTTGCTTCACATCCTGATCAACAATTAGTGTTTTCAGTGTTTCGGATTTTGGTCATTCTAATAGATGTGTAGTGGGATCTTGTTGTTTTTTTTTTTTCTTTTTTTTTTTAATTTGAAATTCCCTAATACCATACTATGTTAAGCATAGTTTCATATGTTTACCTGTGATCTGTGTATCTTGTGTGCTGAGGAGACTGTTCAGATGACTTGCTCATTTATTAATTAGGCTGTTCTATTTTTTAGTGTTAAATGGTTTTTTCTGTATATTTTGAAAAGCAGTCCTTTAACAGATGTGTCTTTTTCAAATACTTTTTTCCCAGATCGTGGCTTGTCTTACTTTCTTGAGAAATGTTGTTTTTAAAATTTAAAACATCTGTGGATCTATTTTCTCAAAATCATATCTATTCTAGTTATGAACATTCTTTTTCATTTCTATTCTCCAATAGCCAATGTCCAACTCATTATTATTTTTACCTAGGACTAGTTCTTTAAATCAAGATCTGTAGAGACAAGTATTTTGAAGAAGTCAAAGAGAGCTCCTTTTTTTTTTTCTGTTTATTATACTTGCATTCTTAACATAAATAAAAGAACAATATTCAGCACAAATGCTTCCTGATGATCTTTTGAAATAATTTTAGAAATTCCTTTAAAATAACATGTTAAAGGAAAAAATCGTACTTTGGTACTCACTGAAGACCCTAATATTCCTTTTTATGGGCTTCAAAATTATATGTGTAAATGCAAGAATAGTTTCTGAAAATGACAAATGGATATGTTTTAGAGGTCATTATATATATATATATATATATATACACACACACACACACACACTATGGAGGCATGAAAATATTTATTTGTAAGGAAATACATGCAAGAATAATTTTGTGACATTTAGCTACCTTCGAGTTCAATAAACCATAGCAATTACTCCATCACAAGATTTAATAACTATAGTACAAGTCAAAGGTTCTATACGGTTAATTAACCACTAAAAGAATAATAGCATTTTTAAAAAAAATTTCAAACCTTTCTGAGGTAACAGAATATAAACAGTAACCCGCACCCCCTCAATTTTCCTAATAAAACATTTTGTCTGAATTTGCACAAATAAGCATAAAATGTAAACCTAGGTGAAGTTTTTCACTGTGAGCTATCTATTATAATACTCTTGCCATTCTGCAGTCATCATAGTGTTAAATTCTAGGAAATATGAGTTGTTATGTATTTTCTAAAAGTGCTTTTTCATGATTCCTAATTACTTTTGTGTTTTATTATAAATAGCTTCCCATGGTTATGTTATCTGTAAGTAGTGAGATGTGATCAAAAAAGTTTGATTACAATACAAATGTAAAATGTGATCTGGTTTAACGTAACATTTTAATGTATGTGTTATTTGTTATGGAAATAAAAGTCAAAGCTAATGGGGATAGCATTACATAGACTTAGTTGGATGAGACAGATCATACAGACTACTTAAGCTGTAGCCTATATCAATGTTGTACATTAAATGGTATATTACTTTTATGCCACTGATATAGTTTGGATGCTCTTACGCTCCAAATGTTGAAATGGGTTCACCAATATTGGAAGTGGGCCTAGTGGATGGTGTTTGTGTCATGAGAGCAGATCCGTCATGAGTGGCTTGGTGCCCACCATTGTAATGAGTTCACATGAGATCAGGTTGTTAAAAAGAGTCTGGAGATCGCCCTCTTCCCTCTCTTGCTTCCTCTCTCACCATGTATCATGCCTGCTCCCCTTCATATTGTGTCATGAGTAAAAGCTTCCTGAGGCCTCACCAGAAGCTGAGGAGATGCTTGTGTCATGGTTGTATGGCCTGCAGAATCATGAGCCAAATAAACCCATTTTCCCTACGAATTTCCCAGCTTCAGGTATTCCTTTACAGCAACACAAAATGGATTAATACAGTTACTACATGTGATGGTTGTTTATCCGTCTAAAATTTACTAACCTATTGACAGCATCTGCAAACCTTGAGATTTTTCTTCTCTCTCCCTTTCACCATTTAGTTTCCAAGAGACCACACTCTCTTGCTTAACCTTAATATTTACAGCTCGTACTCTTCCCTCACATTAGCATCTTTACTCTTCTTTATCTCTGTGAATCCTAATAGTCAAGTATCTCATCAGTAATTCCATATACAATGACTCCCTAATTGATCTCATTTTCTCTTGTTGCTTTATAAAGCACCTGCATGCTGATTTCATTGAAAGGTAATTCTCCATGAATATTTTCACCTTTAGTTATAGTCTGGACTTTCTGAGAAAAGAGCATTGACAAATTTGGCTTAAAGATGATTCAGTAGTAAACATGTTGTGTGTGGTAGGTGGGATAATACCAAAAATGTCAGTTTGCTATTCTTGGTAATTTGTAAAATTTTTTGTATTACGTAACGAAAGGAAAATTAAAATGAGATTGACATTACTAATCAGATGATCTCAAAATACAGAGAGAATCTTGTACTATTTGGGTGGGCTCAGTATAATCTTGAGGGTCCGTAAATGTTGAAATGGTTTTAATTTGTGTCCCCACCCAAATCTCACACTGAATTGTAATCCCCAGTGTTAGAGAAGGGGCCTGCTCTAAGGTAATTGGATCTTGGGGGAGAATTTCCCCTTTGATATTCTCATGATAGCAAGTGAGTTCTCACAAAATCTCATTCCTTAAGTATGTAGCAACACTCCCTCCCACAACCTTCACTCCCTTCCTCCTACTTCAGTCATATAGGATGTGCCTGCTTACCATTCACCTTTTGCCATGACTAAATTTTCTGAGGTCTCCTTAGCCATGTTTCCTGTACAACCTGTGGAATTGTCAGCCAACTAAACTTCTTTTTCTAAATATATACATTACCAAGCATCTGGTAGTCTTTACAGCAATGCAAGAATAAACTAATATAGAAAATCGGTACTGGGAAGTGAGGCACTGCTATGGAGATACCAGAAAGTGTGGTAGCGGCTTTGGAACTAGTTAACGAGCAGTAGTTGGAACAGCTTGGAGGGCTCAGAAGAAGTCAGGAGGATGAGCAAAAGTTTGGAACTTCCTGGAGACTTCTTAAATTGTTGTGACCAAAATGTTAATAGTGTTAAATAGTGCTATGGATGATGAATTCCAGGCTAAGGTGGTCTCAGAGATGAAGAACTTATTGGGAATTGGAGTAAAGATCACTTTTGTTATATATTAGCAAAGAGACTGGTGACAGAGTGCCCCTGCTCTAGGGATCTGTGAACTTGGGAGAGATGGTTTAGGGTATCTGGCAGAATAAATTTTTAAGCAGCAAAGCATTCAAAAAGTGTCTTGGCTGCTTCGAACAGCATATGCTCATATCCATGAACAAAGAGATGATCTGAAACTGAAACTTATATTTAAAAAATAAGCAGAACCTAAAAATTTGGCAAATTAACAGCATGACCATTTGCTAGAAAATAAAAACCCATTTTCTGGGGAGGAATTCAAGCTTGCCTTAGAAATTTGCATAAGTAAAGAGAAGCCAAATGTTAATAACCAAGAAAATGGGGAAAATGCCTCAAAGGCATTTTAGAGACCTTCAGGGATAATGTATTGCTCCAGAGACATTCAAACAAGTATGTTCTATGAATGCAATATATAACTTTCTAGATTGGTGAAGATATGAATTTTCAATTTCCTTCATCGGGAATATGTCTTTACAGAGTAAAGAAAGTGTTCAATTTTCACTCTCTTTCATACAGGGAAGAAGGTCTGATGTGACAGTTTAACTATATAAACTCTGAGTCTTATAATCTTGGAGCTTCTCTCTTGTGCAGTCCTGCCATATTCAGAGTGAAACATCAAGCCTTCATTATATCGTTTTTGTACTTTGAGACTCAAGGAACTCCCAGCAGGATACTCTGGAGTAATAAGTGGTCTATTCTCTAATCCTGAAACCTTATATTTTCTGTCAGGATACAGAAGTTTGGGAAGAAGCCAGAAGGTAGGCGAGGAGAGCGCAACACCTTTATCCTGAAGATCCCAGTGGAATTTTTTTTTTTTTTTAACATAACAAGAATGTCAGGTGCCGATGGCCCAAACTTGTGTAGCAACCTCTTGATGCTCTCAATGTTCTAGGCATCTTCTGTTTTCCACTCACAATCCTAAGCATGTGGCTCCTCTGTTAGTTGTTCTATACCTAACACCTTTCTAAAATTTTCGAGAAAACTCAAAGAGAAAGAGAAAGAGCAACATTTTTATGCCAATGAGTTTTCCCTTTTTATTAGGAATAGATCAGCTTTTTTTCCCCACAAATCCCCACCCAAAATACATACACCTTCTCACATGTCATTGAAGAGAATTGTGTCACATGGTTACTGCTACTTGGAGGGAGGCAGAAGATGAGTTCTTATTCATCTCTTTTTTAAATCTAGAAATCAAAGATCATTTTGGTAATTTAGTAAGGAAATCAAAGAGGAAATGGATAAGATGTAGAAAACAAGGAGTACTTGCCACACACTGATATTGTGTCCGGAATTGGTTCCTTCCAGTGGGTTCTTGGTCTCTCTGACTTCAAGAATGAAGCCGTGGACCCTCCCGATGAGTGTTAACAATTCTTAAAGATGGTGTGTCTGGAGTTTGTTCCTTCAGATGTTCACATGTGTCTGGAGTTTATTCCTTCTGGTGGGTTCGTGGTCTCGCTGGCTTCAGGAGTGAAGCCACAGACCTTCGGGGTAAGTGTTACAGCTCATAAAGGTAATGCTGACCCAAAGAGTAAGCAGCAGCAAGATTTATTGTGAAGAGGGAAAGAACAAAGCTTCCAGGCATGGAAAGCAATCCAGGTTGCCGCCAGTGGCTCAGGTTGCCAGCTTTTATTCTTTTATTTGGCCCCACCCACATCCTGCTGATCGGTCCATTTTATAGAGCACTGATTGGTCCATTTTACAGAGTGTTGATTGATGTGTTTACAAACCTTTAGCTAGATGCAGAGCGCTGATTGGTGCATTTACAATCCTTTAGCTACACAGAAAAGTTCTGCAAGTCCTCACCCCACCCAGAAGCCCAGTCAGCTTCACCTCTCAATATGGTGTCTAATTGTCATTTTTAATTTTTTTCTTGCCCACTTTAATATAGATAATTTATATTTTTGAGCCATTTTAGACTACAATACATTACTGCCTCATTGGAATATCCTATCATACAGATTTTCAATGATCTATTGGTAATTTATATAAAACATTTGAGGAGATCCTTCAAACCAAATTTGTTCAAAGTTGACAATAATTCCACTCTTCACCCCATTCTCTTGCCACTGCATGTGGCAACCTCATTTTGAAATTCCACATGAATTTGATTGCACCACTCTCTAACCAACTCTGGAAACAAGAACCTTGGGAAGAAATCTGGACCCTGTTTTCTTTTTTCTTTCTTTCCCTTCCTTCCTTCCTCCCTCCCTCCCTCCCTCCCTCCCTTCCTTCCTTCCTTCCTTCCTTCCTTCCTTCCTTTTATTTCTTTTCTTTCTATTATTTTGAGACAGAGTCTTTCTCTGTCACCCAGGCTGGAGTGCAGTGGTGTGATCTCGGCTCAATGGAACCTCCGCCTCCGGGGTTCAAGCAATTCTCCTGCCTCAGCCTCCCAAGTAGCTGAGACTATAGGCATCTGCCACCGTGACCGGCTAATTTTTTGCATTTTTAGTGGAGACGGGGTTTCACCTTGTTAGCCAGGATGGTCTCGATCTCCTGACCTTGTGACCTGCCTGCCTCAGCCTCCCAAAGTGCCCGTTTTTCTTTTAATCCCTACCAAGCAAACAGAATGTGTATTATTTATTTTTACAAAGAAAACATTTGCTGATTCAGTTGTTTATGTTCATTTCATTCTGGCAATGGTTTTAAAATCTTTTAGTGGAATGAAGGCAGCCAACATTTTTCTCACTGGTTGCTCTGATCTTATATCCTTTTCTCTCTATTAACTATGAATATTACTTCCAGAGTTATTTTTCTAGATGATTTCATGTCTTTCCACTGTTCAAGTTATCACAGAGGCTCCCATTGTTGGACTTTACAATAATGTTTTATATCCTTAGCAGGAAGAATAAGGCTCATCTTATTTTTGCTCCAGCTTACATTTTTAGTCTTATCTTTTGTTGTATGTCACGAACTGAATTTTGTACACACCAAATCCATGTGTTGAAGCCCTAATATCCACGTGACTATATTTGGAGATATGGCCTTTAAGGAGGTTGTTAAGTTCAAATTGGGTAATAGAGCAGGGCTTTAATCCATTAGGACTAATATTCTTATAAGAAGAGGAAGAGACATCTGGAGTATGCAAATAGAGTAAAGGCCACGTGAAAGCTTCTTGAGAAGTCTACTGTCTGTGAGCCAGGAAGAAAAAACAAAAGCCAATCCTGCCTGCACCTTAACCTTGGACTTTCAACTCCAGAACCGCGAGAACATCATTTCTGTTGTATAAGCCACCTAGTCTGTGGTATTCTGTTATGACAGCATGACCAGATCAATTCATCATTCTTCTGCCAACCACCATCATATTGTACATAACTATATTTTCCACTTTAGCTATGTGGTACTTGCTACTCTTTCCAACACATGTTCTGAGGTTTTGGAACTCTGTTTTTCCAGCACAATGATCCTTTTTAGCTATTTCATAAAGGTCACCTTTCCTTTAAGCCTTCTGTAGAACATGTTTAGTACTCTTGCAAGCATTTTGTCATCAATTATATGAGTCATTTCTGCAGGTGTTTGTATTTCTCTTAAAACTGGGATTTACTTAGTCAAAGTGAATCAGAGTCAGATTGTTTTCACTTTTGTTTCAAAAGTGCCTAAGTATATGACCTGGAAAAAAATAGATGCTCCACAAAATATCAATTGACATAAAATGATCATAGAAGTACAGATAAATGAGTTATCAGAGTTCAGAGGACAGATATTGCTAGTTATCAGTGATCAAGAATGTGGCATCATTTTGGATCTATCATGTTAAACATTTTAATAGATAAAATACATTCAAATTAAACAAGGTAAAGGCAAAGGATTATGAAACTATGGTGTATGTCCAGAGAGGAAAAAAAATCCATTTTTGCATGATTGAAAATGAATGAAAAATTATACTTTTTCTGTGTCTTTCTCTCTCACTTGCTGTCACACAAACACATCAGGTTACTCAACTTAGCTATCTTATCTAATATGATAATATGATCAGGAATGTGTTTAGGGTAAAGGAAGCCTAAATCTTGAATGAAAAAATTAAAAATAAGCATATATGAAATTTTGAATTAACAAGAGATGTATATTACTTGACTTTCATTTATTTCATTGGAAAATCATTTCTTTGGTTAGACTATATGAGCTCTATATAAGGTTTAGGAGAAAGCATGATTATTTGGGAAACCACATATTTAACTGTAAAAGATACTTTTCACAGAATAGTCTTCTTATGGTGTACTTCTTATGTTATCAGAAATATTTTGAATATTCAATACCATTTCTGCAAAAATTTGTGGGTTAAGTAGGACGTTGGGTAGAAACAGCCAAGGTTACGTGTGTGACCTCAACCTTTTATTTTACTTTACTTTTCTTTGTAATGGTGGTTAATAGGTATAAAAATGAATAGTATTATTACTCTTAATAATGAAATCAAGGCAGTTTGATAAGAATATGGAAATGCATGACATTTTGTCTATGAGCCTTTATTCTTTTTATTTAAGTGAGTGTATTACATTATTTGCATATTTAGTGTAAAGATAATAGGTTTTCTCTATGGTGAAACTCTTTTTGATAATTTATCCATAATTGAATTCAGCTCTTAGTTGGTATCTTGTGTGTAGGTGAGTTTGTGTAGTTTAGCATCCTTGTATTATATTGCATGGGTTACTGCTTCAAAAAATTATGCACCAAGGAGATAAATGTCAAGCTCAAAAAGTTCAAATTCTTAATTAAATCACCTGCCTTTTTTTCTCAGACACAGTGCATAGCAAATGGTCCAAATTTTAAGCAACACTGAGTTACTCTCTTCAATTTAACTAGCTTTATTTTAGCTGCAAAATCACTTATCTGATTATATCTTCTTAGACTTGAAAACTATTTAACAAAAGTGTATTGTGTGATACATTTATTTTTGGAGTGTGTGATCACTGTCAGTGGTATGATATTTTGCAGTGTTTTCAGGGAAGTGTTGTATATTAACAACGATTGTATCCTTAAGTTGAACAATTGAATAATTGTATTTTATTAATGATTTGGAAATGGTAAAATGAATGTGAGTTGACAGATACCAGTGATTTTAACAAGGCGTTCAGAAACTACTCCATGTGATTTATGTAAGCTTTAATCCCTCAGTTTTAATGCGAGCTCAACTGATTGGCCACATATATTGAAGTCATTTATATATTGCAATCCCCCGGGATTCCAGAGTTTAAAAAACATAGGATCGTTCTCTTAGTGATAGAAGGTTAAATCCTTTAGAGAATGTACAACTTTTTAAATAAGAGCAGTGATGACTACATCAAACCTACTTTGGAGTAAGCTGTTCCTATAGTCATTGAGTAAATTAAAATACATTTATGAATTTATGAGTTTTATCTAATACATGAAACAGATAATGAATACATTAAGTACATATTATCTCTATACAGTTGTCCCTTGATATCCATGGAAGATTGCTTCCAGGATCCCCCATGGATACCAAAATTCACAGATGTTCAAATCCTTTATATAAAATGATATCATATTTGCATATAACCTATGCATATCCTCTATTATACTTTAAATAATCTCTGGACTACTTATAACACTTAATAAGATATAAACTCGATGTAAATAGTTGATAATTTGTATTGTTTAGGGATTAAGGACTAGAACAAAATGTCTACACATGTTCAGTACAGACGCAACCACCTATCTTTTTTTCCCTGAACATTTTCTATCCATGTGGTTTTGTGGTTGAATCCGTGGATTCATGGAGCCCATGGAGGGCTAACTGTATTGGCTTCCCTGTATCCTTTGAGAAACTGCTTCTCCTTTACTCCATATAATTAGGGTGAAGCCACGAGTCCTATGATCCTGCCTTTCATGTCGTAAAGATGCACATAAGACCCATGTTGGCCTATCTGTGTTAATTTCATCTCCTTAGATTCGTGATTGTGTGGGGATAGGGATTAACAAGTGACTAAGCAAAGCCAGAATTCTTTCACTGATTAAGAATGCTAAAGACGTTGTCTGAATGAAGTGACAAATATCAGTTTTAAAATTTAGAACAAATTGCCTAAGAGGTTAGTATAGAACATTTTAGAACTTATGGAGAGAGAAGTGTGAGGGTGTGAGAATATATGCAGTGATGTGTGTGCATGTGCATCTAGACTTGCGTGAGTTTGGCTGAAGGGTAAATACCTGATTATACTTTGTTCACACTGCTTGAACAAAATACCACAAGTGGGTAGCTTATAAATGACAGCAATTTATTTCTCAAAGTTCTGAAATCTGGGAAGTTCAAGATCAAGGTGCTGGTGAGTATTTATTCTTCATTAACAGAGACTTTTTGCTGTGTTTTTACATAATGAAAAGGGCACACAAGCTTGCTTGGGCCTCTTTTATTAGATCACTGATATCATGCATAAGGGATTCACCCTCGTGATTTAATCAAGTCCCAAAGGTCCCACCTCTTAATACTATCACACTGGGAATGAGGTTTCAACATAGGAATTTTGGGGTGATGCAAACATGCAAACCATAGTAACACTATTTGATTTTAATTCTGTTTTGGATTAATCCATTTCTTCTCTATTTTATTGCAGATTACTACAAGCTTAAGATGAGATCTGTCCTACTAATTGCTTATTAAGTGTACAGAATAATATTGCTGACTGTAGGTACGATGTTTTTCAGCAGATCTCTAGAGCTTGTTCATCTTGCTTGACTAAAACTTTACACCTGTTGATTGGTACTCCCCATGTTTTCTTCCCCCAGCCCCTAGCAAACACCAATCTACTCTCAATTTGACTAATTTAGATACCACATATAAGTGAAATCACAGCATATTTGTCTTTTTGTAATGAACTTATTTCACTTATCATAGGATTTCAGGTTTATCCATTTTGTTGTCTATGCAGAATATTTTCTTTTCTTTACTGAATAGTATTCTTTTGCATACATATGCTACATTTTCTTTATCTTCTTATCTGTCAAGGGACATTTGGGGTGTTTCTGTATCTTGGCTATGGTGCATAATACTGTAGTAAATGTAGGAGTACAGACATCTCTCCGAGATCTTGATTTTAATTCTTTTAGATAAATATTCAAAAGTGGGATTGTTGGATTATATAATAGGTCTATTTTATGGTTATGTGGAATATCCATAGTGTTTTATATAGCTTCTGCACCATGTTGCCTTTTCGCCAACAGCGTGCATGGGTTCTCATTTGTCTACATCCTTAAAAATATTTGCTGAGTTTTTTTGTTTTTTTTTTTTTTTACATAATAGCCTTCCTGACATGTCTAAGGTGCTATGCCATTGTGCTTTTTATTTGCATTTCCCTAATGAATAGTGAGGTTGAACATTTTTTAATATACTTATTGGTCACTTGTATATCTTCTTTGGTGACATGTCTGTTTGAACTTTTCCCTATTTGTAAAGCAGGTTACTGATTTATTTACTATTGCATTGTAGGAGTTCCTTACATACTTTGGAAATTAATTCCTTATTAGAAATATGGTTGGCAAATATTTTACGTCATTTCATAAGTTGCCTTTTCACTCTACCAATTGCTTCCTTTCCTGTGCAGTGAATAAAGCCACTTTGATTTCCATTAATTAGTTAAGTTTTTGTTTTGTGTTTTACTTTAAATTTTTTAAAAGTTGGTTTAAATTTAATGTCTATTAATAGCAAGCTTTATTAATTTGAAATTGAACTCTCAATAAAATATTTTAAAGATTATCTGACAATTAAAATGCTGTAACAATAGTATTATTGTTTATAAACTACAACTATAATATATGAGTACCGTTTTTGTTTTTCTCCTAAATGTCACTGAAAAAAGGAGAACATTTTTGCCTCAAAATGTGTATGTATGTGTTCCTTCCTATAATAAAATAGCACTTCAGAATAGCCAACTTTACCTTAAAGATTTTGTTCTAACTCTGTGTGTGTGTAATAAATACATTATTAAGAATTTATTATATACTAGATAGAGAAAGAGACTGAAAGCCAGCCAGCCAGACACAAGTTACAACCTTCCTTTGTACTCAGGGAGTAGTCGAAGAAATGGTACAAAAAAAGTAAGAAAGAATTCAATAAAAAGAATTCAATAGACTAAATTTCTCGACAAGAGTGAAGACATAATTTGTGTTTAAAGGATTCCAAAAATATTGTGATAAATAACCATTGGCCACTTTAAGGGAGAAGCATTTTCTATTAGAGTGGTGACAGCCTCTAACAGTGCTTACATAAACAGCATATGATAGAAGGTAATTAAATATAGAAAAGCTGCACAAAACCCAGCTTCACTCAATGATAGACTGGATAAAGAAAATGTGGCACATATACACCATGGAATACTATGTAGCCATTAAAAGCACGAGTTCATGTCCTTTGCAGGGACATGGATGAAGCTGGAAGCCATCATTCTCAGCAAACTAATACAGGAACAGAAAACCAAAAACTCCGTGTTTAAGTGGGAGTTGAACAATGAGAACTTATGGACACAGGGAGGGGAACATCACACACTGGGGCCTGTCGGGGAGTGGGGGCAAGGAGAGGGAGAGCATTAGGACAATACCTAATGCCCGCAGGGCTTAAAACCTAGATGACAGGTTGATAGGTGCAGCAAATCACCATGGCACATGTATACCTATGTAACAAATATGCACATTCTGCACATGTATCCCAGAGCTTAAAGTAAAATTTAAAAAAGAAAGAAAAATCTTCTTTGCTGGGGATTATCACTATATTTTTCACTGATTTGAGAGAAACATGCAGATTTCTGTCTTTGAATGAATACAATCATGGGAAATCATGTTTATTTCCATCTCAAAAGTATAGTCCTCATCAACAGAGATATACCAAAGTCCTGAGAATGCCTCAGTGACTAGTAGGTGTCATTTAAGTTTGCAGTAGGTGCACAAGGAAGGTAAATCAATGATTTTTTTTCTGTAAGGTTTAAGCAGATAAAGAAGAACTTTTGCAAAATGTCACTTGGAACTCAAGATAAAATAGAAACTTATAGACGGTTCTCAAGACATTGAGAGCAATGAAATCGTTTCTCCCAAAATCTCAAACAGTATTTATTAAATATAAAAATAGAACAGTCAAAAGTCAGAACATTGTAAGATCTTCTTTTCACAAACTTGTTTTTCCTCTCTACATACACAAGCTTTACTTACTAAGCCAGAAACTATGGAATTGTTTTCCCTTGTAAGTAAAAAAGTTAAATAGTTTTTACCTCAGAAATAACTTGTATTACTAGTAGTCTTCTACTATGTATTACATCATACACTCATTTATTTCTTTATGTGGAATTTAGGATTTTAGCATCTACTGTATACAATGGTCTTTTCTAGGCACCACAGGGCTATAGTTTTTGATACGTTTGACAAATCTTATGCCCTCATTGAAAATATACTCTAGTAATAATATAATAATAGCTATAACAAGCAGTGTTATGATATATATGCAAAAAAGTAACTTTATGATTATATTGCAATTCATCTTTATTTTCATCTTAGTAACTACTTTGTATAGGTTATATAAACATGCATTATGTATTGTTATGAATGAGTAGCTTTGTAGCCTTGGTTAATGTTGAGTGATTTTAATATGGTAAGTATGGGAGTATTTTGAAAAAAAGGTAGTAATTGCTTGAAAAATATTTTAACTGCTATTATATTATAAAAACACAGTTGCACTGAAATATACTGTCATTATTCAATTTAATTGAGTGCATTTTAGGACCAGGTGCTTGCTTACCCTCCCATTTAATTGGGTACTTGTTTTTTCCACCTGAAAGATTTTTCTTCAAGTGCATTGCCAAGTACCCAATGTATTTTCAGCTTACAGTCAGTTCTTGATTACCTCCTGGGATTACTCCATTATAGATTACCTGTAACAAACCTTGCTTTTCAGAACTTATTGACATTGCTATCTTCTACACTTCTAATTAAGTCATTTCATGACATTCAGGCTGTTTCTCCAACTAGTAAAGTCTGTTTTAAAAGTCAGACTAGTTTCTGACCACATATATACATTGTAAATTTCAACCAACCATCATGGTTGAATAAGTTTTTCAATTTAAACATTCAAAATTTTCAATGTATTAGGGAATATTTCCTTCTATCCAGGAAAATAAATTCAATAAATCAAAATGTTTAATGGCCATATTCAAATCTAAGTCATTACAAACCAGAAGCATGGCAATGACTGAGAGACATAAGATCATAAAAGTTGTATAGCTTTTCCTCATGTTGTTATGTTTGAAGAATGTGAGTGGGCTGCAAGGGTACAGGGATCCATTCTTTGATTCTTCTCTCAAAGCATCTTTTCCACCAATTGGCTGGTTTTTAAAAATTAAATATTAAAGAAAAGAAACACTTTTCCTAATTATGTATAGCATTTTAATGCAAATTACTAATCTCAGAAATGAGTATTTCTGAGATCAGTAAATATGTAGGCAAAATTCTAAGCCTTTGTATATGGCACTCTTGAGAGAGAAGTAAGACACATATTCTCTCTCTTTGTTTTCACTAATCCATCTTCGAGGGTCAAGTCCTGTGGGTACAAATGAGTCTGTGACATTTTTCATAGTCACTTGCTCACCTGATGCTAACCTCACCCTCTTCACTATTGAAATGTTATTTTTGTAATCCCACTCACAGCTCCGTGCCTTATTTCTTAGCATCTCTGGCATTGTCTATATTTGCTCATGTACAAATCCTACAACATTGTTTTACACAGGCCTTACAACTGCATATTGATTATGCCTTTTCATGTTGTTTCTACATGTGCTGCCTTTTGTTAGAGGAATCTTTCTCTTCCTAAAGTGTTCTACACCCAATACTCTCAAAGTAGTAAGACCCAAAAACTAAACAGTGCTGTATTCCTATGAGTTATCACTGAACTGGGGCTGTATGGAAATACATCGACATGTTAAGTCAAGTGGTCCTCTCCTATAGATTCAGTTAGACCCTTAAAGTCCATAAGAACAACATCTATAGCTTAAATTTAGGTAAGTAGATGCCCTGACAAAAATACTTAGGTAATTATATATTATATAAGTTACATATCACTTAGTTATATATCACATATATGTGATATAATATAAAATATGTATTTATTATATTATTCTATATGTGCATAACTACATAGAGACACAAGCATTCATACACATATACATGTATACACATAAATACATATATGAGTATAATTACATACACACATGTATGTGTTTGTAATTATACACATATGTATAATATGTATAATTATGTATATGTATAATCACATATACACAAGTATGCATATGTAATTATGTATATTATATGCATAATTACATACACCCCTGTATGTGTATGTAGTTATGTATCTTATGTAGGTATAATTACACATACACATGTGTATGTAATTATACACACTATGTATTTATGTGTATACATGTGTATGTGTATGAATGCTTGTGTCTCTATGTAGCTATGCACATATAGAATGATATAACAAATACATATTTATATATGCACTTCCAGTTCTAGCTCTCTTGCTTAAAACATCTTCCTCCATTTACCTCTTTCCTCTGTCACTTTACTATAAGTGCCAAGAAAAAAATGAGCTGCATCTTCAACACTTGCTTGAAAATTTCCTCCAGTAAATATCCAAATTTATTGCTTACAAATTCTGCTTTCCACATATCTGTAGGTTGCACATTTGATTCTATCACAAGTAGGATATCAAGAATTATGAATAGTAGGCATTTGACTTAAGAACTAGAAAGAAATCTAGGTTCAAGTTTCTAAGTCATTAGTTATGGATAAAGTACACGACGCAATTCTATTGAAATGAATTCCTTCAACATTAAAATAAATGTTGCAAAAAATTATCCTCACAAAATATATTTTTTGTGACTCTCTCCATTCTTCTAAAAAATTATCTAAACTTTTCTTGTCTTTGCTTGTTATTGACTACATTTTCAACATTTTGTTAGACGGTAAATATTTAAATATTTATTTACACCTTTTCTAGGGATGCTATAAATATGCATGATGTCAATCAGTACATAAACAAAATAGAAGAAAAGAATGTGATCTGTCTATATCACTTAAATATGAGATACTTTGCATCATTCTCTTAGCTTTTCACAGATGTGTAACTTTCAAGGAGAATTAAATAATGTTGGCATGAATAAAATATGAGTAGTGAACCTTTATACCCAGTCTAAATAGTTGAAAATTCAACACAAACTATTTTGAGTAATACTGAAAATTGCCTAAAAATGTCTTTGGTAGACCTTTAATTTATCTATTAGTATCTATCTATCCACCTATCCTTTATCATTTATCTGCCTATCTTTCTATGATGTATCTATCTATATATTTTTGTATCCCTGTATTATAAGTACACATAAGCTTACTAAAAGGATGTGAGCAACACAACTGGGGGTATTTCTAGCCAAATAGAAATAAAAAATCACAGACACTGGTTTTGTATTTCGTGTTTTTTTGAGATGGAGTTTCACTCTGTCACCCGGGCTGGAGTTCAGTGGCAGGATCTCAGCTCACTGCCACCTCCACCTCCCAGGTTCCAGCGATTCTCCTGCCTCAGCCTCCTCGGTAGCTGGGATTATAGGTGCCCGCCACCACACTCTGCTGATTTTTTGTGTTTTTTAGTAGAGGTTTCACCATATTGGCCAGACTGGTCTCGAACTCCTGACCTCAAGTGGTTCACCCACCTCGGCCTCCCAAAGTGCTGGGATTACAGGCCTGAGTCACCACTGGTTTTGTATATCATCAAAAAAAATTACATTTCGATAATGTAGTCATGCCATTCATTCAACCTTCTTTTTTTGGGGGGGGAGGGTGGGGGTGGGCGACGGAGTCTTCCTCTGTCGCCCAGGCTGGAGTGAAGCCCCACGAACTCAGCTCACTGCAAGCTCCGCCTCCCGGGTTCCCGCCATTCTCCTGCCTCAGCCTCCCGAGTAGCTGGGACTACAGGCGCCGGCCACCACGCCCGGGTAAGTTTTTTTGTTTTTTTGTTTTTGTATTTCTAGTAGAGACGGGCTTTCACCGTATTAACTAGGATGGTCTCGATCTCTTGACTTCGTGATCTGCCCGCCTCAGTCTCCCAAAGTGCTGGGATTACAGGCGTAAGCCACTGCTCCCAGGCCACCGTCATTCAGCCTTCCCTTTACTACAGTTTCCTTTTCCAAAAGCAAGGCAAATACCCACCTAATAGAATTATTTCAAATGTCGTATATTAAATACACAATGGTGTTCTTTTTTTTCCCTTGCTCTTTGTGTATATGTCCTGATTAGTTCTGTTTCCCTAATCCTTCAAACTTGCCATCAAAGCATAAATAAATATGTAGCGAGATAATATTTTTACCTGTAAAACAAAAGGTTCATTGCCCTTTGTGTTTAATTTATTTATTCATCTAAGACATAATTTAGTAAACATATGTATATGCCACCGTTATGGGTACTAGAAAAAAATAGTTTTAAATAAGAAAGACAAGACTATTTTTTTCTTTTTTTTTTTTTTTTTTGAGACAGAGTCTCGCTCTGTCGTCGCCCAGCCTGGAGCACAGTGGCCAGATCTCGGCTCACTGCAAGCTCCGCCTCCCGGGTTCCCGCCATTCTCCTGCCTCAGCCTCCCGAGTAGCTGGGACTACAGGCGCCCGCCACCTCGCCCTGCTAGTTTTTTGTATTTTTCAGTAGAGACGGGGTTTCACCGTGTTAGCCAGGATAGTCTCGATCTCCTGACCTCGTGATCCGCCCCTCTCGGCCTCCCAAAGTGCTGGGATTACAGGCTCGAGCCACCGCGCCTGACCAATACTATTTTTTTCTAACAGGGCTTACTTACTGGAGGAGAATATGGATAATAAATAGACCATGAAATAAATTTAATTATAGTGGTAAGTACTCTAAATAAATCAAAGCATGGTAATGACATAGAGAATCATGAAAGTCTATTTTACATGGTACTTAGGAGGGATATTTTCAATTAATTCCTATTAAGAAAGAGACCTGAATAAGTGGAGAGATAATTATGTGAATATTTGGAGAATAATTACTTAGGAAGAAAAAAAGTTGAGAAAGCCAAAATACCATTGATATTGTTGTATTACATCAGTTCGGTGTGATTATAGAAATCAAAGTTTAATAACAGAGGAACTTGATAGAAAACGAAGCTGAGGAAACACATATAGATGGAATCCCAAAAGGCCTCACGTGAATTGTGGTAAGAATTTTAAATTGTATTTAATATTTAAGGTGCTAGAGTATTGAGACCAAATGACACACACAAAAAAATGAATTGTGTTTTAAAAACAATTTTCACTGCTATGTGGAGAATGTAGAGAAAGAAGAGTAGAATCATGAAGACCACTTTGAAGCTTTTGCGATGGAATGCATTAAATTTGTTTACTGGTGGATGAGAAAATAGACACATTTTCCCCCAAAATAAGTCACTTCACTATCATCGAACTGATAATAACATTCTCATTAAAAATAGAAGGAAAAATAGGGTCTCTCTCTACACTTAATGACTTCCCTTTGAAAAAAATACAGCATAAAGTCATTAGGCATAGTGTTATAAAATGAATGATTATGGATAAAAGATTCAAGAATTACGGACATATTTCTATCCCAAAAGATAAAGGGTTTGCTAAGTTGACAGCGCTACCAGCTATGACCCTTTGCTGTTTCCTGTACATACTTTCACATGTTAACCTTACAGTGTGGTCTATAATGGGCAAGGCTTTCTGCACTGCCCCTTGATTCTGAGCTCAGTCACTTGATTAATTTTTTTGTACAAATGTTAAGGGTATAAGTGCATTTAATTACACGGATATATTGCATAGTGGTGAAGTCCGGGCTTTTAATGTAACCATCACCCAAATAATGTGCATAGTACCCATTAAGAAATTTTTTCTCCCTCACACCCCTCCAACACTATCAACATTCTGAATCTCCAATGTCTATTATTCCACATGCTATGACCATGTGTACATATTATTTAACTCCCACTTATAAATGAGAACATACAGTATTTGACTTTGTGTTTCTGAGTTATTTCTTTAAGATGGTGGTCACCAGTTCCATCCATGTTACAACAAAAGACATAATTTTATAATTTTTATGGGTAAATCGTACTCCATCCATGTTGCTGCAAAAGATATAATTTTATGATTTTTATGGGTAAATAGTATTTCATTGTGCATCTATATCACATTCACCTTGAAATGTTAGCAAGGATGCCATAGAGACAAGGAAGAATACTTGAGTATTTCAGGTACTGCACTTTTCCTCCACTATCAACATGAGGAGGACATGCTAGGCTAGTCCAAGGTAAAGTATTAAAAATATATGGGCCAGAGTCATGAGGCATTAGATTTCTTCACCAAAACTCTCATAGATCAACACAAATCTAACCAACACCCAACAAGCAGATCCTCATGGCCAACCTAGCTTGTGTCAGCTAAAGCACTCAAATTCCTGAGCTAATACTAATGTCAATCAGGTTGTGTGATTGTAATGCAACAAAGTGGTCACAATATGTAACCTATACAATAGTGCAGAGACGTGAATAAAACAACTTTACATAAGAAATTCTTCTGAGAGGACATTAATCCATTTTGAGGCTTGAGTCTTAGCATTTGGAAGTCTTCAGTATTAAAACTATCTTAACCATCATAGGCTTATGGATTAAAATAGCAAAGAAGAGTACTTTCCTATTTCCCACTTGCAACCCTAGAGAAAGTCAGTTTCACAAAATGGGAGAGGTCTAAGTGACGCAAAGGGGTTGGAAATTGCAGGACAGAAAATCCTTCAAGTTTGTTAACATTCTTCATTCCATACCCACCCTACTCTTCCGCCTCCATGACCGTCACTACCCTTCTGTTTTGTTTTTGTAGGACCTGGGATGGGATTCTGAAATTATTGTGAGCCCCAATTCAAATCCACATGCCCTCCAAAAAAATACATGAGAGAGAGCTTATAGTGTTGATGCAGTGAGTTACCTGAAGGTCTGTAGAAGTTTGCACGGGGCTGAGAACAGAATGTAATCTTAAAAAGGAGATACTGTGCCAGCAAGGGAAGATACTTTGGGTACTCCAGCTGTAGATGCAGTAAGGATAGAGACATAGCACAGAGAAAAATATTCATGAACTAGAGTGTACCTTTGGATTAAGGGAGCATTCAAAAATTCTGGAAGAAAGGCAGCATTCAAAAAATCTGGAAGACTATATTTACCACTTAATAGATATAATCTTGTTCTTGTTTGTTTGACATGTATTTACTGATCACTTGGTATGTGCCAAACATTGGTCTAGACTCTTAGGATGCAGCAAATAATTTTAAGAAGAGACAAAAGGAGAGACTGAGTAAATCTGTGAGTTACTGAAATAAATCAGAAGTGATTGTTAATTTACATGAATTTCAGTAGGTATGGTGCTTGTTTTCTGGATACTGAGTGTGAATGGTAAATTATGAGAAAGTTAAACAGTTATGGAGAAAAATAGCTTATTTTATTTCTACATATTTGAGTTGATGCTCTAAAACTGAAACCAATGCTAAGAATAAATGGCATATTTGATCTCTTTAATAATACCTATTATCATAATGGTGAATATTTTTATGTTAATATGTTTATGAAAATATTTGGTTGGAAAGTAACTCAAGAAAAACAGCATGAATTTTCAGAATAAGAGAACATTGCCTAATAACAGAACGCATCATTTGATACAACTCTCCTTATTTATTTATTTATTTATTTATTTATTTATTTTCTTTGCTGTAATGGAAAAACAAAAATTAGCAACTTAATTCAAGAAAGTACTGAGTATTTGTTTCTTTCTTGTTATCTGTGAATGATAGCCTGAAATGTCAAAAGTGGTAATTATATGCAAAATAATATGACATAACTTTACAAACATTTAAAATGCATTAAAGTCCATTAAAATCATGCTTTGGTTTCTGAAAGTACAAAATGTCTTTCCTAGAAATACTTGTATGTTGGACCTGGCAGAACTACAATTCTTTCACGTTTTAAATAAGAACAATGTAAAAGAGGGCTGCAGATGTCTCAGAGGAACCCTCAATCAGTTGTTTTTCTGCTTTTCCAGACTCTCATTTATGTAACTGTAACAGCTATTGCCAACGGAGAAACTCCAAGAAAACATTACAAACCATTAAACAATAAGGGTTTCTGACTTGTTATTTTCTTCCACTAAGGGGAATATAAGGATTGAGAATAAACTGAAGAAGTCAAATAGCCAGATTCATTCAAAACAAAGCATGAAAAAAAACAGAGGAAATTAGAACGTAGAGCTATATCTCTAGCAGCTTCAGATCAACAAATACATAAACTTTTCATACAGTAACCTAAACAGTGGATTGACTCAGGCATACCATAAATAGATAATCTAGGACTTGTTTATTCAACATGTATTTACTGATCACTTGTATGTGCAAAATATTGATCTAGATTCTGGGGATGCAGCAAATAATTTTTTAAAAGAGACAAAATTTTACTCTTTTGGGTGTGACAAGATAGTATTTTCTTTCGTCATTTTTTCCTTTTCTTCATTTATTCAACAAATATGTAATGAAGACCAATGATGAGGTGATAGTATGATGGTTCCTAAACCTACTTTGATGAATAGACAGGTTGGTTTTCTGCCCTCATAATGCTGGAATCATAGTGCATTTGCATGCCTCTACAGTTTTAAAAAATAAGTGACTTGACTTTCCTTTCTAAAAATATGATTATCTAAACTTTGAATTCAGAACTGTAAAATATGGGAAGTAAATTTAATTAATGGATCTAAAGTCTTTAACCGTGAAAGTAGCATGGATGCTGCAAAGTTGAAATTCTGTTAGTCTCCACTCCTTAGCAACCCTTTGACATTCCCAACATTTTAACATCTGTTTTAGACTAATGATCTCTATTGAACCATTACTGTCTCTTGGTGCAAAAATACTTGCTGGTTTTTGTCATTAATTTTAATGGCAAAGTTGCTAAAATACAATATGATTTGTATTTAAATGATACATTAAGATTTTTGCTTTTAAAGTTGTAAGAGGCATATTCATAGTCAACATAGTTTAAATTCCTGCTTTGTGGACAGTGAAGGTACTTCATTATAATGCAATATGATTTTGTATGTAAAGTTTTAAGGGGCACATTCATAGTTAACACAGTTTAAATCCCTGCTTTGTGGACAGTGAAGGTATTTCCGTTGATGAGATCTCTCTGGCTCAACTATCCACTTAATTACATCCAGCTGGGCAGACACAACTGCTCAGGCACAAAGAAACCCATTTAGTAAGTGAACCCTGGCCCAGTTAGAAGAAGCACTTCTTGGTTCCCATTTTCCCCACCCCATGCATGAATAGTTGACCGACATCTATGTAGAGTCTTCAGAATTACTGCAGCTATCATCATTTCACAAATTGCTCTTTTCCTGACAGCAAAGACTCACTCAGTTTTCTGAAATTTTGAAGAGACTCTTTACTGGGATATAAATGGTGGTTGTCAGAGAAAAAAAAAGCATGCTTTTTCATCAGTCAGACTCAATAGAAAATGAAGTCTACTGTAAAATTGTGCTTCAGTCATTCAAGGTCAAGAAATAGTTAAGTAACATCACTCAAAAGATTCTGAAGCTAGTCATCCCTACCCTTGTTCCAGTATCTATGAGATTGCTTCTTCCCTTTTATGCCCTTTACCAAGGGGGAGTAAAACAATTTTATAAGAGGGAGATTTTATTGCATAATAGAAGAAAATATATTTTTATGCCAGAGTGTTTCTATCTCTAATGTGGTCCCCTGGCTTCATTTACATTCTACTCCACTTGATTTTACTCTGTACTTTCTTCCACTATGCTCTGTGCTCTGGAACCATGATTTTTATATTCTATATGGGTTATTGTATCCTCTGGCTTCTGGTTAGATACAACTGTGTGAGTGAAAATGAGGGCATTAGCAGAAGAAGCCATGGAGGGTGGGTATTCGGTGCTGGCCACATTTAAGATGGGTAAGAGGTAGAGTGTCTGGATTTCTCTGTGAAAGTCACAGTGCCTTTGGGGAAGTTATCTTTTACTATAATTTTCTTTTCTCAAGTTCAGGCTGAGAAGGACTTTCCCTATATGAGACTGCAGAGCTATCTGAACTGTTAGTATTTCTAGGCCAATAGAAAGTTAGTATTTCTAGGCCAATGGAAAGAGCCAAGGAAGCAAAAAATATAGAAAGGTGTATCAGTCTGTTCTCACACTGCTATAAGAACTACCTAAGACTGGGTCATTTATAAATAAAAGAAGTTTAGTTGATTCACGGTTCCACAGGTTGTACAGGAGGCATGGCTGGAGAGGCCTCAGGAAACTTAACAATCATGGCAGAAGGGTAAAGGAGAAACAAGCATGTCTTCACATGGTGGCAGGAGACAGAGTGAAGGGCAGAAGTGACACACACTTTTTTATCATCAGAATTATAATTCAACATAAGGTTTGGGTGGGGACAAAGAGCCAAACAGTATCAAAGGGAGATGATTATCTCTCGCCAGTCTCTCTCAGCTCCAGCAAAGAAGGACTTCGACTCCTCAGTTAGAGGGTGCTTTGGAAAAATTATTGAATCTCTTGCACTGTGGGATGCCCTAAAACTGGTTCCAGCACCAAGGACACACGCAACAGAAAGAGAAAGACCAGAATTGCAATCGCCTTGTAGAGCAAGGTACAATTTTTGAAAAATAAAGTAGAAAAAATCCTGAAAACATTAGTTAAATTATTTTCACTTGACATTTTCACCATTTTTATGTTTCTAGAATATAAGCCCAATGAAAACTTTCTTTTGTTTTCATTTTATTTATTAGTTGAAGAGACTCTTTACTGGGATATAAATGGTGGTTGTCAGAGAAAATTGTGGTAAGGCCACCGATGATATCTATCTTCTTAACAAATTTTGAAGTGTACAGTACAGTGTGGTTTACTATAAGCACTATGTTGTAGAGAAGATCTCCAGAGTTTTTTCATCTTCCTTAACTGAAACTTTCTACCATTTGAAGAGCAACTAGTCACGTCTTCTCTTCCCATACAGTGTAAATTGCCATTCTATTTTCTGCTTCTATGAATTTGACTATTTCCATGCTCTCATAAAAGGTTATCATGCATAAAATACATATCTGCATGAAAGGTATCATACAGTATTTGTTCTTCTGTTACCGGCTTATTTCTCTTACCATAATGTCCCCGATGTACATTCATGTTGTCACAGATCACAGAATTTCTTTCTTTTGTTTTTAAGGCTCAATAGTATTCTATTCGATGTATGCACCGTAGTTTCTTTATCCAATTATCAATCCACAGGCATTTTAATCTTTCCCACAGCTTGACTATTGTAATTAATGCTGAAATGAATGTGGAAATGCAAATATATCTTCAAGATCCTGATATCAATCTCTTTGAATACATACCCAGATGTAAGATTGCTGGGTTATATGGTTATTCTATTATTAATGTTTTAGGAGAATTTCTTATTACTTTTTGTAGTATCCATACCATTTTACATTCCAACTATACAAACAACATTTAATAGCTCCACCAACCCACCAATATTTATTTATTTAGATAATTATTCTAACAGTATGAGATGATGTCTCATTGTAAATTGGATTTTTATTTCCCTGGTTATCAGTGATGTTGATCAATATTCCTATAACTAATGGCCATATGTGTGTCTTATTTGGAGAAATGCTGATTTAAGTCTTTGGTCCATTATTTAATTGAGTTACTTAAGTGGATTTGGTGGTTATTCTTTGTTTTTATTAAGTTTTGCTGTTGAGTTATAGGAGTCCCTTCCATATTTTGGATAATAATCTCTGATCAGATAAATGTTAGGCAATTAGTTTTTCTTATTTTACTGATTGTTTTCTTTGTCATGCAGAAGATTTTTAGTTTGGTGTTATACCATCAGTCTACTTTTAATTTTCTTGCTTGTGCTTTTACTCTCATAGTCAATAAGTCCTTGCTAAGACCAATGTCTGGAAGCTTTTTCCTATATAATCTTCTAGGAATTTTGCAGTTGAAGTCTTAAGTTGAAGTTTTTAATCCACTTTGACTTGATTTTTAGGTAATATGTAAGATAAATGGCCACTTTCATTTTTTTCCATGTTGATATCTGCTTTTACATATGCTATGTATTGAAAATACTATTATTTTCCTATTGTGCATTTATAGCATCATTTTCAAAAGGCAGTTGATTGTACATGCATGAATTAATTTCTAGCCTCTTCACTCTGTCCCATTGATCAATATGTTTGTCTGTATGCTAGTATCATACTCTTTTAGTTGCTGCAACTTTGAAGAATGCTTTGAAATAAAAAGTGTTTGCTTTAGTTTTGTTCTTTATCAAGATTGTTTTCTCCATTCAGCATTTTTGTTGTTCCATACTAATTTAAAGTCTCTTTATTCTATTTTTTTAAATAGAGATTTTGAAGGAAACTGCATTAAATCTGTAGGTCACTTTGGATAGTATGAACATTTTTAAAAATATAATACTTCCAATCTATGAACATGGGCTACTTTTTCAATTATTTATGTATCCTACAATTTCTTTTATCAGTACATTATAGTTTTCCAATTACAGATTTTTTATTCCTTGGTTAAATGGATTTCTAAGTATTTTATTTTTTGATGCTATGGTAAATGAGATTATCTTTTAAATTTTCTTTAAAAACAGTTTGTTGTTAGTGTGTAGAAACAAAATTGATTTTTATATGTTGATTTCTACCCTGTAAATTTACTGAACACATTTATTAAGCTGGTAAGTTTTGTTGGTGGAATCTTGAGAATTTTCTACATACAAGATTATGTCATCTCTGAGCAGAGTTAATTTCACTTATTTCTTCTCAAATTGGGATGTGCTTTGTTTCTTTTTCTTGTCTAATAGCACTAGCTCGGACTATTCTTATTATGCTTAATAGAAGTACAAGAGTAAACATTCTCGTTTCTGATTTTAGAGGAAAAGCTTTCAGGGTTTTTGTCTTTGAATATAATATTAGCCAGAGGCTTTTTAAGGTAGCTTTTATTATTTTGAGGAGATTTCTTTTCACACAACGTTTGTTGGAAATTTTGTTTATCATAAAAGGGGGTCAAATTTTGTCATTTTTTTTCTTTCTGCATCTTTAAAATGACCATGTGATTTTTAGCATTCATTCTGTTAATGTAATATGTCAAATTAACTAATGTTTATATGTTAACGCATATTTGTATCTTGGGGATAAATTATACTTGGTCATGTTGTATCATTCTGTAAGTGTGCTCTCTCTGGAATTCAGTTGGCTAGTATTTTGATGAATTTTACATCTATACTGATAAGTTTAAGGGAGGAGACCACCCCTCATATTGTCTTATGACCAATTTCTGCCTCCAAAGAAAAAGAAGTAAAAACTAAAAGGCAGAAATGAAATCGACAGGCAGACAACCTGGTGCCACACCCTGGGCCTGGTAGTTAAAGATCAACCCCTAACCTAATCGGTTATGTTATCTGTAGATTACAGACATCATATGGAAAAGCACTGTGAAAATCCCTGTCCTGTTCTGTTCCGTTCTAATTACCTGTGCAGGTGCATGCAGCCCCCAGTCATGTATGCCCTACTTGCTCAATCTATCACGACTCTCTCACATGGACCCCCTTAGAGTTGTAAGCCCTTAAAAGGGACAGGAATTGCTCACTTGGGGAGCTCAGTTTTTGGAGACGTGAGTCTGCCGATGCTCCCACCTGTATAAAGCCCTTTCCTTCTACAATTCAGTGTCTGATGGGTTCTTGTCTGTGGCTCATCCTGCTACAAGGTGTTTTGACCTACATTTTCTGATAGCGTCTTTTTCTGGCTTTGCTATCAGAGTAATATTGGTCTCATAGAATGAGTTTGGAGAAGTTCTTTCCTTTTTAATACTTTGGAAGAGTTTGAGAATGATTCTTATTAACACTACTTTTAAATATTTTATAGAATTTACCATTGAAGTAATCTAGTCCTGAAGTAACGTAGCTTTTTTGTTGGGAGGTTTTTGATTAGTAATTCGGTATTCTTAATAGTTAGTAGTCTCTTCTAATTTTCTATTTCTTCATGATTCATTGTTGGTAGGTTGCAACTTTCATGGAATTTATCTATTTCTTCTAGGTTACACCATTGTTGACACAAACTTGTTCTTAGTAGTTTCTTATAATCATTTTTATATCTATGGCACTGGTTGTAAAGTCTCTTTCATTTATATTTCTATTCACTAGAATCTTCTCTCTTTTTTTCTTAGTATAGCTAAAGATTTGCCAATCTTGTTTATCTTTAAAAAGACAATCCGTTACCTTTTTTATTGTTTTTCTGTCCTTTTTTTTATTTCTGCTCTAATCTTTACATTTTTTTTCTTCTGTTAATTTGAACTTAGTTTGCTCTTCTTTTTTAGTCTCTTGGTGTGTAAAGTTAGACAGTTCATGTGAAAACTTCCTTTTTAATGTAGGTACTTATCAATGCAAACTTTTCTCTTAGTACTGCTTTGATGCATGTTGTAAATATTGGTATGTTGTGTTTTAATTACTGTTTCTGCAAGATATTATATTAGATTGTGTTAAATTTTTCTAATGTTGATCAGATATTCTCCAATTTTTAAAAACTTCATGTTTGAACTATTGGTTACAAGTGTGTTGTATAGTTTTCACCTCTGTCATTTGTTCCAGTTTTTCTTCTGCTCTTGATTTCTAATTTTATTCCATTGTGGTCATAAGAGTCACTTGGCATGATTTCAATCTCCTCAAATTTGGTAAGGCTTGTTTTGAGACCTAACACGTGATCAGTACTGGAGAATATTCTGTGTGTACTTGAAAATAATGTTCATTCTGCTGCTGTTTTGTAAAATGTCTCCATGTGTCTATAAGTTCAATTTTCTCTTTAGTATTGTTCAAATACTTGGTTTTCTCATTAAATTTCTTTCCAGATATTTTATCCATTTTGAAAATGAAGTAATGAAATCTTTTATTTTTAATGTATTGCTGTCTACTTCTCACTTCAGTTCTGTCAATGTTTGTATCACATATTTAGATGTTCTGATATTGGGTAAATATTATTTAAGAATTTATTTTTATGGTGAATTCACTTTTTAATCATTACACAATAGTTTTCTTTATTTCTTATGATATTTGTTGACTTAAAGTCTATTTTGTCCAATATAAATACAGCTGCCTCTGCTCTCTTTAGATTACCATTTGCATGGACTAGGTTTTCCATTCCTTCGCTTTTAGCGTATGGCTGTCCTTAAATCTACACTGAGCTCCTTGTACACAGCATATATTTGGTTCCTGCTTTTTGTTTGTTTGTATGTTTTTAAAATGCATTTAACTATTCTATGCCTTTGAGTTGAAGAGTTTAATACATTTACGTGTGAAGTAAATATTGTTAGAAAAGTACTTAATGTTGCTATTAAATTGTTAATTATTTTCTGTCTGCCTTGTACTTCTGTCCCCTTTCCCTCTCTTGCTATCTTTCTTTGTTTTTAGTTAATTTTCTGCAGCAATATAATTTGATTCCTTTCTCATTTTCTTTTGTGTATCTTATCTAAGTTTTTAAAATGATTATCATAGGTTTACACAAAACATTGTATAGTTATAACAGTACACTTAAGGAGATAATAACAACTTTAATGGCATACCAAACCTTTATACTTTTACACTTCCTGCTCTACACTTTATTGCATTTATGTCACATGTAACATATTCTTATATGTTTTATCCCTTAGCACTTTTTATTTTTATTTTTTACATTAATCATTTAATTTGTATACTAGGATTAAAAGTAATTTACACATTTTTACAGTATGATAACAATTTGTACTGTCTATATATTTTCCTTTATCAGCTTGTTTATGCTTTCATGTGCTTTTGTGTTGATGTTTAGCATTCTTTTGTTTCACCCTGAGTGACTCATTTGTTCCTTTGTGTGGATCATGTTTCCTTATTACTTTATTTTTATTTACTCCTTGTTTTGGTATCTACGGAAGATAAGAAAAATGGCCTCCTGTCCAAGTCCTCCCAATGGGGCCTCATATAGGAGAAGGCACTCATCATTAGCCTCGCCAGAGATTCATGGGATCTTTAAGACCTCTCTGTGTCTGCATACCCTGTGGACTTGTGCATGTACATTTCGAACATGATTTTCTGCTTTCTTTTTTTAAGAAATGTATAATGGCATCTATCGGCCATACCATGTGCCTTCTGGAATAGCAGCATGCAGAAACTCATTTATCTGTTATCAGTGCCCCCCCAGACATCTACAGTATGTCAGAATCCATCTATGCTCTGAGACAGGTGAGACTGAGTTCATTCCCTCAGGCAACCACCTAAAAAGTTTTAAATTTGACAAATGTGTTAGTCATATCTCTCTCTCCTCAGAGATAAGCCAGTCACTGGGAGTCTTCTTGACTATGTTATGCTGAGCTGGGAGTAGGCCTCTGATGGGTGAGTTTGTACTAGCCTAAACTTTTGCCCTGTTCTTAGCAGCGTTCAGGTATCTAGAGTATGCTAGGTCCTACCAGTGTTCCCAGATAGTTGAGACAGAAACCAGTCCTTGATGCAGCTCCCTGAAAAATTGGAATGTTGCATGCCAGGTCCAATGCTTTTCCTCCCCTAGGATAAGCTGGGAAGTGAGGTTTCTCCCAATCATGTGGCACTGTGCTGAGGGACAGGCTGTAAGAGATAAGTGCACACTTAAAGCTGTTGCTCTTTTCAGTGTTCCCCAGTCAAGCAGAGTATACTTGATCTCATTAGCACTCTGAGACTGGCAAAACAGAAGCCCATTCCTTGGTCAACCCTGCAAAATTTGGAATGTTGGTTACATCATCCAAACTCTTTCCCTCTCCAGGGAGAAACTGAAATATGGAGGTTTCTGCAAGGTAGATCTGTGCAGAGTGAGAGAAAGCGGCTCTGATAAATGAATATATGCTATTAAAAATCACCATCTTTGTTCTCAGCAGCCCCCAACCTGAGATCATCTTCTGTCAGTATCACTTGGTCAGTCTCCAGAAAGTCAGAACATTGGACATATGCTTCACTCCTTTCCTTTTTTTTTCTCCAGGGAGACACTTTGATCTAGGGTTTTTCTCCACATGGTGATATTGTGCAATGGGGAAAGATAACGGTGTGAGGGTGCTTCAAATTTTCCTACCAGCTTCTATGCGGCTGGTTTTGTGCACTATGGTGCAGAACCCTCTCAACTGGTTCTTGGATTTCTCATAGAGAATAGTTTTTCCTTGTGTTGTGAAATTGATGTGCCGTCCGGGAAAGTATGGCTTTGTATTTTACCTTCTGACAGCCTTCCTCAAACTTTTTTTTTTTGAGATGGAGTCTCGCTCTGTCGCCCAGGCTGGAGTGCAGTGGTGCGATCTCAGCTCACTACAAGCTCTGTCTCCTCACGCCATTCTCCTGCCTCAGCCTCCCGAGTAGCTGGGACTACAGGCGCCCGCCACCACGCCCGGCTCATTTTTTTTTTTGTATTGTTTTTAGTAGAGACGGGGTTTCACCATGTTAGCCAAGATGGTCTCGATCTCCTGACCTCGTGATCCACCGGCCTTGGCCTCCCAAAGTGCTGGGATTACAGGCATGAGCCACCGTGCCTGGCCTGCAAACTTATTTTTAAGGCCTGTTTTCTCCTCACAAAATTTTGCTAATTTTCAACATATTTTAATTTACAAGTGGCTCATTTTATGAATTATCTCTTTTTAATAAAAAGGACAAAAGTAAATAAATCATGATGATAAAATAATTAGTCTGTGATTATTATAATAATGTGTTACCTTACTAAGATTTATCTTCAAATATTAGCTGAGGGGACTAACAAGTGGATGATTAGTCCAGATGTAGCATAAAGCTGCAGGATAAAAAGAAAGTGAAGATGGTAGGAAGAGGTAGCATTGAGGGTAGAATTGAGATGAAGTATCCTGAGTGTAGTGGTTTTGGTAACACATATTTTCTTTGTTTACTTGTTATTATTCCTATAAAATTCAACTAGCTCAGTTTTTTTTTTCTTTAAAGATAGATACCTGTGCTTCAGTATCTGGACCAGATAATATCTTTAAGGTTCAACTTATTTTAATGGTGATTTATGCATGAAAAGACTAAATGTTCTATACTCCATATATGATGAAATATATACTTAATATATATACATTTAATACAAATATGTAACTGATTATTCATATGACAAAATGTATGAAGAAAAATCTGTATTCATATTTTAACATGTATTAAAGTGATTATAATTTACTTATGTTTTTGTGGATTAACAAAGGAGTACACATGTAAACTTTCTTTACATTACTATATTTTAGTGTAGATACAAATAAGTGTGGTTTATTTATTTTTATTCTTTAGAAAATGCTTATTCTTTTAGAAATGCTCATTATTTATCTGATAATTTTTTAAAAATGCTCTGGAATGCTCATAGGTTTCAGAAAGCACTGGCTTCTCATGCTTTAGTTATCCAAGTTTCTAAGGGGAAGTAATTTTTCTGTTAAGTCTTAATACTTATCCATTTTAGTTCACCTTTTCATTAAAATCTCTTGGATTAAACAAAACAGAAAGAAATGTCTTATCTAATGCCATTCTCTGAGTTACATTGCAATAATATGCACACAATAAAGTAGTTTACTTACCAAGACATGAAAACTACTTTTCAGCTAGAAATACAAATGTTCTCCTTGATTGAGTTTTAATGAAGATGGATACATACATCTGCAAATGTATAGACAGAAAGAGAGAACGCAGAGTGCAAGTAAATGCATTTATGAGCCAGCAAGATGTGCAGGCTTTCTTTGCCTGATATTATTGTAACCCATGAGTTTGGATGTAAGTGAAGCATTAGTCTTACAGAGCAGCTTTTCCTACCACTCCATTTCTCTTCTTTTCAGCCCAGTGTTAAGCTTTCAAACCAAGCCCTCTTTTTCAGATTATCTGATCTAACTATATCAGCCTTTTCTCAGCAATGAGTATAAATGTTACATTATTATTTTCTGAAGTGTAATATTTACCACCCATATTCACTTTCTCTTTTTTATTTATCCAAATATAACTGTCTTTTAGTCTTTACAGACCACATCCATCCATCCCCCTGACCATGAATGGATAGGCTTAGATTCCGTTTCTTTACCCTAGCAATTTTGCCTACTCTTCTGTAAATTTAAATTTGAATCCTTGCTTTGAGATTATTGCACAAGCCTGACAATCAAATAAAACATAGTCCTTCTTCCATAAAGTGCTATTTTCTTACACACATCCAAACACATACACCCACAAACCCTTATACATGCGTGTATTCCACCAAATTATATATTAGAGTTATCTTTATTTAGCACAAAGTCTCTCCCAAAATATGACTACCAAAATTATTAATAGTCTTTTACAAGATGAATAAAATAAGACAATGTAATATTTAGAACTGATGCCTTTTATCTTTAGCATTTTGTAATTTTTTTTTCCTTGACAATCTAATTTCTTCCCCGCAGTTCACCAAGATGGTAAACTATAAGTGAAGTAGAAAGGTATGACAATCATATTACAAAATATTGAAAAGGTTAAAGTAGTAAAGCACCTTTCCCAGGATATATGAGACATTAAGATTTTGGTATTTTATATTAGTGAAGAGATTACATTGAAAAAGGTAAATGGCACAACAAAAAGTCATTATTCTTAAACAGAAAGTTCATGAGGATTCCATATGATAATCTTGCTTTTGGTCTTGAATCTTAAATAATATTTTTATAATAATTTTACCTTAATTTAATTTATTTAAGCACAGCTAGAATTTATGTATGCATACATGTTTATAATTTAAATATATCTCTATTTATCTCACACTTTAATATAGCATCTATCTACAATCACCGTAATATAGTATATTGTCAATACAAAATTCTTTATATTAATGTAAGATTTTTGATGTCTTTGGGGGTTACATTCTGTATGATAGAACCCTAACTGGTTTTATTATTAAGAGTTCAAAGAGCTTTCTAGCTGTGACAGTCCTTCCTGGATATTTGTGTTGAAGTTTGATCTAACTTACGTTTCGCCGTAGCCACGTTCTCTTGCCCTAAGATCCAGATTATAACAGCAGACGTTAGTCAACGCTCTCAAAGACTTCTAAGCCTGAGGACTTAATGAATGTGGCAGTCTAAACACAGGAACTTGTCTAATTGATTATTTCCCAAGATGACAGTGAATGCAATTTAAGGACAAACTTTTACAGCAAGTTCCAATGAGATTTACATTCATTAATTCAAAAGCATTACTTTAACATCTACTTTCTGCTGGGGCATTGTTCCAGACAAGCAATTCTCAAAGTGTGAACCATGTTACAATACAAGGGTCCTAGAGATTTTAGAAAAATCATAATAATATTATGATATCTGCTTTTTCCACTTTCCACATCTCAAGAGTATAAAGTCTTCTAGTGAAGTCTTCCAGGAGCTAAATGATACATTATATCACAAAAGATTGTATATAAAAACAGATATGAGAATCCAGCTGCCTTCTAGTAAGCCAGACATTAAAGAGATGCACAAAAATATAATATAAAGCCACTATTTCTCAATAAACATTTTTGTTTGGGAAAGTCTAATCTTTTAAATAAGTTATTTTTGCTATCATGTGTAATTATAGTTAATTAATAACTGGAATAGAATAATTAAGTTTAAATATTGCTATGTTTGAATTCCTAATACCATACATTTTGACAGCTATACACAAAACTGACATGTGGATTCATTAATAATATTTAAGGATATAAAGGGGTTCTGACACCAAAAGATTTGTGAGCTGCTGTTCTAGGTTCTAGAATCTTAATCTTAATCAGTTTTCTTCTCCTGTTCTCCTGAATCCATTATGGAAGTAGTATAGACTACTTTAGAATGATCCTTACCTATATTATTGTTATTTCCTATTTTAAGCTTTGAGAAAAACTTGTTTTCAACTCTCAAGCAGTTCATGCCAGTTCCTGGAATAAAAAGAACATCTGGGGAAAATCCCAGTTAGTGTTGTTTTGTCCTAGTTCTCTTATTTCCAATTTTTCCTTAGAGATACAAACGAAAGACCCCTAATTATAGATTTTAAAGTTTTCCTTATCCTCTTCCATTTGGCTACTAGATGATTATACTGTGTAAAAACTTAGCTCCTGTGCTGTGCACAGTGGAAATATTGTAGCTGATGAGGCGTATCTGAGGCACAAGTATTGCTGATTCAAAACCTTTCCCAATACCCGGCCATAACGACTTAAAATATGGTCAACCTTGGCAATTTTCGACAGTCTCTACAGAGAATGAACCATCTTTGTTTAAAAAAATGAAAGAAACAAAAACAAACAAAAAACTTAGCTCCATGTAAAGGACTTTACATCTAAATTTGTATTGAATGTACGGTCACTTAATTTTACAAACCTCCTCCATTTAACTTGCCCAGCTGTGTAATTAACGATGGTGCAATAGGCGTTCTAAGACCCTTACAAGTCTAAGCTGTGTAATTAACAGGGGTGCAATAAGCAGTTCTAAGACCCTTACAAGTCAAATTACAAGTCTTCAGACCCTTACATGTCTAAGACCCTTACATGTCTAAGACCCTTACAAGTCTAAGACCCTTACAAGTCTAATTCTTTTGCTTTTTTTTGTTTCATATTTACTGACCCACGAGACAATATACAACCATACCGTAATAGACAAATTATTGGGCCGGGCGCGGTGGCTCAAGCCTGTAATCCCAGCACTTTGGGAGGCCGAGACGGGCGGATCACGAGGTCAGGAGATCGAGACCATCCTGGCTAACACCGTGAAACCCCGTCTCTACTAAAAAATACAAAAAACTAGCCGGGCGAGGTGGCGGGCGCCTGTAGTCCCAGCTACTTGGGAGGCTGAGGCAGGAGAATGGCGTAAACCCGGGAGGCGGAGCTTGCAGTGAGCTGAGATCCGGCCACTGCACTCCAGCCTGGACGATAGAGTGAGACTCCGTCTCAAAAAAAAAAAAAAAAAAATAGACAAATTATTTAATTCCAGGCCTCCCCCACTCTTTTTTTTTTTTTTTTCATTGTGTTTTCTGCTCTTCCACTGATTTGTACACATGCCTTTTTTCTCACAAATACTTTCTCATTCTGGCATCAAGAGAAACCATTTTCCACAGGTTTTGGAGAGACACTACCTTGGTTGGAAGCCCAGCTTGGCCATGAATTACTTATTTGATCTCTGGCATGTTATCAGCATTTCTAGATCACTAGTTTTTCATCAGTGAAATGAAAATAGAGTACTTCTCATAAATTTATTATTAGAACCATATGGATTAAAGCATGAAATGATTTTATAAACATGCTAGCACAATGAAAAATTACAAGAAATGCTTGTTGTTATGACTTTTTTGTTTTACTGTTAAGTCACCAAACCTGATGACTTTCATTTCTGCCAATGAATGTCTCTGTATACTGACATTCAGTCTAAAATATACATTAATGTTTTCTTTGTAAACTTGTATACAAGTTACTTATCAAACAGAGCAGGCTAAGGCCGATTGGTTTTGGAATTTTTTTAATGAATATTCTCTTTTGTACTTGGATTTTTAAATTTCAGATATTAGTTGTGCTCTTTAAGCCGACAGGAAAATAATATTTTGGTTTTTTTTAATGTGAAAGCTGAAATTTGGAATCAAGATGTTTTTAAGCAAAGAAAAAAAGGATATGCAGCCAATCAAATCAAATCAAACATTAGATTAAAATTATGAACTAATTTCATGTGAAAATCCTAATTCCAATTTTGTCGTGGACCAAGGTATCTATTACTAATATGAAACTCGATTAAAATATAAATTATTATTTGAACTAATCCAAACCTAGAAAAAGTACAAAAGCACCAAAATGAAACCAGATTTGAATGTTTGTTTTATTGATAATAATTCCATTAATCACTTCCAAACTTCAATATTTTTAAAATAAAAATCTGCCTCATGTATTTAGCTTTTTGTTTGCTTGTTAGTTTAAAAGTAAGCTCAGCTGGACAGGAATATAATTTTAGCAGGAAGAGCCTTTAGCTAAGAACTAGTGTACCTGTCCTTGAACTTTAGACCTCATATGTTCCAAAGTTATTTCAATCAATTTTAAAATTTGTGCATCAGGAAAGTAGCAATATGCTCTATTGTATGGGTTAAGTCTCACAAACAATGCACTTGCACGTACATGAGTTCTTTCACTTATTCAGTTCTATTCTTAAAATATGATCTCCTCAGAGAAGACTTAATGACCACCTGTCATTAATAGCTGCCTTCACTCTCTTCATCTTAGTCTGATTTATTTTTTCCACAACAACTTTAACTCCCGAAAACCTGTATTTCTTAATTTGTTTATTGTTTATTATCCATCTCACTAGATTGTAAACTCAGTGAAAGCAGGGGTTTGTTTCTGTACTCTGCTATACATAGTTCCAGTTTCTAAAAGCAGTCCTGGTATACAACAGGTTCCTAAGAAATATTAGTCCAATGAATAGATGAATGAATGTATTTAGAAGTAGAATCTTGTTAAACATTTTTAGAAGCACTTAAAATGTTTTAGATGATATCTTAAGATATAATTTTATTATATTAACTCAAATTTGCAAGACTGCACAAATAAAAGCAATGAATATATGCATATTTAAAAAATGGGTAGTCTGATTTAATGGATGTGAGCATAAACTTATTTCAGAGTTTATTTATATTTAATTACCTTCCTTATAAAATACAATGAAGTTATAAAAAGTACAGGTCAATCATATTTTAAAATATTTAAGAAAAATTTAAAAAGTTGGCTAATTCATCTTTTTTTTTTTAAATATATGTTTTAAAATCTCAAAATAAGCACCCATTTAACTAAGTAAATATGAGTGCTAGTCATTACTGGTCAGTTACATTTTTTCCACCTTGAAAATTGTACTCAAAGTTTGAAAATAGACTACATAACTGCAAAACTTTAAGTAAAATATATGTGCATTCGCTACAAGTCTACCAATTGAAATTAACAATTACAACTGCTTTTAAATAATATCTACCATTTAAAATGTCATATTTTCACTTGTTTAAATTCTAAGATTTATTTTTCTTGAGTTATAACAACACCCCCATTTATTATGTCACAGTTTTTATAGATCAGAAGTCAGGCAGCATGTAACCGCTTCTCTGTTCAGGGTATTACAAGGCTAAAACCAAGGATTAAGCCAGATTGCATTCTCATCTGGAGTACAGAAGCCATTTTTAAAGTTGAAAACGTATTGATACCTAAATAATCTTTCTGTACTACTTGTTATTTGATACTTTATTTTAGTGAGTTATCTAACCCTCCTGAAATTTATTAAACTTTTCTCTATTCTGTGTCCTATAACTTTCCATCACTTTATTTCTCATCCTATTGCCAAATACTACACTCAACTTAAAAAGTCTTAACTGCAAATGTTTCTGTGTTTTTAATTTCTAGAATTATAATAGCTATCTCATTTCTCACAATATATTTAATATTTGAAAAAATGATTTTTGAGTTATAAAGCACTTTTAAAACTTTGAAGTATTTGACATTTTAAAATAGAAAGATGTTTATCATGAGACTCATAACTATTTGATTTTTAATAATCCTCTAAGAAGTGTTTACACAAAACATACTTTTCAAAAAAAGTCAATGGGTTTTTTGGGAAGAGGTGGTGTATGGTTACATAAATAAGTTCTCTAGTGGTGATTTCTGAGATTTTGGTGCACCCATCACCCAAGTAATGTACACTGTCTCCAATTAGTAGTGTTTTATCCCTCACTTCCCTCCCTCCCTTTCCCCCGAGTCCACAAAGTCCACTATATCATTCGTATGCCTTTGCATCCTCAAAGCTCAGCTCCCACTTGTGAGTGAGAATATACGATCTTTGGTTTTCCATTCCTGAGATACTTCACTTAGAATAATGATCTCCAATTCCAGCCAGATTGCTGTGAATGCCATTATTTCATTCCTTTTTGTAGCTGAGTAGTATTCCTTTATATGTAAATATATATTATGATATAAATATATATTTATGATATATTTATGATATAAATATTTATGATATATAATTATGATATAAATATATATATTTATGATACAAATATATATAAATATATATATTTCCATTTTATATAACACTTGTTGGTTAATGGGCATTTGGCTTACTTCTATACTTTTACAATTATGAATTGTGCTGCTATAAACATGCTTCTGCAAGTATCTTTTTTGTATAATGACTTCTTTTCCTGTGGGTAGGCACCCAGGAGAGGGATTGCTGAATCAAATGGTAGTTCCGTTTTTCGTTCTTTAAGAAATCTACACACTGTTTTCCATAGTGTTTGTACTACTTTACATTCCTACAGGTAGTATAAAAGTACTCCCTTTTCACCACATCCCCACCAATATCTACTATTTAAACAAAATTTTTTTTTTATGGTCATTCTTTCGGGAGTAAAGTGATATTGCATTGTTGGTTTCTCTTTTTCTTTTCTTTTCTTTTTCTTTTTGAGACGGAGTCTCGCTCTGTCGCCCAGACTGGAGTGCAGTGGTGTGATGTGGGCTCACTGCAAGCTCGGCCCCCCGGCTTCCCGCCATTCTCCTGCCTCAGCCTCTGGAGTAGCTGAGACTACAGGCGTCCGCCATCACGCCCGGCTAAATCTGCTTTTGTATTTTCAGTCGAAACGGGGTTTCACGTGCTAGCCAGGATGGTCTTGAACTCCTGACCTCTGACGTCGTGATCTGCCTGCCTCGCCTCCCAAAGTGCTGAAATTACAGGTGTGAGCCACCGCGCCCGGCCTGTTGATTTCTCTTTTTGACATGGAGTCTCACTCTGTCACCCAGTGGAGTGCAGTGATGTGATGTCTGCCTCCTGGGTTCAATCAGTTCTCCTGCCTTAGGCTCCCAAGTAGCTGGGATAACAGGTATGGGCCACCACACCCAGATAATTTTTGTATTTTTAGTAGAGATTAGGTTTCACTATGTTGGCCAGTCTGGTCTGGAAATCCTAACCTCAAAAGATCCACCCACCTTGGCCTTCCAAAGTGCTGGGATTACAAGTGTGAGCCACTGCACCCGGCTTGTATTGTGGTTTTGACTTGCATTTCTTTGATCATTAGTGATGTTGAGTATTTTTTCATGTTTGTTGCCATTTGTGTATTTTCTTTTGAGAATTGTCTATTCATGTCCTTTACCCGCTTTATGATGAGATTGTTTTTATCTTGCTGATTTGTTTGAGTTACTTTACATTCTGGATATTAGTTCTTTAACAGATGTATAGATTGCCAAGATGGTCTCCCAATATGTGGGTTGTCTGTTTACTCTGCTGATTGTTTCTTGTGTTGTGCGGAAGCCTTTTAGTTTTATTAAGCCTCATCCATTTATTTTTAGTTTTGTTGCATTTGCTTTTGGGTTCTTGGTCATGAAGTGTTTGCCTAATCCAACGTCTAGAAGGATTTTTCCAATGTTATCTTCTAGAATTTTTATGGTTTCAGATCTTAGATTTAAGTTCTTGATCCATCTTGAGTTGATTTTTATATAAGGTGAGAAATTAGGATCCAGTTTTGTCCTTCTACCTGTGACTTTCCAATTATTCCAGTACCATTTGTTGAACAGGGTGTTGTTTCCCCACTTTATGTCTTTGTTTGCCTTGTCGAAGATCAGCTGGCTCTAAGTATTTGGGTTTATTTCTGGGTTCCCTATTCTGTTCCATTGATCAATGTCTATGTGCCTGTTTTTTATACCAGTACCATGCCGTTTTGCTGACTATGGGCTCCCTGGTGTGAAACCCACTTGATAATGGTGGATTATCTTTTTGATATGCTGTTGGACCCAGTTAGCTGGTATTTTCTTAAAGATTTTTCCATCTATATTCATCAAGGATATTGGTATTCTCTTTTGTTTTGTCCTTTCCTGGTTTTGGTATTAGGGTAATACTGACTTCATAGAATGATATTAGAAAGATTTCGTTTTTCTCTGTCTTACGGAATAGTATCAACAGGATTGGTATCCATTCTTTTTCAAATGTCTAATATAATTCATCTGTGAATTCATCTTGTCTGTACTTTTTGTTGGCAATTTTACCCTTTTATATACGCAAGCAGATAGGCCCCATTACATACATTTTCTTAAGAGAAGCAGTAACTAGTCCTCAAGTAAGAGGACGTAATGGCATCTTTTATTACACATTCTAAATTTATACAGAAATAGGGGTAACATCTATGTTAGCCCCATTGAGCAACCATAGTTAACAATAATTTATTGTATATTTCATAATATCTAAGAGAGGATTTGAGATGTTTCCCCCAAAAAAGATAAATGTTTACAGTGACAGATATCCCAATTACCCTGATTTGATCATTACACATTTTATACTTCTTCCAAAATATCATATATATTTTATAAGTATATACAACCATTATGTATCCATAAATTAAAAAACAAACTTCTTAATCTCAAATAGAGTCAAATGATAAACTAAGAAACAGAGGCAAAAATAGTATATGTGTTTTCGGGCAAAATGTTAGTTTTGAAAATAAACAAATAAAAACACAAATATAACATACATTGGATTAGACCTCTAAAGGAAGTAGTATGTTTGAATTGAAGAATTACTCCCTTTACTTTTACTTGTTTCTTTCTCTGCCCTTCTTATTGTGATCTCAGTTGCCACAATTATATCTGCAACCCCAGACCTCTGTGAAGGCACGTTGGTGAAGGCCCAAAGTCATTACATTTTGAACAGATGTTCATCATTTGATGCAACACCAATGTTGACGACACTAGTCACTGTCACAATGACACTGACTTGTCCAAGGGCACTGGTGGAAATGGAGAAAAATTAATGACAAAACATTTGCAGAGAACTTACTATACTTACTGTGTATCAGTCACTGTGTTCAATACTTTGCCAGAATCTCCTAATAACAGCTCTGAGATACAGTTTTTATTAATAATTTACATTACTGTATAGATAAAAAAAAATTGGGGCTTATTCAAGATCATACTGATAATATGTTATGGATTCAGGATATGGGTCCAATTGATATGTGGCCAGAGCCTGTGTACTGTGCAAATTCCTCAGGTGTTATACTTGCCTAGTCTCCCCATTACTGTATGCATATATATCTTGAAAACTGATGAAGCCACTGTTGCCTCTGCTGACACTTCACATTGGCTGTGCTTTCCTCTTAGGAACAGCTCACCTCAATCACGCAAATTTCAACAGATTAAAACCTTAACACCCTCCTAATCTAATAACCTTTGTTATATGTCATTAATAAAACATCTCCTTTGGTTTGACTTTGATTTGCGCTGTTTGTCCTTAAAATGTAGGCATAATGAAAGCATCCAAACTGGCAACAGGCAGCCATCATGAACTCTTCAAAATTTCTTCACTCTATTTTCCTTTTTCTTAGACAACTCCTGAATTCTCCCTGAAAGGAGACTAAAGAACAATCCTCTCCAGATGTGTCTGAATCCTAAAATGAACTTAAGGTATGTCTAAGAAGGTTCCACAAGAATTCCTAAAGTAGACTCCTAAAATATTTTGTATTACAATATTTGATGTAGTATTTATACTACATTATGTATAAATTGCTACTGGTTGGGAAATTTTGACTTATTGTCTTATTCTCTTCATTTTTAGATTTTTAGTGCATAGGAAAATAAATTGTTTAATTCTCAATGCCAAATATTTGATGAGAATCTACAGAGGAATTAAAAATATATTTGTTACTCTCATTCTAAAACTTAGCTATATGCTTTAGCTTTTCTGATACTATTGTGAAAGACATAGTACACATTGCTCTTTTGAAAAGTTTGAGTAAAATAAAATAATGAAAATGCAAATATTTAAACTAATAAGCTGATTTTTCTGTTTGGTAAACTTATAGCAGAACTCTGCTTCTGCACATAATATTCTTTTAGAAACCATGTATTATTTTTCAATGTTGATTTACATTATCATATTCTTATAAACTATACTGTGTTTCGATGGTATGAATGCATTTGCACAACTCATTGTATATATCAAGCTTGGATAGAAAGTATTGAAAATAGAGCAAAAAGGATTTTTATTTAATCTAGAGGAAGGATTATATAAAATATATATTTACTTTTGATAAGTAAGATTATATGTTAAATCTCACCTGACATATTTTAAATAGCCCAGAGTTTGAGAAATGCCTTACTGATGATTGTCCTTTTTGGGGTCATCAGAATTGACTACATTTCTTTGGGTAACTGTGGGTTGTTTCCCTGAAGGTGTCGATTCCCCAACAGACAGTCTTTTGTGGAATATGAAAATTTATTACCTAAAATCCTGCTGTGGGAAGGAGACCACAGGCTGAAGAAAGAAGAAAAAAAAAAGACCTTCTTCCTTCTTCTGGTGTACAGTTAGTTTGGCCCACATTCTAAGGGATGGCCAGAAAGACCTTAGACTCTCAGTGATGGTGGAATGAGGGGTGGGTGAGTTCTCCTTTGCTAAGTGGAGAAATACTAAAAGCCTGCCAAGAGGTGCATGCAAAGGGACTTGTTACGTGTTTCACACAGTGCAGTACTTGAATGTTATTTTTCACTGCAATTTATTTTAGCTAAAGGAAAGTCTTGAATACCGGCTTATTAAATGAAGTAATTTCAATATTTGTGAAAGCAATTAGGGATTTTTTTTTGACCTATTCTTGGGGTGAAGTATAAATGTATATAAAAGCGCATATTCACTACAGCACTCTTTGGGCATTGCAACCTATCAGTCTCACAAGCACCAGAGACAGAAAGCAGTGAGAAGAAGAAGAGCTCTGAATTAAAGGATGCCGAAGACTTGTTTTGAATATGCATAAATTGGAATATTGGTACCTTCCAGAACTAGTTGGCAGGTAAAACTAAGGGAAACTAATTTCCTTAGGTGAAAATAGGGTAGGTGCAATAGAATCATGAATACAGAATTTGTAACATATACATCTAAATTTCAATTTAGCAAAGAATCCCAAGAAGAAAATTACATGCAATCACTTTCTACAGTCATTTTCCTCTACCTTCCCTGTCCTTACAAGAAGCTAATATGATGAAGTGACTGAATAGACCTAGTAGGAAGAGATGCTAAAGAATGGGATTATAGTAATTTATTATTCAATCATCTATAAGATAGTTTTACGTATATGTAAAGTAAATTAGGTAGCAAAATTACCTGGGGAAAAATAACATCAGTCTAGTGGCTGAGAATGAAGAAATATCTACAAGGAAAATTCATCTCTGGCAAGCAGAAAAGATGAGATTACATAAAATGAGGTTTAAGGGGAATCGTTCACTTTCATTGGCTTTTTCCATGAAGCAGCTCAAGATATTAGAAAGTAAAAAACAAGATTACCAAAGGATAAAGAATAGGAAATTAAGTAAAAGAACACCATCAAGTTTGAATGAAATTCAACACCTGTTTAGGTGAGTTGTCAGAGAGCTCAGTTTTAAGAATCAACAAATCTTGAATGTATACCTAGCAGATACATCATAAATGCTGTTGTTTTTTCTTTTAGAACTATTATTTTATGTTTTTTTCTTTCCATTTCCATGTGATTTCTTTGACACAGTCAGTGAGGACGCCACACCCTTCACCCAACCCCAATACACACATAGTAACAGAAGAGGCGTATTTGCCAGTTTTCCATAATGTCCACGATGGACCAGTAGGACTTTTTTACCTGAGAATGAGAATTTTTAGAAAAGATATATGGAATTTTAGATGGATATTTTTAAGTGACCTCATCAATGAATGTTTTTCAAAAAAGGCTTTGATAAAGCCTTTGATAAAGGCTTTATGTTATTAGTTACATATTTGCAATATACATACAGTCATCTGTCAGATGACATTTCAGTCAACAATGGACCTTGTATACCATAATGGTTTTATAAGATAATAATATTCTATTTTTACTCTGCATTCTCTATGTTTATACATGTTTGGATACACAAATACTTATCACTGTGTTACAGCTGCCTATAGTATTCAGCAGAATCACATGCCATACAGATTTGTAACCTAAAAGAAAAGGAATGTAACACATAGCTTGGATTGTTGTAGGCCCTACCATCTAAGTTTGTGTAAGTATACTCTGTGATATTAGCACAATGATAAAAATCACCTCATAAGACACTTCTCAGAGTGTATTTTATTTTTAAGTGACACATCACTGTACATATATTCTTTTTAATGGTTATTAATTTCTCCATTTGGACCCATGAAAAACTATTATATTCTTTTAATAACTTCTCACTCTTTTACTTGAACTTCCTAAAAGGTGGTTCTATTTTCCAAAGTCAGATAACTTTATCTAATAGAGGATACGATATAAATGTTGCCAGAAATCCAGAAGGAAAAATTTAAGAATGTGAAATATTTCATGCAGTTCTTGTGAATAAGGTACCATGGACAATATACTACCATATAGATACTCACAAAAATTATAGGTTAAGATCAAACATGAGCTGATAGTCAACTGCATTCAAATGATACACACACACACACACACACACACACACATATATATAAAATATTGATTCATGAAAATAAATATCTTACTTTATTGTAAGAATGAGAATATAACCATGTGGCAAAATAGGAATTGAAAAGGAATTTATCAGTGGGGACACTGCTGTGATGTGAACATTTAGATAAACTGTCGAAGATTTATAAAATCTACTACTGTCAACTTGCTTATGCTAGATGACTCTTTCCTAGGTAGCATATCTCATCTAAACACATTCAAATTAATAAGATTTGTAGTTAACAAAATACATTTGAACACATTTTCTGTTGAAATGTTAATTGATACAGTGAAACATGAATGTACAATTTAGAAGAACTGCAAGTAGAAAATCATGTTATGAATGTATTGCACCATTATGTTCTTCAATGCCTAGACCATATATATTATTTTTCTAAATTTAGAGGGCAGATTTTTAAAAAATATCATGTTTTGTAAATCTTCCCATGTTTGGCTCCTCTCTAATTATTTTAAGAGCTAATGTCATCATAAAAGAAAACACTTTGAAGTTCCTCTTCTAAAACTCTTCCAGGCATTTACTAATTTTATGACACATTTTTGTTAGAAAGCACCGGAAATTGGATCTCAGTGAGTTAACAAAAGAAATTAAATATATATACACATAACATACATATATGTATGTATGTATGTATGTGTATATACATATATATGTATGCATATGTTTATATATGTATGTATATATGTACATATATGTTTTTACATTTAAGTACAAGGAATAACATTTAAATACCTGTGCACTATCTTCTTTAATATAACAGTGTATTTCAGAAAAGAAAGAAAATATTAGATCCAATTTTTATTATGCTACATAAAAAAACATGGAAAATTAAATAATGGCATATATATTGTTTTCCTATTACTGCTGTTAAATGATTACAAACGTCATGGCTTAAAACAGCAAAAAATTATTGTCTTATGGTTCTAGAAGACAGAAATCTGACATGTATCACATTGGTTCATATCAGGGTGTCCTCAGAACTGCATTTTCTCTGGAGACTCTAGATTCCATTTTCTTACATTTTTCAGCTTCTAAAAGCTACCTGCATTCTTTGTTCTGTGACACCTTTCTTCATCTTCAAAGCACGTCACTCATAACTCCACTCTTTATATCACTTCTCCTCTTTAACACTCTGATAGTTTTGTCTACCTTTATCAAGAACACTCGTGCTTATATTGGGCCCACTGGGATAATCCAGGGTCAACTCCCCATTCAAGGTCCTTAATATAATGACAGGCACAGAGTTCCTTTTCCTCAGTATGCTAATGCAGCCTCACGCTGTATGGTTTAAGACCAACCTTGGGGAGGCATTTTTTAGCCTACTATACTGTTTCTAGCCTTAGAAAAAGACACAATTTTTTAATGGCTAAGAAGTAAAACAGAATTAAAACCATAATCTCAGTATCAGGATGCTGTCCCTCAATTCCATTTAAATATCCTTGTTCTTAAAGCTGTGTAACAGATCAAATTATTTAGAAAATAGTGCTATTAAGTGCAAAGTGAGTTGTTGGAGAGGTCACAACATGATGGTTGTAGGTACTTTAATAAGAAACAAACAAGACAGAAAAATAGTTTGAACTAATAGTGGAACCAATTTCAGAAATTTGAAGAGGGACTTAAAAATAATAAATTGAGCAAGTTTACCAATACTGCTGAAAGAATGAGCTAAAAAATACACAAATGATTGGATTGATAGCTGGTAAAATAGAGAAAAATAAATTTAAAGTGTAAGAAATATTTTAAAATGTTGACTCAAAATATCCTTATTTTTAAGAACTAGAAATAAATCAGTGAGATTTTTTTCACCTTCAATTCTAAGATATATTAAGTTATAATTTACAAAAGTCATGATTATACATACATTTCAAATATGAAATGCAGTGTTGTTAACTATAGCCACATTGTTGCACATTAGATCTCATAACTATGTTTATGTGGAAATCTGGAAAATTATAGAGACAGAAAAGAAATCAGTGTTTGCCATGGGTTTAGAGAAGAAGACAGGGGGCTTGAATGGTGAAGCATAGGGGATTGCTTAGGGCAGTGAAACTGTTCTGTATTAAACTGAAATGATGGGTACATGACACTATACTTTTATTAATATTTGCAAAACTGCAGCACAAACAATGCATTAAAACAATTTAGGAGTTTCAAGGATCTCAGGATAGAATATAGACAATGATATGAAAATTTAAAGTATTAAAAGTATTACTAGTAGTTGGGGGAAATAGGAAATGGGAAGATGTTGGTCAAAGGGTACAAAATTACAGTTACACAAGATGAATTTCAAGAAATGTACTTATATACACCATCCTTAAATACGTGGACCATAATTCTCAACCCCTTAAGTGTGTTCCGATTTCTTTCAATGAGCACTGTAGGAAAGTGGAGCTTCAAGAAAATAACTACACGGTGAAGAAACCTGACAAACACTATCTCAGCCAGGTGACCAAGATTAACATCATCAGTGATGTCATCATGATAGCATACACCCTTATTATGGTGTAATCAGAATGGCATTTTACCTGTGTGGTCTTCCATCCAAGAACTCCTAATCCCAATCTATTATTGAGGAAAATATCAGAGGAACCCTAATTGATGAACAGTCTACAAAATATCTAACCAGTATTCGTCAAAACTCTCAAGTCACATAAAACAAGGAAAGTATGAGAAACTGCCACAGTCTAGATGTGTCAAAGAAAACGTGATGACTTAAATGTAATTTGATATCCTTGAAAGAATACTGGGCAGAAAAAGACCATTAGGTAAAACTGAGGAAATTTAAGAAAAGCATGTACTTTGCTTCATCACAATGTATCAACAGCATAGTGAATGTATCCTGCTAATATAAAATGTGAATAAGAGGGGAAACCGGAATGAGGTATATGAGACCTCATTGAACTAGCTTTGCAAGATTTTCTACAAATGTGAAACTGTTCTAGAATACAAATTAATTAAGGCAAATCAGTTACCCTGGAAAACTCGGTAATCTTCTCTGTCATCACTTTTTCATTGAGAAATATCTTGTCCAGGAAATCAATTATTTAATAATAAATGATTATTTTATTGTGATAAAATATATGAAACATAAAATTTACCATCTTAATCATGTTTAAGAGTGCAGTTTTGTAGCATTACAGACACTCACATTGTTGTGCAACTATCATCATTATCCATCTCCAGAACATTTTTATCTTTCCAGTTGAAACTCTATTCTCATTAAACAAAAATGTCCCGTTTCCCCATCTCTGCACGTTCTTTCTCTACAAATTTGACCACTCTAGGTTGCTTATATAAATTGAATCATAGTAATATTTCTCATGTTGTGTCTGACTTATTTTACTAAACACAGTTTCTTCAAGATTCATTCATGTTGTGACATAGCAGAATTGTATTTGTTTTAAAGGCAGAATAGTATTTCATTTTATGTGTGTACCAGGTTTGGTTTCCGTTTGTCTTTCAATGAACATTATGGTTTCTACCTTTTGGCTAGTGTGAATAATGTTGCTATGAATATTTCTGGACAAATATCTCTCTGATTTTCTGCTTTCAATCCTTTTGAGTATACACCCAGAAGAGGAATTGCTGGATTATACAAAATTCTGAGTTTACATTCTTGAGGAGTCATCATAAAATAATCAGTTATTATTAACGAGAATTAGACCACCTGAGAAACATACACTGTAACATGAAAAGAGGTTAAAAGAAAGATAACTTACTTTAAAAAAAAACTCTTCAGGGCCAGGCGCGGTGGCTCACGCCTGTAAACCCAGCACTTTGGAAGGCCGAGGCAGGCGAATCACGAGGTCAAGAGATCCAGACCATTCTGGCTAACATGATGAAACTCCGTCTCTACTAAAAATACAAAAAAAAAAAAAAAAAAAAAAAAGGAAAAAGAAATTAGCCAGGCGCGCGGGCGCCTGTAGTCCCAGCTACTCTAGAGGCTGCGGCAGGAGAATGGCGGGAACCCGGGAGGCGGAGCTTGCAGTGAGCCGAGATCGCGCCACTGCGCTCCAGCCTGGGCGGCAGAGCGAGATTCCGTCTCAAAAAAAAAAAGGAAAAAAAAAACCTCTTCACATAAATGCTGTTCTGGCAAAGGAGAATTGTTACTAAATATTATAGAAGAAATTTAAAAGGAAGAATAAATCACTTTAATAAAGGAAGATTATAAAGTAGACATACAAGAATGCAGAGTAGATAAGGCACAAGAAAGATGAAAATAAAGTATGAGTTTATAAATTGAAAGATAGAATCTTTTATCAAAAATAATTGATCCATAATCGTGAAAACAGAAACAAATCATATTACTTTTTATGGAACTGTGAAAATAATGAAAAAAATATTTGAACCTCTTCCTTTGTGAAACAGATTTATGTAATTTGTAAGTAGCATAATAACAATATATCAAAATTTCATGGAAAAGTTTTAGTACATACATGTCTAAAATTAATATAAATTATGTTTTTTAACTTCCATATGTCCTCATTTTGATAATAAGCCCAAAGTTCGTCCAAGTAATTGAAAAGAAAAATCAGATTAGACTTGGATTTCTCTAGAGCCATTTGCAGTACCAGTAGACTGTAAAGATCTTAGACAGTTTCACGTGAACTTGTGCAAAATGTGAAATTAAAAAAAAATTTGCAGCTCTGCTACTCTGTTGAATACTCAGCCAAAATATAGCCTAGGGCATGTGCATTGACATAATTTCCTCCTGAACAAATATAGGGCCAAAAGTCCCTCAAACAAACAAACAAAAAAAGAATGCTAAATAATCCTACTTGTATCTCTATATACTCTTTAAATTGAAATTTAATGGAAACAAAACATCCACATACAAATTGAAAATTGAGAATGTGTGTTTTTTTGTTGTATGTAATGTATATAATATGTTGCTAAGAAACAGGGAAATGGTCTCATTTCTCTTACTACCTATCCATATTTGGTATAATTTATAAGTAGTTAAAAATAGTTAATGTGAATTAACAGTGGAAATATTATGTCTTGTCAAAATAAGATGAGAGAAAATACAAGGTACCACCTCTATCCACCTGTAATCCACTTAATATTTGACAGTAAGTTTGTTTGCAAGAAGATAGCAAGTCTACTAAAACCTGAAATATCTTCTGTAGCGTGAAAAATGCCATTCACTTTTCTAATATTTTGTCTCAAATTTGAAACAGGACATACGATAAACATTTTAATCAGAGGTGAGAAATTTAATAGACTTTGAGCCCAGCCCTACAAATAATAACTGTGAGGTCACTATTAGTACTGACATCACAGGGTTTTGACTCATATCGTATAAGCCTATATATAATATTATTACATTATACATGCAAAATATTAAACACCATATTAACATTAACTGTTGTTATTATTATATGAGCCACATTCGATGAATGTTTTACAGAGATCTTCAATGGCAGGCAAAATTTTGAGCACTATGTACCAGTGACCAAAGCAAAGAGTCTTCCCTTGTGAAATTTTTCTCCTAGGATATGTTGGAGAAAGAGAATACAGGCAACAAAATTTTTTATAATCATACTATCATATTTATTATGTGATAAGTGCTAAGAAAAATAAATTAAAATTGAACAAGATATACCTAGATCTCAATAAAATACTTTTAAATTCTTCTGATACAATAATTATTAAAATATATAAAAAGTCATAACAACATAATACAATAATTTAAAATGTAGAGCAAGTTATAAGGGGTTCACAGGACATGGTTGAGAATGGTTCCACTTTTAATTCATCAGAGCAAACCTCACTGAGTAAATAAATACTATAAGTTGCGCACAAATAGAGCAATAGAAAGTTGGTGGGTTAATGAACAAGAAAGACCATCTTTATTTTGGAATATTCAATTTTGTAGCGGTACGCAAACCAAACCAAACAACTGCAGGCTGTGTTCTGTTTATGTGCTACTGTGTTTGACCTCTACTTTAAAACAGAAAATAACTCAGAGTGACTGCATTCTAAATTTAGTCTACTAGCTTTCAAAACATTTGTTTCGTCAGTGCTACACACAAGATTTTTCAAGTTAATATAAATGTGGTTGAAATGTGTACTAGCTCGTCCTTGAGCTATTGCATAGCCTCTTAACTAGTTGCCTCTCATTGTCTTGTTTCTCTTTCCATCTTTCTTACCCAGAGAAACTTTTTTAGACAAAATAAATGAATGCTTTACTCACTTGATCACAAGTAGTCAACTCTGCAGTCTACTAAATCAAATCTAAACAGGTTAATCTGTACTATCCTGTCTCTTTTTCCCCAACTACACGTTCAAATGGCATATCATTTCTTGCACATCACTTATACTGTTGCATTATTCAGCCTTTCCTCACTTTTGTTATTGTGCCTGGAACATTAATCAACTGCATACCTTTCCACTGAAATAATATCCCATCTTTCAGTCTTACACAGCCAATTCTTCTGATTTTTAGCAACCAAAATAAAGTCTTCCGAAGTCCTACGTTTCTTTGTTGGTACGCTTTTTTTTTTTTTTTTTTTTTTTTTTTGAGACGGAGTCTCGCTCTGTCACCCAGGCTGGAGTGCAGTGGCCGGATCTCAGCGCACTGCAAGCTCCGCCCCCCGGGTTCACGCCATTCTCCTGCCTCAGCCTCCCGAGTAGCTGGGACTACAGGCGCCCGCCACCTCGCCCGGCTAATTTTTTGTATTTTTTAGTAGAGACGGGGTTTCACCGTATTAGCCAGGATGGTCTTGATCTCCTGACCTTGTGATCCGCCCGTCTCGGCCTCCCAAAGTGCTGGGATTACAGGCTTTTTATAATATACTTTGATTGTAATATAATTCCTCTTATTGGTTTATATTCCTTGTGAGTTTGAACTTTTTTTGCAAATGAAACCTACATAGTTTTATTTTCTACTCAGAACCAATCTCAGATAGATAAGATACTAAAGAAAAAAATGAGAGTATGAGAGTTGCCATTCTTGTATTCTGAATTAAACAGATAAATTAAATAGATGAAATTACTTTTTATGGAGATACTTTATTTTTACATGGACAAATACGTATGATAAAACCAGCTCTCATTTGTACTGTAAATAAAGGAAAGGGGGAAAATAGAGTGGATATTACTACATAAACACTTACTGCTTTTTATAGCTGAAAGAATTCATGTAGCCTAGTAGAGAGAGAGAAAACAAGAGAGAGAGAGAAAAGAATGAAAAAGAGAGAGAACAAGCAAAAGGGCAAGTACAAGAACAGGAACATATCCACTATCAAATTCAACATAAATAAAACTAATAGACTCAACACCAATACAAGAATAATTTACATACTATACATTATATCAAAATATCAATTATTTAATAAAAATTAACTCGTGATTGCTCAAGTTTGAATTATCATTTTTACATTTTAATTTTAATAAAATCCAGTTTATCAATTATTTTTTTCATGTATTCCGTCTTTAGGATTGTTTCTAAAAAGTCATCATTATACCCAAGATCATTTAGGTTTTTTCCTACATTATCGTCTAGAAGTTTTGTAGTTTTGCATTTTTGTTAGGTCTGTAATCCAGTTCTATGTAACTTTTCAGAGGGGTGTAAGATCGATCTAGATATATATTTTTGTATGTAGATGCCCAATTGTTCCAGCACCACTTGTTGAAAAAATTATCATTGCTTCCTTGTATTGCCTTTGCTCTTATTTCAAAGACAAGTGGACTATATTTATGTGGATCTATTTCTGAACTCTCTATTCTTATCTATTGATCTAGTTTTTTATTCTTTGCCAATGGCACACTGTATTACTGTAGCTTTATAGCAAGACTTGAGATTGAGTAGTGTCAGTCCTCTGACTTTGTTATTCTCCTTCAACATTTTGCTATTTTGGATCTTTTGCCTCTCCGTATAAAATTTAGAATCAGTTTAATGATATGCATGAAATAACTTGCTGGAATTTTAAATGGGATTTCACGGAGTCCATAGATCAATTTGGGAAGAACTGATATGTTGACAATATTATCTTTCTATCCGTAAACATGGATAATTTAGTTATTTGAGTTTTTTAATCTGAATCTTGTGGTTTTCTTCATATAGATTCTGTACAAATTTTGTTGGATTTATATCTAACATTTCATTTTTGGGATGCTAATATTAAATATTATTATGTTTTAATCTTAACTTCTACATGTTTGTTGCTGGTAATTATTATATTTTAAAGTTATATTGAGGAGGTAATTGATATTAGACCTTTATAAATTGGATAAGCTCTCGATTTCATATAAATTTTCGTGCTTTACACAAAGTATTTAGTACAAATAATCCACAAAAATAGAAATAGTAGCAGTAATATTAACAATTAAAGTGAATAAAGTTAAAGTAGAATAAGGATAAATGAAAAACTTGACCTATAACAATTCTATAACAAAGTTATAGAATTAGTTCTCAAAATTCTTCCCACAAAGAAAAGCCTAGTCCCAGATGGCTTCATCAAGAAAGGAAAATGTTAACAACTGGAAAGTAATCTCTAATTCTCCCTCAGGGTGGAATATGTCAGATTCTACTAGATATAGACTGGTATATGATTATATGTTCTTGATTAGATTATTTAGTGAATGCTGTTCAAAGGATGTATCTGTCAAACACCTTGTCTGTGCTGTCGAAATGTTTTTTTACTTATCTGTAATTGTTACAATGCGGCAAAGGAATGAAACTAGTCTGACACTTCAAAGAGTGTCACATGCCTAGCAAAGTGTGAAAGTGGAAAGAATGCAGAAATGAAAGTTTCTTTCAGAGTTGAGGTGGTTCCCAGTCAGCAGTGATTACTGTAAAAAAGCACATTCTTGTGAAGTGTGATTAAAGATATCACTATTTATGCCTGGGAGTCAGAAAAGCCTCACCATATTTTCTTAAAGCTAATTTACCTTGCTTCTCAGCATGATTTATAGCTTCTCATGGCTTAGGCTATCAAGCAGAGCTAAGTAATTAATTTGTGATGACACATATGCCAAAGATTTATATTAAACCAAAAAAATTGTTTGAACTAAATTTTTACAGATAAATTAAATAAAGAAGAAATACCCTACAAATTAAAATGAGGCCAGTACAACCGTTATAATAATACCTAACAGAGGCACAATAGTAATTGAAAACTTGAGAACAATTTTCCTGAAGGCCATAAATAAAATATTTTATATAAAACATTAGCAAATCAAGTCAATATATGTATGTATGTGTGTTTGAAAATACAAACAAAATAAGTTAGATTTATTACAAGAATGTGAGGTTGATTTAATAATAGAAATATTGATCAATTTACCACATTATTTCTGCAAAGAGAAAAATTTGATCGTCTCAATCAACATGGAAATAATAATAATTTATGAAAGTTTTAAGCTATGTTAATAGTCTAATTCATTTGGATTGAGTGTTCTGAAGAAGGAGAAACAGAAAGATCAAAACAATATTTTAAAAAATCAAAGTGGGGAATAATCTAGAAAGACAGAGAAAACAGCAGAAGGCAGGTGACTCTGAATTGTTTCCACCGTGATGTAGTTGGTGATCTGGTGCAGCTATCTGAGACATTGAACTAAGATGTAATGGACTAATTTGGAGATAGTAAAACAGGAACTGAAATTCAGTGCCAGCCATACTGGGAAACCTTGGCTAATCATCTCTCCTCTGGGCTAGACCCACATGAGCTAAATCTCTTCAAACAATTTTGTTCTCATAAGTGTAAATAAAGAGCTCCACATGCAGCAAACTTGAAGAGCTGAATGAATTGAGGTTGAATTCCAGTGATCACCAGCCATTCAGTCCCTGATGAAACCCACCCAGCTCCAGATGCAGAACACAACAGCACTAGAAATAATAGTGTTGACTTTTTCTCAGCACGTCCTCTATAGCACCTAGAAACAATGAACCTGATTCTGGACTGCTAACATCCACAGTGTCTAGTAGGAGAAAAGGAAAATGTGTGGAGTAAGAATATGACATCTTAGGTATCAAATTACTTATGTAAGTAATTATTTTTGTACAACATGCTGAACATAATCTAAGACAAACAGGCAAATAAGAAAATAAAACTATGTAAGTCATAATGAGCCGAACAAATTAAAGACAGAAATATACCCTCAAAATTTTAGTTAAAAAATTATCAGATGCTGTCCGTAAGATACATTATTATAGTTTATCAGCTATTGCTGGGAAAACCTAAACGTTTCTCTTTTTTTACCTCCAAATTTGTTTTGGAGATAATTTTATTTTCTCCTACCAAGCCTTGGGATAATCAACCAATTTAAAGAAGAGCTCAAATTTTAGAATAAAAATAAATGACTCCCAAATAATTTATAGTAACACTGTAGAAAATCAAAGACAGATACATTATTTTAAAAGTCAGGGTTAGAGTAGGAGAAAAGCTACATCGCTCAAATGAGGTAATATTCTGATGACTGAGTTTTCAGTAGAAGCAGAAAAAAAAAAAATAAGCTCTAGGTCAGTTAGTTCCATGTATGGAAAAACAAGACGGTAACTTGTATTCCAAGACAAGTTAAGCCTAATGCTGCCTCTTTACATATTTAAGTTCAGCCTAAAGGTTTTTCTGTACATTGTGAAATGTAACAAGTGGAAGTGGAAACTGACCCTAGCCCGCACCTGTGCCAATCACTGAGTTGTGGCCAATCGAATGCAGCCAACTGTTTAAACTGTGTTCAAATAAGGCGCACACTGAGCTGTAACCAATCCAGTTGCTTCCATATTTCACTTCTGATTTCTGTACTCACTTCTCTCTCTCTCTCTGTTTTTGTTTTTTTTTGTTTGTTTGTTTGTTTGTTTGTTTGTCTAGAAGTCTTAACACCACATGGCTTTCCTGGAGTGTCTCTGAATCTGCTGTGATCCTGGTGGCAGTGTGATTCGTAAATCGTTTGTTGCTTAATTAAACTCCTTTAAATTGAATTAGGCTGAAGTTTTTCTCTAAAAATCTCCATCTAGTAATGCAAAAATTCTTTCAAGAATTAGAACTTACAAAGATATTTTTAGATGAGCCACCAAATTATAATCACTACCAAAAGATAAATAGTGCAAGAAATCTCAAGCTTGTTACACTAATAAAAGTAATGCTAGATAGGAGCTTGAATTACAACAAGTTATGAAGGTTCAATAAATACGTAAGCAGCTTTGAAAATCAAGTAAATATGTAGGTTAATATAAATGAATATTCATTGTATCAAACAGAAACATTTTAAGGGATTTAAAATACAAATATAGAATTAAAACACCTGACATAACTGTAAATTGGAAGGGTATGAATGGAGTTAAAGTCTTTTAAATTATTTGCACTTTTGGAAAGGAAGGTCAAGATAAGAAAACCTTTAGTAAGTCAGAGGTACATGTTTTAATTTCTTCAATAAAGAAGGTTCACAAAAAAATGTAAAGTAAACGTCTTAGTTGATGGAACAAGGAAAGCTTCACTTGAGATTTTTTAAAAAGAAAATGAAGTCTTCCCTCCTCACTTCTATTCAACCTGATGTCAGTTGACCTAATCAGAGCAGGACAGTGAGAATATGAAATGCATTATAATAGTGAACTGGGAAAACAGAAAAGAAATAAACTGCTACTACCGCTGATACCAAGTTCGCTGCTTAAATTTTCCAATTTTAGTAATCAGACTGTGTTCAATAGTAAACATGCTCTCAGCAGTTTCTTTTTTAATATCTGGATGTTGCAGGCTAGTAGTCATGGAGATAGCTAGGGTGAGGGCTGATGTCTGTGTCCATTGGAGGGTTAAATTTTAGAATTTGGCTCATATCCATTGGTTTCTGTCTAAAATAGGATGGATGTTCTTTGGTGAAGTTTTTTCCTGGGAGACCTTGTTGCTGCATCACTGTCAAAGATTGTTAAACTATGACCAGCTGCCTGAGATACTCTTACAGGAATTTTACAAGACTTGAAATAAAGAAAATTGAAGCTGAATTTTCAATAAATTTTTACACTTAATTATTGAGACACCTGACATAGTTAAAGAGGACAAAAGAAATATTAAGCACTTGGAAAGCTTAATGTTGAAATAATTTTTATAAGACCTACATGTCTGTAGAATAGATAAACTGCACACAAAACCTTCTCAAGCAAAGTATACTGAAACAGAGAGCATTATTGTTTTGATGAAATATTCCTTATCAGAAAAAAGTCACAGTTCCTTGAATAAGGTTATATTGTTAAAGTGAAAGGAAGTGCTTTCTATTGAAAACACCCACACTGTGGTTTAATAGCTACTTGACCACTATACATAATGCAAAAACATCAGTATGGCTCTATCAAGAATAGGGCCCTTTATACCTCAGTTATATTAAATAGAGAAATTAGAACTGAAATAATATTGGAATGAAATAAGAATACATAGGTTGAGTCATAATTCTTCTGTTTAGGATTTACATGCTTTCAATTCCTTCCTCTAAGTTTAGGGATAACAATGCTTCAGCTGCCTTCATGTGTCATTATTATACCAATAAAAACTAATATATGACAATTTTTGAAGTTTATCAAATCCCTGTATAAAAAACTGTTGTCACCTGGAATTACAGAGATTTGTTTTGTTTTTGTTTTTATTTAGTCCAAAGCATTTATTAGGGGAATTTAGAGAGGGGGCTTTAGCCTTCTTGTGATGAAGAGTGAGATAAGAGATGTTCCATCCAGGTATGTCCTTAATGGGCTAGCTGGGTTATGTGAGGGTTTAAGGAATTTGGCTCAGGGGTCAGGGATAATTTCTATGTGTTTAGCAACGTGATCAGTTTCTCAATGCTTCAAGCAACAACCTCAAAACTTTATCAGTGCCTGGGAATGTTCAATACCCCATCCTGGGTTCAAGCCTGCAGGGGGAAATACGCAGCTGTCCAGGTTACAGAGTGGTCAGGGAACTCTGTTTCTTGGTCAGGTTTTACAATAAAACTTAAATGATACAAAATAATATAATAGGTCAAATTGAGAATTTTATTTTAAATTCATTTTCTTTCCTGCAATGACATAGTAATAGTCTTATCAAGGTGGTAACAGTACATTAATATATTTTAATAATGTTAGGCAGCATTATTTTGGCACCAAATTTGTGATTATCAATTAACAACTCTAATACCTGATGTCACAATATAAATACAAATATATGCCATTTATAAATACCTATATAATATACATTAAACTTATATAATGTTATATTTAACATAATGGATATACAATTAACATTATATACAATTAAATTATTTTATTCAGAGAAATTTATCTGATGAGCAATATATGATCCATCCATCCATTCATCCTTCCATCCATCCATCCATTATTCCAAACTGATTATTATATTTTTTAAAAGTTATTTATTGGAAATTTAGACAGGGGAAAGTAATTAAAGGAAGAAGTTGTTCTGCTTTGGCGTTACAGTAATTTATAAATTCTAAAAGAATGCTTCTCTTAAAAACATTTAGCCTGCTGAACAAAATGCAGCACATGATCTATTAAATGTATTGCTAGTCTAAGCTTACAGAAATAAATTTTCAAAGACAAAAACAAGGAGACAACAAAATGAAGGTCATACGCATGAGATAAAACTGGTCATTAGCAAAAGGGGATTGACAATACTAGAGTTCACAGCAGCCTAAAGTATAAGAAACAGAACTGTGTTCCCATAAGTTAGGAGAAACTAAAGACATATTATGAAGGGGCAGTGCAGGAGGCTTAAAGAGATACATTCACAGTAAAATGATAGGAAATATGCCTATCAGAGTCTTAACTCAAAGTTGAAAACTGTCTCCTGTAAGAATTTGTAATGTTAACTGTACACTTATGGTCACTTGGTTTAGATTCACACTGCCTATTGACTGGGGACAATCTCAAACCAATTACTTAAGTTAAATCGATTTCCAGTAGGGAGCATCCTGGAAGCATGTGGAAGAAGCAAATTACAAATGAAGGCCAAACAAATGTAAGTTCAACATTTAAAAATGGTTAAATATAAGAAATAAACAAAGATAAATGAGATAAATGAGTAATTTCTTAAATAAATTAGGCCTCTCAGATATTCAGATATGGAATTTATCCAACATAATACAATGTAACTATTATTAAATGGCTATTAAAGTTGAAATACAGAATTGAAAATAAGAGCCATAAGCATTATGCTGTAAAACATTGTTAGGAGAAAAGAAATGAGCCTGGTTGCCTATTATGATACTTCAAAAAATATAAGATAGATAGATAGATAGATAATAGTGATAAATAGGTAGAAGTATATATATAGAATGATATAGGTATAGATAGATTACATAGTGATATGAGAACGGGAGAAAAATTAAAATCTCAAATGATAGTTTAAACCATAAAGTAGTCAAGAAGGAATTAATACAGAAGAAAAATAAGTAATAACTATAAAAATTAAAATATAATAGTTTATATTATTGGTACATTTCAACATACTACCCAAAATATAGTACGAAAAATGGCAGAAAAGAGATTGAAGAAAAATAGGACAAATTAAAGGACAAGGAGGACACAACAAAATTGTCTTCATAGCATACATCAAATTGGCAATCAGAAAATAGAAAACAGGAAAAACAGTGAAGATTTAATACTGAAAGAAAAAAGGAGACTGGAGGAAAAGGGAAGCCTTGTCTTTTCAAAGACTCTCAATGAAGTTTAAAAATAATTAATTAAATAACATTTGCTCTGAGACACATTGTAATTAAATGTTGGAGAGCTAGCGTAAAAAGAGAGAAAAGAAAGATGACTTACTACTTTAAAAATTAAAAAGTATAAAAATGATTCTACATATATTACTTATGGATATCAATAGATAGGTATAGTGCTTTGGCTTCACACTATCCCAGTGAAGGACTAAATGTTATTTTCCCAGTTACCAATGACTAAATTTATACCAAAAGAGTTTCCAAAATGTATCCTTAGTTATGCTAAGTACTGTCCCAGCTGAGCTTTGAACTCCTGCATTGAAATCTGAGAGCAAAAGGCTAGCATTAAAAGGCTTTTCTACTGCCACTACTCGAGCTCATCCCTCATAAACTTTTCCGTAGGAGGACAGGTAATTTGACAGTCCTAGTGCATTAGGTGGTACAATCTAGTATGATTCGGAAAGAATTAAGCATCACAAGGATGCTAAAGTCCTTTCTCTATGTAACTTCCCCTAATAAATACTTTGAACTAATATCAACAAACCAACAAAACAAAACACACCTCTGTAATTCCAGATGACAACAGTTGATACTTTTATACAGGGATTCAATGAATTCCTTTTAAGATGCGCTAAACGAAAATGCTTACTAAGATTTACTTATTATTGTATAAGTAGAGGGTGGGAAAGGGAAAATAATAAAATACAATAAGGTGATAATAGACCTTCACAAAGTATTTAATTGCATCACATACATTAATGTTATTGCATTGTTTATTACTGAATTTATTTTAATTGTAAATGTTTTAAAAATTTGAAACAAAAAATTGCCTCTTGCTCTATAGTAAAGAGATTGTATCTCATTTTCTTTTGTACCTCATCTAAAAATTTAAATTGTTATAATCTTTACACATAAAAAATTTTATATCGCAGAGTATTACTTAACGTAGCAAGTCTAGTCCTAAATTTTCACACCAAACAAGGCAAAACACCAAATCATTAATGAAAAGGAGGAAATATTTAAAGGTTATTTTGTATATTATTTTAAAATAAATGTATGCAGTAACCCAGCTTCAGAAAATTTGAAGAAAATGTTCATAGATTTGGTTAAAATATATGTGAGTAATTTAATAAACCATGTATATTTCAAAAAAGGACATTGATTGAAAGGCAATATAGTGCCAGAAAAAAAAATCTGAAAATTTATATGCCACAGCAGCATTAATAACCATAATATAAATAAGGAAAATATTTAAAATTATCTGATAAAATTAGACAAAACAAAAAATGATTAAAACTGCCAAATTTTCAATATCTTAAAATGTCTAATAGAGTAGTTATTAAATTTATATTTAATAATTCCAAAAATATTATTTTTCAATGATAGTCTTTTACATAGAAAACAGATTACAAAATTACAAAATGGCAACCCTATTATGATACTCAAAAAAAATTCTCTTATATATGTATTTTGTGACTGTATGTGGCAGCAGAACCAAATATGCATGTACATTTCCTGTCTGTCCTTAAGAAAACATTCAGAAGGATAAACCTTAAATAATAGTTATGTCATATGTGTGTGGTTTCATGTCTATTTAGGAATTCTGCTAGTTAAGAAATGCTTCAGAGAAGGAACAAAAGGCAAACAGATGCATAATTTGCCCAAAGATACAGCATAAGTTATTAGCATGGAGCCGGAATTAGAAGCCAGCTTTTCTTGATGTTATTCCAAAGCCTAACTATTTACCATTGTGTTTAGCAATAACAGGAAGTAAAATGACTATAAAAATGCTCTGTAACATAAGCATATGAAATAATTAATATCACAAAATTTCTAAAATAAGACAGAAACATTTTGCTATTTCAGAATAGTGGCATCAACCTGAAGCATTTTAATATTTCAGAATAGTGGTATCAGCTTACAAAAGATACAGAAAAATAAAATTTACAGAAAGCAATCCAAAAACAAAATTGTCTTGAGATTTATAGTTAACAACTTTTACAATTAGTCTTCATCAGCTATTCACTATATTTGTGATGCAGATTTTTCTATATGCCGTATGCGTATTGGCCAGATGAATAGTGATTAAGATTTAGAAAAGAATTTAACAATATTTATGCTAATCTCTCAACAATGTAATTGGAAAAGACTTGTTTAATTATAAAACTTATGGAAGTAAAACATCCATCTGTGCAGTCATATTTGTAGTTTTTGAAAAAATCGGATACTCTTCAACTATAACCACAAAGGGTCAGGTAAGTAAGAAGAAATAATACAAGGCAATTTAAAAAATCAAATGCATAGAAATATTTATATAAAAATGATCACTTATATCAGATGCTATATTAACACTTTAAAGATCTAAATTCATTATTATATCACTAAAATAGAAGACATAAAATCAGTTTATGTCTCCTGTGAAAATACTATAGTCATTAACATTATAATAGCTTACTTTATCAACACTGTTATTACCAAAATAAGTGCATTGAATATCCTCTGATTTTTAAAATCAAAAAAATAAATTATTTGGTGGTTATTTACATTAAAAAGTGACTTAGAGAAAAAACAATTATGTAAATTCCTCACAGGGAAATGTGTAATAGTAGAAATGTGTTTCACTTTATGAAACAGTCATGTTCATAATAGATTATGTGGATATAAACCTCCTGAAAACATTACATCATATTAGGGAATTTACACTATAAATGAGTCTGAATTATTTTCCAAAGTGAAGAATTATTTCATCATGAGTATCAAAATATGCACCTCATTGATTAATTCATATTTTTTTATTTCAGATTTCTCAATGTTCTGGGCCTACTTCTTTAAATGATTGTTGCTTTATTAACATAATTCCCTGATCTTAAACACATAACATAACTGTGTGTATTGCCAATTGCACCAGCAGATGTTTATGTTCTAACAATTTATTGTAATGCTATCTTGAAATCTAAAATATTTTTGTGGGATTTTTAAACAATGACAAAATATCATGACCAACGAATTTAAATGGTGATGCTTACTACATAGTTACTACGTCAACATGAGCCTGCTGGCATTAGGTCTATGCTCACTCTCTCTGTTGAGGTAGAAATCTCAATAGTAGTCCATAATTAAAGAAAAATGTTATTAATCCTGCAAAAGTTTGAGCATTTACCACAGAGAGAGCTGCAGGAAGAAGGGAAAGAAGGGAGGAAGGAAGGGAGGGAGGAAGAGAGGAAGGGAGGTAGGGAGGAAGGGAGGAAGGAAGGAA
>NW_012120598.1:8447950-8481440 GCF_000951035.1 Colobus angolensis palliatus | reverse complement strand
AAGGAAAGAACGAAGGAAGGAAAGAAGGAAGGAAGGAAGGATGGAAGGAAGGGAGGAAGGAAGGGAGGAAAGAAGGGAGGAAGGAAGGAAGGAAGAGAAGGAGTGAGGGAGGGAGGGAGGGAGAGACTGAGGGAGAGAGAAGAAAGAAAAGCTTAAACTCTAAATTCTTCGACTTATACTGACTTCAATTAATCCTACTGATATAATCTGAATTTATCCCCCTACATTTATGTGTTGGAAACTTAATCCCCAAAGGAACGGTGTTAAAACGAGGATGGGGGCTAATGGGATGAGCTTAGGTTATGAGGGTTCTGACCTCCTGCATGGATTCATGCTGCTGTGAACAGGGTTGACGAGAGTGCATTCTCTCTCTTCTGCTTTTCTGTCATGTGGGGACTCAGTACTTGTCCTCTTTTGTCCTTCGCCTTCTGCCACGTGAGGACACAGTAAGAAGGCCCACAACAGATGCTGGCGTCTTGATATTGCCAGCCTCCAGAACTGTGAGAGAATAAATCTTAATAAATTACCCAGTATTTAATATTCTGTTATGGCAGCACAAACAGACTAAGGAACCTGGCAAGTGAAGAGAGTTGACAAATTATCTGGTTCGAGCCTGTAATTTTGCAATTGAGGACATTGATATGAAGTATGGAAAGTATCTAAGATCATTCAGCCACCTAGTAGAACATGCTTTAGAATTGACTTCAATACTGTACTCCCCACTGTAACCTATTAATTTAAAATACATTGTCTTCCTCCAAAACGTGTAAGTTGAAGTCATAAACCCTAATATGACTCTATTTGGAGACGGAGTCTTTAAGAGATAAAATTAAATGAGATTTGAAGCATGGGCCTAATTAAATATGACTGATGTTCTTTATAAGAAGGGAAAGAGTCATCAGAGATTTTGAGCACAGAAAAAAAAAATGTTGTGTGAGGACAGAGTGAGAAAACAGCCATCAGCAAGCTAGGGAGAGAAGCCTCAGGAGAAACTAAATCTGCTGACATCTGAACCTTGAACTTTGAGTTTGGAAAACTTTGAGAAGTAATTTTTGTTTGTCTATTTGTTTTAAAACATCCAATCTGTGATATTTTGTTATCATATACCTAGTGGTATATTTGTTCTATTTACTGGATATAACTTATTTCTTGATTTGTCTATTTCATCACTCTGGTATTCATCTGACTTGACACCATGCTTCTATCAGGACACCATCTTTGTGTAAATTCTGTTCTGTGCCTTTTGATACTGAATCTATACTCGATGCTTTTAGTATATACTTGTAATAGAGGTCTTTTGGATTTTGGAACAGGGCTCTACCATCATCCACACGTAAATACTTTCTTTTTGGAAACGGCTTTTTGTTTGTTACTAGGTTTCAGTAGAACCTGAATGCTTCACAATAGGCCTCCAAGTTACCTTGTGACCTGAACTGTCCATTGTGAACTGGGTGTTATCTCAATGACCAAATGATGAAATTGGGCATACACAGCAATACTCTACTGGAAAATTGAATGATATATACGTGATTGGGCCTATGGAAAATTATCCAGATGGTCTTGGACCAATCTAGTTCTTGCTCTTAGTTTATAGAATAAATATAGAATGTATTGAGATTGTAGTATCCTGAGATAGGAAGGAACTGCCTAAAACATCCTGGGCCTTGTTTTTGTCCCTTCTGGGCATGAGACATCTTGAGTTATGGAGGAACTGTCCAAGACAGCTCAGTCTTTGTTCCTGTCTTACCTGGAAAGAAGGATGTCCTTCTAAGCTTTTCCCAGTGATCCACATGGCCCCCGGAGTTTATAACCTAGGGTAGCTGCCTTTCAGGGCCCTTTAGCTGTGGTACAAGTGACTCGTGCAGAAAAGACCCCATCTGCCCCAGGCAGCTTTCTTACTCACAATGGATCCTAAATTTATTTCATCCCTTGCTGCCAATCTGTACACAATAAATCATCTTGTCTCACTAGACTCTGAAAATGTAGCCAGTGCACGGTGAACCTGCTCCACAGGGCCCAAACAGACCCTAAAGGCACAAGTCAGATGAAAAAGGTGCTCAATTGTCCATGGTCCCCATTCTTGCTAAACTGCCTTCTCTCCCTGGCCTACACCTGTGACCTCATGGGGAACTCTCTAAAATCAGTTAACAGAGGAAGAAAAGACTCAGGCCTGGTTTATGGATGGTGCTGCATGATATGTGAGCACCATCTGAACATGGACAGCTGCAGCAGCCACAGCCCCTCTCTGGGACATCTTTACAGAACATTGGTTAAGAGAAATCCTCTTGGTGTAGTAGTACATCAGGTTGTGCACCTGGTTGTGCAGGTTGCTCTGAAGAAGAAATGGCCAGATGTATGATTACATATCAATGCATGGGCTATACAAATTGTGTGCCTGTATAGTCAAGGACTTGGTAGGAAAAGCATCAGGAAACTTGGGACAAATAAATTTGGGGAAGGGGTATATGGACAGATTATTTTGAATGGGGAAGATATTTGTGTCCCACGTGAATTCTCACCACTTACCTTGAGAGGAAAAATTTAATAATCAAATGGTAAGAATGATATGTTCTGGAGATCCCACTCAACCTCTTTCCCCACCACCCTGTTGTCATGCTATGGGCCCATGAACAAAGTGGCCACAGTGGCAAGGGTATAAGTTATGCATGAGCTCACTCAGGATCATGCACTTCCCCTCAGGGAAGGCAAGGTAATTCTAAGAGACACCGTTCGACTTCCACTTATCAATGGCAACCTGTATTGACCCCTCTCCATTCCCAATCTATCAGCAGCAAAAACCAACACTGAGCCCCTAATATGGCATCATTCCCTGGGATGGTCAGCCGGCTGCTTGATGGCAGGTCAAATATACAAAACAACTTGCAACATGGAAGGGACAGTGTTTTGTTTTTAATGGAGTAGATGCTCTGGATATGGATTTGCCCTCTCTACATACAACACTTCTGCCAAAATTACCTTTCGTGGACTTACAGAATACCTTATCCACCATCACGGTATTCTACACATCATTGCATCCTATCAAGGAACTCACTTCATGGCTAAAGATGTGTAGAAATGGGCTCGTGATGATGAAATTCACCGACTTTACCATGCTACCTACCATCCTTAAGCAGCTGGCTTGATTGGATGGTGATATGGCTTTTTGAAGACTAAGTTATAGTGTTCATTAGGTGATAACTGGGGCACTTGCAAGGATGGGATAAAGTTCTGCAGAGGATCGTATATGCTCTGAATCATCATGTGATGAAATAGGAAATGTGGTGCTGTTTCCCTGATAGCCAGAATTCAACAGTGTTGGAATCAAGAGGTGGAAATGAGAGTGGCCCTACTCCCTATTACTCCTATTAACCCACAAGCAAAATGTTTGCATTCTGTTTCTGTGACTTTATGCTCTGCTAGCCTAGAGTTCTTTATTCCAGAGGAAAAAATACCTCCACCAAGAGACATGACAATGATTCCATTGAAGTGAAAGTTAAATGGCAACAGGTTGCTTTGAGCTCTTTGTGCCTCTGAGTCAACAGGACATGGAGGGCGTTTCGGTATTGGGTGAAATAATTCATTTAAACTACCAAAGGAAACTTGGACTTCCACTCCACAGTGAGGAAAAAGAATAAGAACAGAAGGAAGACAAAGGAAAACAGGAGATATCTTAGGATGTCTCTTAGTATTACCATGCTCCGTTTTAAGGTCAGTGAAAAACTATAACAACGCAATCCATACAGGACTGAAAATGGCCCAGACTCTTCAGGAATGAAGATTTGTGTCATCCAGCCAGGTAATGAATGATGACCAGCTGATCTGCTTCCTGAAGGAAAAAGGGGAGTACAGAATGAGTAGTAGAAGAAGGTAGTTATAAGTAACAGCTATGACACATGACCAGTTATAGAAAAATTGAAATTGTTATAGTTCCTCCTTATTTTGTTATGAATATGTTCTTGTGTATATGTACACATATTGAGCTAATGTCTTTGTTTTCTTATTCTCTTATCATGTAACATAAGATATATTGATTTTATATTAGTATTTAAATATTGTTAATTTTACATCAAAGCATTTAAGCTACGAGATAGAAGGAGAAAAATTAATGCTATTCATGGACCTTAGCTACCTTTCTGTGGAAAGGATTAGTGTATTTTGCGTTATAAACATGGTGGTTGACTCAGGTAGAATTCTAATCTTGTTATTGTCTGTATTTGGAGATTAAGTATGGTTTAAAGAGATGTGTATGGGTGCCAAGTTGATAAGGGCTGAATTTGTGATGGTGAATTTTTAAAAATGTTCAAATGACTGGTAAAACTTTATTTCTGGCAGTGTCTATTAGGGTGTACCCCAAAGAGAATAACATTTAAATCAGTAGACTGAGTTAAAAATATTTCCCTCCCCAATGTGGGTGAGCATCAACCAATGCTTTGAGGACCCCACTAGAACAGAAAGAAGGAAGAAGGGCAAATTCACCCTCTGTTTTAGCTGGGCTGTCCATCTTCTTCTGCCCTCAGATATAAGTTCTGCTAATTCTCAGGCCTTTGGACTCAGACTGAATTTGTCATCAGCTTGCCTGGTTCGCCAGCTTTCAGACAGCAGATCATGGAACTCCTTAGTGTCTATAATCATATAAGCCCTAATTCTCATAGTAAATCAATTATTATGGTTTGATTTCTCAAATGTTTGATCTCTGTCTCTCTCTATATATATATATATGTATTTTCAACCTATCTCTCTCTATATATACATATATAAATATCTCTCATATGAGTTATATATTTAACATCTCATAATAAATCAATCTCTATATGTATATACATACATATTATGTATTAAGAATTATTACAGAATCTATATATAGATATATATACATCTATATCATAAACACACATACATACATACACACACACACACACATATATCCTGTTGGTTCTGTTTTTTGGAAGAATTCTTTGATAGGGTTTGATGGTGTCCCCACTGAAATCTAATCTTGAATGGTAGTTTCCATAATCCCAATTTGTCATAGGAGGGATCAGATGGACATCAGTGAATCATGGAGGTAGTTTCCGCTATCCTGTTCTCATGATAGTGAGTTAGTTCTCCCAAGATCTGATGGTTTTATGATGGACATCCCCCTTGACTGGGTATTCATTCTTCTCCTTCCTGACTCCATGTGAAGAAAGGATGTGTTTGCTTCTCCTCCCACCATTATTGTAAGTTTCCTGAGGCCTCCCTATTCATGCTAAACTGTGGGTCAATTAAACCTCTTTCCTCTACAAGTTACCCAGTCTTGGGTATGTCTTTATTAGCAGCATGAGAATGGACTAATACAGTAAATTGGTATCAGGTAGCAGGGTGCTGCTGTAAAGGTACCCGAAAATATGGAAGCAACTTTGGAACTGAGTAACAGGCAGAGGTTGGAACAGTTTGGAGGGCTTAGAAGAATACAGGAAGATATGGGAAAGTTTGAAACTTCTAGAGACCTGTTGAATGGCTTTGACCAAAATGCTGGTAGTGATATGGACAGTGAAGTCAGCCTGATATGGTCATCAGATAGAGATGAAGAGCTTGTTGGGAACTGGAATCTGGTGGAAGAAATTTCTAAGCAGCAAAGCATTCAGGATGTGAATTGGGTGCTCTTAAAAGCAGTCAGTTTTATGTATACACAAGGATATGGTCTGGAATTGGCACTTATATATAAAAGAGAAGAAGAGCATAAAAGTTTGCAAAATTTGCAGCTTGACAATGAGATAGAAAAGAAAACCCATTTTCTGAGGAGAAATTCAAGCCACCTGCAGAAATTTGCATAAGTAACAAGGAGCCAAATGTTAATTGCCAGGACAATGGAGAAAATGTCTCCATGGCATGTCAGAGGTCTTTAAGGCAGCCCCTCTTATCACAAAACCTGAGGCCTAGGAGGGAAAAGTGGTTTCCTTGGCTGGACCCAAGGCCTTCCTGCCTTGTGCAGTCTTGGGAGTTGGCTCCCTGTGTCCCAGCTGTGGCTAAAATGGGCCAACGTACAGCTCAGGCTGTTGCTTCAGAGAGTGCAAGCCCCAAGCCTTGGTGGCTTACACATGGTGTTGGGCTTGCAGGTGCAGAAAAATCAAGGATTGAGGTTTGGGAGCCTCCATCTAGATTTCAGAAGATGTATGGAAATGTCTGGATGTTCAGGAAGAAGTTTTCAGCAGGCGTAGAGTTCCCTTGGATAACCTCTGCTAGAGCAGTGTGGAAGGGAAATGTGGGGTCATAGCCCCTACACAGAGCCTCCACTGGGGCTCCAGACCATTCTCGAGACCCCAGAATAGTAGATCCACTGACAGCTTGTACCATGTGCCAGGAAAAGCTGCAGACACTCAATGCAAGCCTGTGAAAGCAGCTGGGATGGGGGCTGTACCCTGCAAAGCCACAGGGGCGGAGCTGCCCAAAGCCATGGGAGCCCATCTCTTGCATCAGCATGAGCTGGATGTGAGACATGGAGTCAAAAGATCATTTTAGAGCTTTAAGATTTGGCTGCCCTGCTGGATTTCAGACTTGCATGGGGCCTTTAGTCCCTTGTTTTGGCCAATGTCTCCCGTTTGGAATGAATGTATTAACCAAGTACCTGTACCCTCATTATATCTAGGAAGTAGCTGACTTTCTGTTGATTTTAAAGGCTTATAAGCACAAGGCACTTGCCTTATGTCAGATGAGACTATGAACTTGGACTTTTGAGTTAATGCTGCAATGAATTAAGAGTTTGGGGGACTGTTGAATTGGCATGATTGTGTTTTGAAATATGAGGACATGAGATTTGAGAGAGACCAGGGCAGAATGATATGGTTTGGCTGTGTTCTCACCCAAACCTCATCTTGAATTATAGTTCCCATAATCCCCATGTGTCCTGGGAGGGACCAGGTGGAGGTAAATGAACCATAGGGGTGGATTCCCCATCTTGTTCTTTTGATAGCAAGTTAGTTGTCACTGGATTTGATGGTTTTATAAGGCTTCCTCTTATGCTGGGCACTCATTTGTCTTCTTCCTGCAACCATGTAATGCAGGATATGTTTGCTTCTCCTTTCGCCATGATTGTAACTTTCCTGAAGCCTCCTCAGCCATGCAGAATGGTGAGTCAATTAAACCTCTCTCCTTTATAAATTATCCCGTCTTGGGTATGTCTTTATTAGCAGCACGAGAACAAACTTATACACATTACTAATACAATATCAATTGAAATTCTTGGCTCTTGAAACATCAACTATGAAGTTGATTAGAACTTCATAGTTCTAGTGAAAGAACTGTGAAAGTCTAAGCAACTCTTTGTTACAGAAAATAAAACATAAATGAAACATCAGTTTGTAATCAGGGAAAAATACTAAACATATTAATTTCAAAATTTAATTCTGGATAAATATTTTGATAAGAACAGTAATTTTATTTAATTTTTTTGTATTTCTCTATGTAAATATACAAGAGAAGTCACAATTTCTTCTGGCAAACAAGAGTCATAACCAGAAACTACTGATGTTGTTACATAACTGAGAATCTGAGAATCTTGCAGAAGATAAAGGAACACAAATTAGGTACATGTTAATAAGCCCTTGATAATAGACAAATGATTTTGGGGTTTTGGCCTGGATATAGTAAAGTGCTAGTTGCAGATGATATAAATAAAGTGAAATAATGAGGCAAGTATTTAGAAACTTTTGGTAGCAATGTGAAGGATTTAATAGATGGCAACAGACTAATGTCCAGTAATGGTAAGTATTTCCTGTAGAAGTCCAGGGTCAAAGTGATTGGGCTAGTACTAATGAGATACAGGTAGATTTTTTTTTTTAAAAGGCATTGGAGTTTTTAGTTATTAAAGAAATGGGATCAAAGAAATTTTGTGACCAATTTGAGGCTGGGCATAAGTGCGAAGAAAGAGCAAACAATAATCCTCAGTTTCCTGTCATGAACTATTGGGTGAAGTTACTTGCAAAGAAAGGGAGAGCAAGAGAAAAAGTACAAAAATATTTCATCACAGAAGATAAGAATCTACCTTTTCCAATATGCTTCGTATTCCATTGTGTGCTGTTGAATTTGTTAAGAAAAAATAAAAAATGAAGGGAATATGGGAATATGTACTAAAATTCAAAACATGGTAAGAGTAAATGACATAAATGTTTATAGAACTAAATTTCAACACATTTTCTGATACAAATTTATTATTCTTAATTAGTGAGTTTTATAGAATAAAAATTATAGAATATATCTATAATTACCAAGCATGGTGTTTAATGCATGCCCAATAAAAGAGATTTTGCTGTTGTTTCCAAAGTGCCTCATGAGTTTCATTTAACTGTGAAAATGCCTTCCAGTTGGCAATATTCATAAAAATAGTGGCTTATCCAGAATTGCCCTTTCAGTATCGAAATAAAATTAAAACAAAATGTAAAAATGCAGATTATTTGCAAAAAGAGAATGATAATTAAAACCTCTAGGGATTTAAATTATAATGCATCAGACTGACAAAGTGGATTTTGACTTTCTGCTCAGAACTGGCTTAGGAATCTATCTATTAAAATTTTGTCAGGAGATTACTCTGTCAGAACTGGAGAAGAATAAAAGATGTGAGCACACAAAATTACAGCTTTGCAATTTCAGAGTAATTTAAATCTGATATAGTTCTTTTAAATTTTATTCCACAAATTTTTTTTCAAGCTGAAAATTATTCTAAATGATATGGTTTCTTTTAATAGTGACTTTGAAATTATATTACCCGAATCAGTTACATTTATTATTTTTAAAATTTATAGCATGATCGATGTAAATCAGACATTCCCATGTGGATATATCTGGGTTTTCTACAGTTAACAACTTAGGTTACAATTAATACCATATTTCTATCTTCAGCATGAACTTTATCCTTTCCTGCATCTGCTATGCACAATTAGATAATATACACTGAACAGCACCAACTGTAAAATATTCAAGAAGATAAATTGCTTCATATAAATTAGAGATGGTAAAGCTTGATTAGTTCACTTTAGGTTAATGCATCTTGAGAGTCCCTCTGTAATTCTATAAAAAATAATACCTGCAATTATACATTGGAAGTAAATCATCCTAAAGAATGAATAGCATACAAAGTAGTATGTCACTCCTTCATTACCATTAAATAATGTGTTTTTATAACTTGCCAATATGGATTTTATACAGTCATTTAAGCTCAAATGAAGACCTATTCAGACTATACTTAGATTCTTAACTTAGTATTAATTTTTTATGAAAAAACATTTTATTGAATAAAACAATCTGTAAATATTACTTAAAGTTATAAAATGGTTTATACATATGTTGATATTATCAGCTAGTGCTAGGGAAAAACAGAGGCCAAATTTTTTTTTTAAATTATGTATTATTCTTCAGCATTGAAATCAAGGTTTTTTATCTTGTGGTTTATCACACAATACACTATTCTATTTCGATTAGTGAACATTTTTATTTTAAATATGTTTATTCATATAGTTTGGTAGCATACCTAAATGATTAAATTTCAAGCAATATTATACCATTAACTGTTAGATTATGTTTTCCTTTTGGAATTTTTAATCTGGTCACTTAAAATAAGATTTTTATGGGGGAAAGATGAATGGTTATGTACATAAAGCTGAAATATTTACAGTACACATTTCAAAAGTGAATTCTGAATTTAGAACGTTTTACTGGTTATAAATACTATCCATGTTGTTGTTTTTGTTGTTATATATATATAATTATGAGCAGTAATCTAGAATATAATATCATGTGGAGTTAGGAAAATATGATGAAACAACTTGATATGCAGATATCTAGAAATCAGTTACACTCTTCTACTAAATAAGTCTTATAATCTGTGGTAGAGAAGAAGTAATTTCATCTCCTTAGAATGCTAGTTTTTAGTTTCTGCTCTTCAGTTACTGAAGCACTGAATAAAGATGTCCCTGCATGAATCAAGAATTATTTTGTTGTTGGCCGGGCATGGTGGCTCACGCCTGTAATCCCAGCACTTTGGGAGGCTGAGGTGGGCAGATCACCTGAGGTCAGGAGTTCGAGACCAGCCTGGCCAACATGGTGAAACCCCATCTCTACTAAAAATACAAAAAATCAGCTGGGAGTGGTGGTGGGTGCCTGTAGTCCCAGCTACTCGGGAGGCTGAGGCAGGAGAATGGCATGAACCTGGGAGGCGGAGCTTGCAGAGAGCTGAGATCATGCCACTGCACTCCAGCCTGGGCAACAGAGCAAGACTCTGTGTCAAAAAAAAAAAAAAGGAATTATTTTGTTGCTCTTGTTGTTGCTTTTTTAAGCAATCATTGTATTTAGCTGACCACTAAGTCTAAAGCCTATATTTGTGACTTGTGTTTAGAAAGACGATTTGAATAATGATTTTCCAGAAAATAACAAGATGAGAAAAAATGTTAAGACTATAGAAACTATTGGAAACATCTTTTTTTTTTAATTCTATTCCAAGACTGAATATTTATCTCAAGAAAAAATAACAGATGGAAGAAGAAATCTTCGATATGTTATAAACCAAAGTATGAATCCATATGAGGAAATCAAGACCAATGTAAATGACTTCCTCTGCAAAGACCATCATTATTACTACTCATGTTTATATAGTGTAAGGAAGATAAATGAGTAAAACTATCTGTTTCTTGTGAAATGATGAAGTATTATGAACAATATGCATGCCCAAATTAACAAAAACATATTACATAAAAATAAATGAAATGAACGGAAATCCAGACGAAAGCATAGAATCAAAATGGGTAGAGTTATACTTGAAGCAGGAGATTTAAAAATATGGAATTAGGCATGATTCTCAAAACTAGTTATAGAGCATTCTTTTGAAGTCAAATGTACTGAGATAAAGGTAATAGAGAACTAAGAGACTTAGATCTATAAAGAATGTAAATGGGTTTACATAGAATATAAATCAATATATTTTATTTATTTTGTTTAAGCTATGAATATATGGAGAGTTTTCAAATGTTAATTGGAGTCAATGTCAGTAGTAGTGAAATACAATAAAATAGATTTAAGTGGTTGCCTGAACTCTCCTGCAGATAATTATTATGAAATATGAATAAAATAATATTTGAAAGTATTATTAAATGTCTATTAAATGTCTTCGAGTAGACAAAAGTCAGAGGGGAATATCTTTTGAAAAATGGCAATCAAGTAGCCTGTTTGTGGCTTTCTTACCTCGTGGTGTTTTCTGACCATATGATCAGAGTAGCCAAAAATCACAGTCTTACCAGAAACAGCTGTCGGTAACACCTGACAGACCATATTGTTCATGAATAAAAAACAGAAGATTTAAGAGCAAAGTTCTGAAAACAGGGAATCTTCAATAGACATGATATATAAAATCTGAATATAAACTCTGCCGAGATGCGTTACTGATCAGTAAAGTGCATACATGGTGGAGGTTACGGGGTTCCATGGCAAAAACATATGAGGCAGGGACCAAATGCAAAATCGCCACTGACAGACAGAGGGATGCCAGGTAATGTTTGTAATTCTTTGTTATTGTTTAAACTGAATGCATTCCTCAGTGAGTGCTCAGCTCATGGGATTGGAAGAGGGGGTCTTGCTCTGTTGTTGTGCCAGAGGACAAAACCTGATACAAGAAGAGCAGGTGGAAATTTAAGATGCAGTCTCCAGAAGCAAGAAAATTACAGAGAAAGTGCTCTGTAATATCTGTGCACGAACTTTATCCGAATCGTTAACAAACACTCAAATTACACATGAACTGAGGGGACTGCCAGGGATCTAGGCTTAAAAAATATATTTGCCTCTATAAGCTGTAAGAACAACAACAACAACAAAAAAGTGTTCAGAAGAACAGAATGGAAGACAGACTTTCAGTGAAATATTATTTACGATGGCTAATTTTCAACCAAAAAGTATTAGACAAGCATAGAACAGGAATAAATGACCCATATTCAGGAAAACAATGTAGTCAGTGGAAATTATGTCTGAACAGGACCAGATATTGCATTTCACAGAAAAAAGACTCCAAAGTAATCATTATAAACATGCTCAAAAATGAAAGTAAAACATATTCAAGCAAATAAAGGCAGTCTTCAGGAGTTACAGATACATTATATGGCTATATGAACAGAGAAAAAATAAACTATAAAAATTAGAAACACTCTAGATGTACCCTCTTAAAACTGAAAAATTTATTGAGTCATCTCAGTGGTAGTTTAGAGATGGCAGATAAAAAATCTGTAAACTTTAGGGTAGATTAATGAATATTCCTCCATCCAAAAGATAAAGAAAAAAGGACTGATGAAAATGAACACAGTCTTAACAGACCTTTGTGATAATATAGAGAAATCAAACAGAAACAAAAATTAATTAAAATCTTAAAATAAAAGGTGTGTAAAGTGCAGATAAAAACTAAACAAATATTTGAAGAAATATTGTCTTAAATTTGGTGAAAAATATTATCTATTTCTTTTTATAAAACATTATCTTTTACATTTTAAAAGGTAAACATTTCCAAGTTGGATAAACATGTTTCTAGTCCCACATAAAAATGATATTTTTAGTGTATACAGAGGAAAAGACATATGACCCTGAAGAAGAAAAATAGAAAGCAAAGATTGTTAGATGACTTTTCAACAGGAGCAATAGAGGTCAGATGCCATTAGAAGAAAATAGCCAAAATACTGGGAAGAAAATCAAGCTGTAGCCAAGAATTCTGTATCCAATGAAACTGTCCATTAAAAAGGAAATATAGAAATGTTCACATAAGCTAAAAGATTTTGTACTGGGCTCATCTGGTCTGGTCTACAAGAAGTGATAGTTCTTCAGGCTGAAGCAAAATGACAGTGACCTCTTGAATCTACAGGAATGAAAAACTGAAGAGCAAATGAGTAGCAAATATGTGGATAGATAGGAAACCATGCATACACATAGATTGTCTCTGCTTCTCTTAAATTCTTAAAAGCCATTAACTGTTAAAAGAAAAAATTATAACCAGTAGTTGCATGGTTTACAACTTTTGTAGAGTTAATTTACATGATACAAGAGCATAGAGTATAGGTGGTTTATAAATGATGGTTTATAAATGATGATTTATAAATTGCACCCCATCATAAACATGAATTACTAATTTGTTAAATGTAAGATAACCTGAAAAAAAGGTGAAATCTGTAATTTTTAGAGTAATGACTAAACAGTAATGCAAAAAAAAAGGCAAAGAAGAAATCAAAATAGTGTACAAATAAAATATTCAAATAACACAAAATAAGAAAGAGGATAGATGAAATAAACATAAAAATAAAGAAACAAAAACAGATAAAATAAGTTGAAAGCACTTCACCAAATGACAGACATAAATATTACTAAATCACTAATTTTACTGTCAACTGAAGAAATATTTTATTAAATATAGAGATTATCAGAAAACCAAAGGAACAAGACTGAGCTATATGTTTTCTACAAGATGCACATACACTAAATAATTGTCACAAATGGGATAAAAGTTGAAGAAAGGGAAAACATGTTATTAACAATAAATCATATGAAATCTGGAATAGTTTTATTAATGTCAGAAAAAAACAGACATTAAAGTAAATTAACAGGGAAGAGAACTTAATCACAATAAAAGGGTCTGTATATTTGGAATACATAAAAATTATAGATGTGCGTATGCCTAATAAGAACATTTAAAAATATGTGAAGAAAATAATGACAAAGTTAAAGGAAGAAATAAACAAATCTGGAAACTTAGATGGAAATTTTAACACTATATCCCAATTGTTGATAAAAGAACTGAACAAAAACCTAGTAAGGTGATTGAATATTTTAATAACCCTATATGTCTAACAGTGCACTCAATTCAGAAGATTACATTATTTTTTAAATGCACATAAAACGTTTACCACAAAAATTTCAACTTCTGAACCATAAGACAGCTCAATAGATTGAACAGTAAAATATTTCAGACTTTATTTCTTGATCATAAACCAAATTACGTGAGAAGTTAAAAATATCTAGAAAAATCCTGAGTATCTCAAAATTGAACAATTCAATTCTAATCAAAGTGTAAATGAAGGAGTTACAAGACAAAGTAGAAAATAGTATACTAAATGATAAGAAAAATTCAACGTATAAAAATTTGTAGAAAGGTGCAAAAACATTCATAAATGTAAATATATGAATTCAAATGCTCACATTACATATTTTATGAAAAGAATAAAAAGTTATAAAACTCTATCTAAATTGATCACAGAAAAGAAAAAAAGTAGGATATTCATTTTTGGTAAAAATGCCAAGATACAAGGTATAAAAGGGAACTCCCTCAACTACATAAACAATATAAAGTATCTTATTGGAGAGTAAATATTTAGAAAGTGATATGGTTTGGCTGTGTCCCCACCCAAATCTCATCTTGAGTTGTAGTTCCCATAATCCCCGTGTGTCATAGGAGGCACCTAGTAAGAGGCAATTGAATCATGGGGGCAGTCATTCTCATGCTATTCTCATGATAATGAGTTCTCAGGAGATCTTTTTAAGGGGCTTATTCACTCCTTCACTCAGCACTTCTTGCTGCCCTGTGAACGAGGCCATGTTTCCTTCCCCTTCTGTCACGATTGCAAGTTTCCTGAGGCCTCCCCAGGCCTGCAGAATGGAGGCAGTTAAACCTTTTTCCTTTAATAAATTATCTAGTCCCAAGTATGTCATTATTAGCAGCATGAAAACGGATTAATATAGAAAGATATCCCATGCTAGAAGACTGGAAGACTCAAATTTGTTAAGATGTTCTATTTTCCCAAATACATACAAAAATTTAATGCAATCTCATTAAAAATTCCTGCAAAAGTTTTGAGACTTGGCAAGATGATTCCGAAATTTTTAGTTAAATTGCAAATGACTTAGAACAATAAGAATGTTTTTAAAATAAAGTCTTATAATACTACAAACAAGTAGAACTTAATTACTAATTTCCAGATACTTTACTTAAAACCTTAAAGTAAGATAATATTGAGTTGATAATTTAAGTTTTGATAACATGACAAGAATTTTAATATATTTCTAGTCTCATTTAATATATTTTACTACAGAAAATGGATGAATAAGAAACTTTAGGTTATATTAATATATGTGTTCTTATTTAAAGAAATGCATTAAACAAATACTTTGGTATCAAATAATGGACATTTCTTATTTTTTGTTTGTTTACATGAGTACAATGTACACCATCTGGGTCATAGTTACCCAAAAAGCCCAGAATTCATCAATACACAGTATATCTATATAAAAAACTGCACACGTACCCCTTAAATATATACAAATTAAAAAGAAAAACAATGAAAAAATTATGTTCCTTAAAATATGAAATGTCTTCATTGTTCAAGAATATGAAGGAAGACATTAAAATATATTTTGTTAGTTAATGGGTGCAAAAATGGAGTTGAATAGAGTAAGTTCTAGTATTCCATGGTACAATAGGGAAGTGTGTTCTAAATCAAACCACAGATAATCACAGTACAGCAATTTGCCTAAAGATTGCAGTCCCCATCCATCAACAGCCCTTAAGGATTGCCTAGCATTTCTCCGTTAGCATTCTCATTTACTGCACAAAGTTCATTAATCCAATTGCAAATAACCCAAAAATAATTTAACAGTATAGGAATATTTCTGGTGGTCTTTGGCTTTTTATGTTAATCAACTAAATTTGAAAGCTTAATTCAGCAATCAACAGAAATAACATTGACATATAAACCAATATTTCACAGTTACATTTTTATTGAAAAGGAAGCCCCACTGGTTAAATTTTACTTTCACTTTATGCTCAGATTTCACACAATGATGTGCTTTGAGGAAACAAGGGTATATTTGAGATTAGTCCTAAGACTTCTCAGAAAGATCATCCTTTCTTTGTTTTCCCCCTAAGGTAAACCATTTCCATTGTCATAGCACTGACAAATAATTATTTTATTGCTGAAAAACTCTGACTCAGAGAAAATGTCACAGGTGCTTTTTTTAAATAACTGTTGCAGTTTAAGCTTTCAGAAATTGCTAATATAAAAGCTGTCATTTAGGGGAAAAGAAAATTTTCTGTAAAAGCAATTTAAAAAATGTAATTATTCCTATATTCATAAAACTTCACAGTAGTATTAACAATACAAAATATCAATTCTTTCTTAAGGTACCAAGTAGTCACAAATTTTATTTTTGCATTTAAGAATTGATTAACTTCATTTTTCCCTAATGAATTGGGATATATAGTGTGTATGCGTGCCTTGAAACTGCAAGTTTGCTTTTTTAATTCGCTTTCAGCTAAAATTTAAACATGACCAATTTTGAATTTTAAATTTGACCAATTAGGCTGGGCACGGTGGTGGCTCACGCCTTTAATCCCAGCACGTTGGGAGGCCAAGGCGGGCGGATCACAAGGCTAGGAGATCAAGACTATCCTGGCTAACACGGTGAAATCCCATCTTTTTTGTAAAAATACAAAAAAAAAAAAAAAAGTGGGGCGTGGTGACGGGTGCCTGTAGTCCCAGCTACTTGAGAGGCTGAGGCAGGAGAATGGCTTGAACCCAGGAGGCGGAGCTTGCAGTGAGCCAAGATGGTGCCACTGTACTCCAGCCTGGGCGAGAGAGAAAGATTGCATCTCAAAAAAAAAAATTGACCAATTGTCACAAACTAATCAGTTGTATTGTTTGGTAGACATATACGTTGGATTATTTTAATATGAATATATTTAAAGTAGCTCAAAGAGTTTCTGTATTATAGATCTCCAGGGTTCTGGAAACCCATCTTGCAATTGAGATTACAGAAGCTCTCTATTTTATTAACTTATGTAAAGCTGTTATAAACATCTTTTGTTGATGATGATATTATGACTGTCTCTCACATTTACCAAATGGGTGTAATATGAATCTGCACTCATTTGAAGGCATGCAAGTGACGCTAAAATCAATGAGAATGTATGTAATTACAAAGTTAATTCAGTGGAAATTTATCTAATGATCCGTTATGACAACCAGAGCTACATGTAACAAGTTAATAACACCTTGTAATACATAATTTGAAGGAAAATACATCCTTTTATTATCCAATATTACTTAATTTGACAGAATAGAAACAATTATACCACATAGAAAAATAAATGAACTATTAAAAATTCTGTAATACTTTTACATTTTTAGAGAGACATTTTTTCTCTAGAAATATTTAACATGGATTCTGGTATTTAAAATTATAAGTCACCTCTCAATTTATTTTATACAAAACCTTGTGTTTTGTTATACTAAACATACTTTTCTTGCAAATTACATTTGTAAGTTTAATTTTTGCATATCAAATGGAACCCTATATTTACACACATAATTGGCTTCTTATCTAAGACCTTGACTTGATGAAATGATTAAAATAATTGTCATGCCCAGAACTTGACTATTATTAAAACTGTTTTTATTCAAGCAAAATACAAGAATTGTTCATTTTTGTAACTTAGTCACTCATTTTGAAATTGATCAACAACCAATTAATATATGCTTTGACAACTAATTAAAAAATAAAAACTTTACATGAACATAAGTCCAACATTACCTGCACAATTACCATACATTTTATTTTCCACATGGCAGGAAAGATTCCTTTTTAAGTATTTTTTGGAACATTGTAGAGAAGTACTGTATCATCTTTCAAAAGAGTTCCTTGGGGAGATAAATTTGACAAACATAATAATCTGTTGCATATGTGGAAAATATCTTCACCATTGTTTTACTTTTGTAAGTGGACTTAAACCATTAATTAACATTTGTTTGGCTTATCCCTTTTTAATGTGCATATTATTGGTAATAAAATATCTAAACCATGATGTTATTTTGAAGATAAATACACTGAAGTGTGTATAGCTCTATTAACTAACTACAAATAACAAGAAGCCCTACAAACATAGGCTTATAAAATTGGGCTCAAATTCTTTTTTGTTCTCTTTCTACTTTAACTTTCATATTCATGAGAGTTACCTCATAGTTTCAAAATGACTATAGCTCTACATCTTTTGGAAAGGAGGAAAGGAAGAATATAAGAAAACGAGAATATAAGAAAAAACCAGGAAGGGAAATGCTTTCTCCAGAAATAATCTATACTATTTCTTGACCAGAACTGTGCAAATAGCCAACCCACCATTACCTGTGATGGATTCAATCAGATAAATAGTTTTAAATTAGTCCATTGTTCTTGCAAAACAAAATTAGAAAAGGGTGAAAAAGAGAATGAATATATGGAAGGCATTCAGTAAGGTCTTATTACAGTGGTAGTACTTAGTGCTATTAGTGCTTAGGGCCCCTAGTAAGGCCTAAATGAATACTAGTTGTTATAATCTTGAAAGAGCTCTAGTGCGTGAGTCACTTTGATAGAGGGAACTTATTTGATACCTAAATCAATGCTCCAAGATTTCACAGAAGACAATGGAAAATTTACATCTGTTCTCCTTGTGATTGTTTACAAGGATTTTCACTGGGAATGAGTAAAATGTAATCTTCACAACAGGTTGAATAAATACAACTCTGATACAATTTGAAGGGCTTCATAAGATCCCTGGTTAGAAAAATCTATCACTTGGCTGACTGTAATTGGTACCCTCAGTTAATCATCCTTTAAGTTGTAAAATTTCCTTTATGACTTAAAATTTCTGCAAATAAAGCGCTTATATTTTAGTGTGAAATAAAAGTGAGTTTCTAGATAAACTCATAAACAAGAAAATCAAGAAATACTGCAAATTCATGCACTGTTAGCATGTGCATCTTTCTAGCTTGACAATTCTGCATGTTTAATTTAGTAAGCAAATGCCATACATATTTTTTCTGTTATATATTTCCTTCAAATAAAATCTGACTGAGAATCTGTGATCACATACTAAAGCTGCTAATTATGAGCTGGGTCACCTTGGATCTTATCTAGGGAAGGATCACTTTCTGTGGAATCTTATCTATAAAATGTAAATAAATTAAAGGAGAGTATAGATGTATTATATGTGGATGTGCACACTAAAAATGTCTACTGTTTGAACATATTCAGATACTTTTTTTCTTTTTAGAACTGAACTATTGTGTTTAGAATTTACTTCAATTGAGCCTTTCTCTTTTTAAGTAGACGGGAATATTAAAAAATGTGAACCCGGGAGGCGGAACTTGCAGTGAGCTGAGATCCGGCCACTGCACTCCAGCCTGGGCGACAGAGCGAGACTCCGTCTCAAAAAAAAAAAAAAAAAAAAAAAAAAAAGTTTATTCAGGTAAATAAACACATATACTATAAAAGCATATGTATGTGTGGAGTGTGGGGATGTACCTGTTATCCAACCCAACTAATAAGATATAGGGTAGAAAAAAAGATCGATAGAGCTTCATGAGGTTGCTAGTTTTGTCCTTCTAAAGAAAACACCAAGAAACAAGTCACACTGTGGATGCATCTATTGATTCACTTGCAGAGGTGGTGCTGAGACACTGGCACATTGATCAAACTTAGCCTAGAACTATGTTAATTATTTTTATTGCTCAATTCAGCGTTGTTTGTGTGTATCTGTCTCGGCATGTGTGTGAGTGTGTGGGTGGATGGGAACTACAATAAAAAGAATAAATAGCTCTATTATCATTATTTTGGTTAATTAAAAACTGAGACAAGTCCAAATGATTAGCTCTTCCTCCATCCAATTTTTCTGTTAACTTGTTTTACAGTTATTTCCCAACCATGAATAAAATACTTGGTGATTGAATGCTCTTATCTTCCACAAGCTAATGCTGAATATTGACTTAAATGTTTTTAGTGTTCCTATATGCCTGAGATATACATGATTTGCTTTTTTTATTAAAAAAAAAATACAGGAAATACAATGCTAAGAAAAAAGGGATTGATTTCAATGCTGAAGAATAAACATTTTCTGTTATATGGAGTAGATAGAAAAGAAGCAATAAATTATCAAAAATAAATCACTCTTTTATATTTGATGGGAAAAAACCCAATAAGAATGTTAAAGAATAATTATGGTTTTTTTGTTGATTTTGTTGTGAAACTCCTTAATGTCTCTTAGTTTTTGATGGCACATTTTATTGTGTCACTGACAGCAAGTACTCGAAAAGATATTTAAAATCCTAAAAAAATAGATTATATAATAGATATTGAAAATGTACTTTAACCTTCTCATTCTACATATGAACAAATAAATACAGAGCATTTTGAGACACAGCTGTGAATAAAGCAAATGTCTTCTGTGGTCTCAGTTTATTCTAAGAAAGTTTTTCAAACATAGTATATAACCTTATAAATCTCCTTTGAAAATTATGTTATTATTTTAAAGTAGATATTGTATAAAATGTTTTTAAGAAAATGATATTCCAAAAGAATATGCTTATGATATTTTATTGCAGTGTTTATTAAAATTTAATATTTAATAGTATTCAGAATATATAATGAGGATAAATTTTTACATTCTCCATTTTTTTCTCAGATTAAAACTTATTCTCTCATATAGGTTTTTACTTTCCCCGATTAAAGATAATATATTTTGTTAAAGTTATTTAATAAAAAGAAGCTTCAAATGATCTCTCCTCTAAACTCCATCACTTCCTCTTTCACATTCATGTTGTACTGCACCAAAATTTAGTGCCTTGAAACAACATTGGGCAAATTCACAATTCTATGGTTTGACAATTTTGGCTTCTGGTCTTAGCTAGACCCATGTATACTAGTGGGAAGCTGCTGGTCAGCCAAAAGACTCACCTTCTGGCTCTTGGATGAAATGATGAGGATTACTGAAACAATGGTCTCTTCTCACCTAGCAAATTATCCTGGATTTCTTCATATGGTGATGATCAGGCATGTTTTAAGACGACCAAGAAGTAGAACAGGACCCAATACAAAAGCATTTCCAAGTATCTGCTTGTGCCGTGCTTACTATTGTCTCATTGCTCAAATACTATGAGACAGACAACCCCATATTCAACATGTGAAAGCACAACCCACATAGCAGAGACAGGGCATGAATAAATGGAAGGTCATTACTGAAACAATCTAGTAAGCATGGCTCTAGCACTCATAATTTACCTGCTTCCTATAAGTAAAGTACATTTACTCTCTCACAAAATACCAAAATTGTCATAATCTAAGCATTAGGCTTAAAGTCCTGATTTTTGTGACTCATTATGATACTGGGTATCGATGAGGCACCATATTGAAAAACACATTATTTTCACTACGCAAACACAACTTCTGATGGTAACATAGAATAGAAGAACCACAAGAAATGTTACCATTTCAAAAGGAGAAAAATGATAGCCACATGCATTTCGTGATCCATAGCACTTCTGAAACAAAATTGGGCAAATAGGTCATATTTTCCTATTTCAGGGAAAAGCATGCTCTCTGATGAAACCATGTTCCTTTTCCAGTGAGCAACTTCCCATATTTCCTTCATGTTCCCTGGCTCTACCACCTGAGATATCCTTTGTTTATTTTTTTCATCCTCCTTAGTTATTTCTGGAGAGTTCAAAGGATAATATTTTCTTACAGAAATTTTCTTAACCTACTCTCTTTTCATTAAGATGTGGAATCAGAGAATTTCTGGAGTTTGAACCATCTCAGTGCCTTTCAATAAAGACTGCCAACCTGTTTCTGGGCATAACTCCATTAAAAACTTGGCAAATAATCTATGAGTCTGATTTCTAACAATTATAACTCGAAAGACACATCAGAAATTCTTTTTGGATAATTGTCTCCATTTAGTTTGCAGTGGGGCAAATCTTCAAAATGTCTAGTGAATTTTGTCTAATTGAGAGTAACTAAGAAGTACTGATTTTATTCTTTCAGAAGTCTTAACAGAGGATCTCACAGTTAAGCCACTGCCCTAATACATTCCATTAAGTTGCAATTTGCCTTCGAATCTTGTAAGTGCCAATTTCAGTACTATACATAAGGGGCTTGAACATCTGCAGATTTTGGTATTTGTGGAAGAGTCTTAGAACCAATTCACTATGGGTAACAAGTGAAGACTATAAGTCATCTAAGGATATATAACAAATGTAGTGGCTTGAAACAACCACCTTTTGCTTGGGTCATAGTTCTTTCTGTGTGGCAGTTTCGGATGTATATGACTGATTGGGTCTTCTCTTGGGTAGGTTCATTTGTGTGTCTTTATTCTGTGGCCAGATGCAGTTAGCTAGTTGGGTATGTTTCTGGTTATTCTCAGCTGCCAACTAGGAGCAGGTGCACTACATTTCTGTAAATATTTTACAGGATTCTTCTCATGGAAGCGGTGTCAGGGATCCTAAAAACAGCAAGAGGAAGATCAAACGCTAAAGACCTAGCCCTTTTCTCCAGCCTCGGGTTTCGTTATGACTGCTATTGTCCCACTGGTCCAAGTCAGTATATTGTCAGCCTCATCAGTGGGGGTGTGACCAGCCGAGAATGTGGATCCATGGAGGTATTAACAGCCTCATCAGTGTGGGTATGGCCAGCTGAGAATGTGGATCCATGGAGGTATTAACAAAGTGTGGTACATTACTGAAAACCCATATCAAACTGATTCCCACTTGAAAATCCTTTTTATCTCACAGAAAAAAAAAAAAAAAACTTGTAGTAGAGATGAGAATTGGCATAAATAACCATTATCTGGTCTATTAAACTTCAGCTATTGTATTTTATCATTTGAAAAACAATTAATGATAGGAAAGTGGAAAACAAAATGGCAGTAGTCAAATTAGTTTCTATGGCTCCGGCGTACAACCCATTCCACTTTCTTCAGTCTAGGAATGGCACCACCGACAGTTACTTTGCCTCACGTATGGAGCAATGCAGCTAATACCAAAGTCCTATTCAAAAAAAAGCCACGCTTACAAAGTTAAAATAAATTGAGCCTTCTATATTCAGTTGTTTCTTTACACTCTTGCTCATGTATCTTAATGAATGTTCTATTAATTTTGCAGCAACTTTCTTCCTTAATGTTCATAGCTTAATAAACTCTGCCTACTGATTTAAAACCTAATCAATATTCACTAAGTGTTTGCTAATTATTTAAATAAGAGCATACATAATTTTAGGGAGAACTAAATCTGATGACAATTTGATGGAAATGTAGTTTATTATTGCTTTAGGACTGAGGATTTCATTCTATGTGTGGCTCATTTGTGGGAAGAATTAATACATGTTTTATTTTAAAATGGCTAGGATTAGTAAAGAAACATCCCTGATAAGGGGGATAATGACATAACTTTGTGGATATGATTTTTTGTTTACTTATGATTTTTATAGTGAATATAGGCTCTGAAATTAAACAGAGAGGTACTACAACTATGGAAAGAGTTTTTTTTAACTGTTGCAATCTATGAAATGGCATCTCTCTACGCTTTCTCGAGTAACCCAATACTTGAGTATTATTCATAGGAATAAATCTCTCCTAAAATTCTCATAACAATTTAAAGGAAAACTTGAACATTCTTTAAATATCTGCTTAAAAATCTTCTACTCCATGGATGGGAGCAATAAATCAGAAGACAAAGCTCTATAAGGTTAAGCGTTTTACAATAACTCTTCTTATTCAAATTTATTCCAGAAGTATACATTTCTTCACCAGCAAAGCTCTTTTCTAAAGGATAAGATAAAATTATAGTGTTAATTCAAAATAAATTACTTCTATATTAAGAGGGTGATGAACTTAAATGAACAAAATGCTAGCCTATCTGGAACATTGAGATAGTTACATTCCTCTTTTACTCTTTCTCATGGCCAGGGCAACTTTCCAAAAGGGAGCATGCTTTGGACTTGTGAGCAACTGAGAAGTATACGTACAGATAATAAATAAAAAGAAACAAAGCACAAAAGTTAGTTATTTCATGGAGGACATGATATAACTCTGCTGTCAATCATTTTAAATATTCTAACAACTGGAAGAGATGTCAACTGATCAAATTTCCAAGAGCTCTTAAATTACATAGGCAACATAGTCATATTCACAGTTAATTTTAACAGTCTGAGCATCTTTGACAGCAGTGGAATGCTATCCACTTAGTTCACAGATATAACACCATAATCCATTAAAATAAATTGTCTGTAAAAGGAGCTGGCATTCTTAAAGTTATGTAAGTGTTGAGAAGGAAGAAGGAAAACGAGAAAGAAATTGTTGCAAAAAAATGTACCTTATTCATTTCTTTAATTATTCAGATCCTCTATTGCAAAACATAAATAGATAAAAGAAAAAAATAAGAATTTTCCTATTCACAGAATAAAATAATGCACAGAATTATCTTACATCTGTACTATGAAGTGGGTCATTAGAGACCTTCCAAAGTCTAATAAAAATGATGCAAAAGCCCAAGAGAAGATTATCTATGCAACATGACAAATAGATGCAAGAATAAGAGAAAAATACTTAGGATAATCAACACAAAATATACATCATTACAGACATTTAGTCAATCATCATCATCATGACCTTCATGCACCTTCCATCTGTATTTATGTCTACTTGGTTCCCTCATTTTGATTAACTGATACAGTCATTTTAAAAAACAAGTTAATGTATTCAATTGATTCAGTGTTTGACTGAACTCACTGATTGTTTCAGAAAATATTCTGTAAATACAAACTGCCCAAATGCTGCTGCTGTGGCTTATTGTCTCAGAGACTCCCATGCATATTTTAGTGGTCAAAAGAAGCATGTAGTAAATTTGTTATTTCTGGCAGTGGCAGCTGCTGCTGTTGCTGTTGCTGCTTCTTGTATCTACTTAGTTTGTCAGCCATTTTCTTCTGTTATATTTCTTTTCCAATTCTGTGGTTTCCTTACGTGTGTTTGTCTCATATGTCAGGATTTTGCTTTTACTGTCATTACTAAGTCAATACAGCATTTTGAAAAAATATTTTTGTTAAGTATAATTGACGTATTTTGACTTTGAAGTTTAGAATGACTAAAATATTAATGAATTCCATTTAATGATTTAATATATTTAATGTGACATGTTTATATAGTTATAGTACTTTTTGTTTTTTCTTTGATAGAGTCTTGCTCTGTCACCAGGCTGGAGTGCAGTGGCACAATCTTGGCTCACTGCAACCTCCACCTCCCAGGTTCAAGTGATTCTCCTGCCTCAGCCACCATGCCAGGCTAACTTTTATATTTTTAGTAGAGATGGGGCTTCACCATGTTGGCCAGGATGGCCTCAATCTCTTGTCATGATCCGTCTGCCTCAGCCTCCCAAAGTGCTGGGATTACAGGCATGAGACACCTCACCCAGCCATTATAGTACATCTTACAAAAATTTCTGTTCTAGGATAAATGTTATGCATTTAAACTTTATCACAAAAACAATATGAAACTCATTTGACCCTAAAGGAGTGACATAGGTAACATTACATTACATAACCAACATATTCACAGTTAATTTTAATAGTTTAAGCATCTTTGAGTGAAAAGATAAGGAAGGCCTCCTAACTTGTGAGAGAAATGTTGCAAACATCACACTAGGTTCCCACTATTTTTTATGAAAGGAGACTCCATATGGGAATCAATGAAAGGTTGAAAATAAAATCTAATTTAATGAAAAGGAGCAGAAACAATACATTCTCATACAGTAAAAAGGAAGTAAAAATAAGCATCTGTAGGTAATGTTGATAATTGACAAACTTTAGAAGTATATTCTTGACTCTCATTAGTTTTAGGTTCAATCAGGTCCCAGTTAATATTCAAGTTTTACTTCAAGATATATCAACCATATTACGGTCTTATTCTTATGCTTATTTTTACCATAAATGGCCTCTCTTTTATTCAGAGATCACATTGCAATTTTGGAACTGCAGTCCAGACCCAGGGCGCTCCATGTCTCCTCTAATATTCAAAAGAATTTTGTAGTGAATTAAATCATTGAATTCATGGTAGATAATAAATGATAGATAGATGATAGATAGATAGATAGATAGATAGATAGATAGATAGATAGATAGAGATATTATTTTGTAGTGGATTAATTCATTGAATTCATGGTAGTTAGATAGATAGATAGATAGATAGATAGATATTTAAAGCATATTTACATATGCTTTTAAAAACTCTAGCAAGAATTATATACAAAAAGATAAAATGCAAAGGGCATATAGATATTTAAAGCATATATCTGAAATGTAAAAAGATCCAAAGCACAAAATTAGCTGTTTCACGGAAGAAAATGATAAATCTCCTGTCAGTCATTTTAAAAATTGTATATGCTTTAAATATCTATATGCCCTTTGCGTTTTATCTTTTTGTATATCATTCTTGTTAGAGTTTTCAGCAAATAAAAATTGCTCAATAAATGCTACTGAACATTTGTTCTTCATTACCTCATTCTGCCTGCAATAATAGGATTATTCTCATGAATATAATTAAATTATTATTGGCACATTATAAGTAGGTTTTCTTTAATGTAATTTAATTAATGCAATCCAAATGCAGAGGAAAATTGACAAGCTAGTGTGGAATTTAAAATAACAGACTATACAAAAATATAGAGGTGTATCTGAAGCTTCTTTTGAAAGAGATGCTTCGTCTTTCTCACTAGTGAATTGTTTTAAAAACCCCTTCCTTGTATATTTTAATCTAATAAATTCAGAAGTGCAATTCTTGAGAACCAGTATGTCGGTGATGTGTACCATGTTCACATTCCAGAGATATAGATAAAGATAATAACATTGTGATTTATTTAAGTAGTCAGCAGGTACTATGACTCATTATTCTTTCTGAATTAAATAAATAAACAAATAATTAAATAGAAAATAAAATTGTTTAACTGCAGAAGCAACCAAATCATGGAGGTAGATTCATTCTCTATTTCTGTCTCTAAATTTTTAAAGCTTATATTGCATAGGTTATTTTTTGAGAAAACTTTTAGCCTTATACACTAGAATATTTATTTCTTACTTGAAGAAGAGAGAATGTATTGGGGATTATTTATGTATCTAACATTTTTTTTTAATGCTTGCCATTTTCAGGTCCTGTGTAAGTCCTCACTTATTCAGAAATTAGTAAAATAGAAAAGGTCTTTGCCATCTTGGTTCTTAAGGATGGATGGTAATATGGTTTGGCTGGGTTGTCACCCAAATCTCATCTGGAATTGTAGCTCCCATAATTCTCATGTGCTGTGGGAGGGACCTGATGGAAAATAATTGAATCATGGTGTTGGTTCCCCCCTACTGCTCTAGTTTTAATAAATAAGTCTTATGAAATCTGATGGTTTTATAAGGGTAAACCACGTTTGCTTGGCTCTTATTTTCTGTCTTGTCTGCCACATGTAAGACGCGCCTTTTGCCTTCTGCCATGATTGTGGGGCCTCCTCAGCCACATGGAACTGTGAGTCCATTAAACCTCTTTTTCCTTATAAATTACCCAGTCTCAAGTATGTCTTTATCAGAGGCATGAAGATGGGAATGAAAGCAGTGGAGGTCCAGTTATTGCACCAAAAACGGTTTTTATTCTATACATTATCAAATTCTAGCAAGATTTTATAATTTACTATGCTTACATAATTTATATGTAAATATAAGATGTACTGTCTTTTACAAAAGAAATATGTAACACGAAAATAAATTATTTTCAAAATGAACTTTTAGGTTTAATTAATTTTAATAAAGAATGAAAGTGTGATTATTTGCATACTATATAATTCTGTCTTAAAAATAATTTATGTGTACATTTTGATCATTTAAAATTTGAGCCTCTAGACATTTTAAAGCATATCCAAATATCAATGCTAAAGACTTATATGAAAAAAATCACCTAACAAATATATAAAATATCTAATTGGTTTTGTATTATTCAATCTCTAGACAGTTTGATTGTATGTAGCAAGCTGCAATAGAATACTGTAAGAAACTAATTAACATTCTTTAGACAAAGCCTGTACTAAGTCTGAACATACTGAATGACTTCTAGATCCAGGAAAAGAAAATAATTAGTAAACAAACAAAATTGCATTTATCCCTAGGGAGCAGATTTTTGACAAAACTTGTGATATGAAAGTAGCTTTTGGACTTGGAATCAACCCAAATGTCCATCAGTGACAGACTGGATTAAGAAAAGGTGGCACATATACCCAATACTATGCAGCCATAAAAAAGGATGAGTCCCCTTTGTGGGGACATGGATGCAGCTAGAAACCATCATTCTCAGCAAACTATCGCAAGAACAGAAAACCAAATACTGCATGTTCTCACTCATAGGTGGGAACTGAACAATGAGATCACTTGGACACAGGAAGGGGAGCATCACACACCAGGTCCTATTGTGGGGATGGGGGACGGGAGAAGGATAGCATTAGGAGATATACCTAATGTAAACGACGAGATAATGGGTGCAGCACACCAACATGGCACATGTATACATATGTAGCAAACCTGCATGTTGTACACATGTACCCTAGAACTTAGAGTATAATTAAAAAAAAAAAGAAAGTAGCTTTTGTTCTTTTAGTCATCAAATGTTTCAGTTGTTAACACACTGATTATGAAACTTAAAACATGGACTTGCCACATGACTGTATTCTTCACTATATTCTAATAACTTCAATAGATTACAAAATTTGAAAACTATATTCCTTATATTTTGACTAGTGAAGAAGAAAGACATAAGTTTTATTTACTGGTATATATTCAATCCAATAACATGTCATGTCAGTTAATATCTGGTATGTAAATAATTTACTTTCTTAATGATAATTCTATTCTTTGAGCTGGCTACATTCCTATAGATTCAATTTATTAGGTATGAATCTTTATTTATATTCAACAGGATTTTATAAATGTGTTAAATAAAATTTAAAATCACTGACGGATATAACCATAAGCATGCCATTTGAACTTTTTTGCCTTTTAATGAGTGCACAGTACTAAATTATTCACCAGATATCATTAAGTTTAGATTTGTAAGCTTAATAAGAAATGATTTACCTTTGGAAGCTGTGACTCATAGAAAGATATTTAAGTAACACATCTTTAGTACCAATACCACTAATTTCTTAATTGTCAGTTAACACCTGCATGGTATAACTTTTTTAAAGAAGACAGTGAATACTGTCAATAATTTTCATGCATCCATCAAGTTACATTTCCTTTTAGAAATGTGTCTTATTTGGATAAATAATATGGAACCCTGGGCCAAACCAATAACATAATTATAGTTTACATATGAACCCAAATCTGTATCCTGTTATATAGTACACACCTTTTTCACTGATAATAATTGGTAAAATCTGAAAGTTAATCCTTCAGTTTTCTGCCATTCTCTGTGGGTAGTCAAATGGAAGTAGCACAATATGGTTCCATCATAGGGCAGTGAATATTATATATTTGATCTTAAAAATAAAATCGGAAATAAAATTAGAATAATGAGTATTAACACAGGAAAGCTAAAACTGAAGCTTTGCAAAAACTGATAAATGAAAGTACCTCTGGCAATACCATTGCATAAAATATTAAGATTTCCTGAACTGAAAAATTCTGAAATATCTTGGGTTTAAAAAATACTGGAAAGTTTGGATTTAATGTATACTTATATACTAAATGTCTAAGCATCCAGCCCTCTCCCCATACTTAGTTTTCATAGCTGCTAATAGCCAGTTCTATATATTCTGCTGTTAGGACTCTATCAATATCAATAAGAAATTATTGAAGAAAATAAGAATCCTCCAGTGAAATTCCACTGCCAGTTGAATTATAATAAAGAGTACTGAGAGGAAGCCAAAATAATGAGTCTAGAGCATTCTGTTAACAACTTAGAAATCAAATTTAAATACAAACCAAATACAAGCATCAACACACATCTTTGGAAACCTACTGCCATGAAAGACAGAGACTAAAACAAACAAATGGAAAAAAACAACTTGAAGGGAAGGAGATTCTATTAAGATGAAGACGCTTTCACAAGTTAATTATTCATATCAAAGAAACAGGAGGAAAATTATAATCAATGGAAAATGAAACAAAAACAGTAACAGGGCACTAAAACATGGATAAATTGAAAGAACAAAACCAATTCTGAGTATTATAATTATGGGAGCCTGCCACTTCTCAGGCGTTAATCACAGACAAATTCAAATTTACATTCATGCAAAAATATATACAAATATTCATAGCAGTTCCATTTGTAATAACCAAACACTGGAACAACCCAAATGTCCTTCATGGGTAAGTGGTGACACACACTGTGGCACATCCTTGCCTTGGAATAAAACTCGTCAACAAGAAAGGAGCGATCTATGAATGCATATAACGACTTAGATATTCTCAAGAGAATTATGCTGACAAAAACAGCATCACATAATGTTACATATCATGTGACTCAATTTGTAACGTGTTCTTGAAATAAAATAGAGATGGAGACAGATTAGTAGCTGGCAGAGATTAAGGATTGAAAAGGAGGAGCTGGATATGATGGATATGACTATAAAGTGGTAGCACAAAGGAACTCTGTGGTGATGAACAGTTTGGTATCTTGACGGGGATAGTGGTTACACAATCCTACACGCGTGATAAAATTGCTTGAACGTACACATATGCACACATACACACTGCTTATAAAACTAGTCAATTAGAATCAACTCTGTGGATTAGAAGACGTGAGCCACCGAGCCCAGTCCTACATGTGCGTAGTTGTAAACTAACAAGTGTGTGATGATTTGCTAAGGCATCACGACAAACCAATACAAGCATTTTGAAAATAAATATATACATACGTGAATTAACTAACTAGTATGAACAGTGGGAAGGGGTAGTGGTATCACTGCTTTATTTCCAGAGCAAATGACATAGTTTCATAATTTAAATGTGGATTACATTTAAATAAGTGATAAGAGAAGTAAAGAATGTGCCCCAGAAAGTTTGAAGTTCCAAGGAAAGCGGATGAGCATTACACTTTCCCAGAACTAAAATACCATCAATGTGACTGGACCAGGATATTATAGCAAATGAATAATAAAGTAAATAATCATATGTTCTCAAGTTCTAAAATTCTCTGAACCTGCTATAATGACTTCTTTTAAGCACATCTATCACTATCAGTTTCCATTAAAATCCAAACCAAAAAAAAAAAGAGAACAGTAATAAAATAAATATATTTGTACTCCTAAAGAAAGAAACTGAGACATAAAATGTAATTTTAAAGAATGTTCTTGAGCCAAAATGAGGACGGTTGCCCAAGAAACACTTCCAGATTACCTTGGAAAGTTCTGTGTCTGGTCTTTGTTACAGGTCAATTTTTAAAGGCAAAAAGGGGAACAAAAAGTGGGCTACAACAAAGTTGTCAGGAATTGGTTTGCAGAAATAACATTGATTAATGATTGGCTATACATTTTTAAACTATAGACTATGAGTTATGGTGTCCAGTATGTAGTGTTGTTAGGTTATTTTATAGTAACTTGTGGCGTAGGTCAGTCTACAGTCCACATAGCAAGCACCTTCAGTGATGATTGCATTGCTCAAGGGGAGATAGGAGTGGAATATGACAGGTATCTCATTTCAATGCTTCTCTGGGCCTGACAATTTAAAGGGGGCTCACATTTCTCAGATAAAAAGTTTATTTTCTTTATTATTTTCCCCGTTGATTAAAATATTTCCTCTTGAAAGCATTCATGATCAAAGTCTGAATTTCAAGATGTTCCCTGTCACCAAGAAGCCTCATTCTTGGCTAATCCTGTCCCACATTGGGGAAAATGAGAAAATGTCATGGTGAGGAATTTTAAGACTGTGCAAAAGCCAAATTGGCATCAAAGAGTGGCAAAAATGCAACCTTAGTTGTAGATTTACATAGCTAATATTACTTGTTGAATCATATCTAGTCTTCAAAATACCACAATTTTGGTTTCCTTAGAAGAAGTAAAATGAAAGATAGATAACATTAATAAGTTTAATAGTAGAAATATTATGCACATAAACACTTCTTGTTATATATAATGTATATATTGTATATATTTTACAGGAAGTATATATACTTTATAGGAAGTATATATACAGGAAGTATATATAATGCATATATTTTACAAGAAGTATATATACACAGGAAGTATATATACAGGAAATATATATACAGAAATATATATATATACAGGAAGTATATATATACACACTTCCTATAAAGTATATATATACTTCCTATAAAATACATATACAGGAAGTGTGTATATATATAGGAAGTATATACATATATCCTTCCTATAAAGTATATATATACTTCCTATAAGGAATGTAGACATACTTCCTGTAAAATATATACATTATATATATATAAAAACCAAGAAGTATTTATCACCAAGCATACACCTCCTTGCCTAGTCACTATATAGCCTAAAAAATGCAACTGTCTAGTACAACCTTAGCCAGTTAATCAATAGCTTTTTGTTAGCTGTGATGGAGGTTACAGTTTCATCACAATATTTCCTAAAGTTTTAAAAAGATTATTGTCATGGGTTCATGGAACGTGATACTCAACAAAGGCAAAAAAGCATTCTCCCAATTAAATGCATGGAACTATCTTCTTGATAGCTAGGCAGATAATGAGCAGATTTCTCCCAAATAGAATAACCATCCAGAATAGATCAGTAGTCACACCTAAAGAAAAGTTTGAGGGAACTAGTCTAGTGTTGTTTTTTTCAGAGCTATATGTGCATAGAGAAGTGAGTTCATCCAGTTTGTTGTTTTTTTTCATAGCTATAGATATAGACAGAGGAGGAAGAGATATTGCCCTTCATTGTTTCATGCTCTTAGACATTTGTAGGCCCATCGACTAGTATGATGTATCATGAGGGATTATATATAGGACAGTTTTACCAAACCACCAAGAGAGGAGTCCTATCATATGAAAGAGGCCTAAAAACATAAGTATACTAGTCAACACAAATAGGAGACCAAACATTTCAGGTGAAATAAACATTAGAATTGTGAGAAACTGGGTATACAGCCCAGGTTTGGTATCTTGGCAGAACGGCAGAATCAGACTACCTCAGATGTCAGCTACTTGCTGCCCTGGTCAGGAAGACTGTGGGTCAGCTTCAGTTAACCTTCTCCAGTGACAGAAGATGTCTACTCTGGTGGAGTTGCTTTTTGTTTTTTTTTGTTTTTTTTTTTTTGAGACAGAGTCTCACTGTGTTGCCCAGGCCAAAATGCAGTGACACATCTCAGCTCACTGCAGCTTCGAACTCCTGGGATAAGGAGATTCTCCCACCTCAGCATCCCCAAACAGCTGGGACTACAGGAATGTACCACCACGTCCAGCTAGTATTTTTGTATTTTTAGTAGAAACGGGGCTTCACCATGTTGACCAGCCTGGTCTTGAATTCCTGGACTCAAGCAATCTGCCCACCTAAGCCTCCCAAAGTGCTGGAATTACAGGTGTGAGTCACTGCACACAGCTGTGGTTACCTTTTCTTTCTTTCTTTCTTTCTTTCTTTCTTTCTTTCTTTCTTTCTTTCTTTCTTTCTTTCTTTCTTTCTTTCTTTCTTTCTTT
>NW_012120598.1:8446574-8446905 GCF_000951035.1 Colobus angolensis palliatus | reverse complement strand
CAACCTACAGAATGGGAGAAAATTTTTGCAATCTACCCATCTGACAAAGGGCTAATATCCAGAATCTACAAGGAACTCAAACAAATTTACAAGAATAAAACAAACAACTCCAACAAAAAGTAGGCAAAGATATGAACAGGCACTTCTCAAAAGAAGACATCTGTGCAGCCAATGGACACACAAAAAAATGCTCATCATCACTGGTCATCAGAGAAATGCAAATAAAAACCACAGTGTGATACCATCTCATGCCAGTTAGAATGGCAATCATTAAAAAGTCAGGAAACAACAGATGCTGGAGAGGATGTGGAGAAATAGGAACACTTTTACA
>NW_012120598.1:8427897-8444329 GCF_000951035.1 Colobus angolensis palliatus | reverse complement strand
TTAGCCAGGATGGTCTCGATCTCCTGACCTCGTGATCCGCCCGTCTCAGCCTCCCAAAGTGCTGGGATTACAGGCTTGAGCCACCGCGCCCCGCCAGCCATGTTATTCTTTGCCAATTGACAAACTCAAGTTAGAGTAATCAATTCTACCAACTGAGCCAATTTTATATATGGAAGAGGATTATCCTCTATAACCTCAGTTAGTGATACTATGGCATAACGAGCCCATAATTTTTCAGATTTCATCTTTCAAATTCCAATCATCAGAGAGCCAAATTATATTGGCATTATCTACGGGCATCTCTTATAGGTCCTGTCTATCTGTCAGAAAGAGTGATGCAATTATATGGCATCTCATCAGTATGCAAGGGCAAGAGATTTACTGGGTTAAGATTGTTACAGCAAAATATTAACATTAGGTGAGGACAGAAGAAGAGCTTTATAGGAAGCCAGTCGATTAACAGAGTAATGTTGGGTGTGATGTGAGTTCAGAAGAATTTCCAAAGAGGGGGGTACAAATGGTAAAAGGGGATTTCCTAACTCTTTCTTCAATAGCTTTAAAGGGCAAAGTGATGGCAGAGATTGCTCTTAAGCGTGGTGGCATCCCTGTAGCCACTGCATCAAGTTGCTGGCTGTAGTATCTAGCAGGTCTATTTTGTTCCCCCATGTTTCTGAGTTAGGACTCCTAAGGAGTTTCCCTGATCTTCATAAATGAACACAGAAAACTGAAGGCTACAGTCGAGAGGCCCTAAAGCAGAGAAAGTTGCAAGACTTTCCTTGATAAATTGTATGGCTTTCATTCCCTCTGGCGTCCAAACAAGAGGATCAGGCCAATTCACTTTCAAGAGTGTATGTAAAGGCTGAGCTATTAAAAAAAATAGGTATCCAATTCCAACAGTGTCCAGCCAATCCCAGAAATCCTTGCTTCTTTTTTGAATGCCTAGGAAAGGCTAGAATTCATTTAATCCTTTAGTAAGCCTTGTTAGAAGTCAAGTGTCTCATGTATTTTACTTGCATCTAGCAAAATTGGAGTTTCTCTTTAGAAATTTTGTGTCCCTTAAGTGACAATTATTTTCATAGATGCATGCTGTCATTCTTAGAGGTTTGCATATTCAGGGAATAAAGAAGGACATCATCTACACATTAGATAAGCATACATTCCCTCTAGTGCAGAGGTCCCCAGTCCCTGGGTCATGAACTGGTGGTAATGGTCCATGGCCTGTTAGCAACCGTGCCAGACAGCAGGAGGTGAGTGGCAGGCGAGCAAGTATTACCACCTGAGCTCCACCTTCTGTCAGGTCACTGGCCATATTAGATTCTTATAGGAGTGCAAACTCTACTGTGAACTCTGCCTGTGAGGATTCTAGGTTGTGCACTCCTTATGATAATCTCACTAATGCCTGATGATCTGAGGTGGAGCAGTTTCATCCTGAAACCATCCACCACAACCCGCACCATGCCCCACTGCCAGTCCATGGAAAACTTGGCTTCTGGGAAACTGGTCTCTGGTGCCAAAAATGGTGGGGACTTCTGCCCTAACACATATACATTAACCAACTTAGATTTCAAGATTTGAAAAAATACAGGCATGGCTCTCAATATAACCTTGGGGCATGATGGTCCAGGTATACTGGTAGTCATCTCAAGTAAAAGCAAATAAGTATTGACTCCCTGGGCCTACTGGAATACAAAGGAAACACTGGATAAATCAACCATGATAAGTATATATATATATATATATATATATACATAACCTTCAGTAAGGACTGCTGCCAAAATAATATGGGTTTTTGGCACCACCAGATATCTTGGGATCACAATGTTCTTGACAGCTCTCAAATACTATACAAAAGTACAGCCCCTCCTGTTTGGCTTCCTTACAGAAAGGATCAGAGTATTACATTGGCTGGTGCAAGAAATAATCACACCATTTTAAATAAAGTCTTTTATTATGGATCTGATTCCTTCAATTGCTCTAGGCCTTAGAGGATATTGTCTGATATTGGGTAAAGGTTTAATTAGGCTTACTTCTACTTTACTGGGGGTGGATTAATATATTTTACCAAAGTGAGTAGAAGATTGGGATGGAAAGTGGTCTGGCAAACTTTGCAATAAGCCATCAATGTCATTCATTAGTCCCAGTTCTGAAAAAAAATTCTGTGAACTATATTTTTTATAATTTTAGTGTTTTCATTCTTAGTCTGTAGTTGTTCCATTTGCTCCTTCTATTCCAAATTTAACTATGTTTCCCCCTTTTGTGAGATGGAAATTAGTGTATTATGAAATTTCAAAAAATCTCTGCCCAAGGGATGTCTGGGAGCCAAGGCAACAGGCCAAAGGGAATGAAGGCTACCTAATGAGCTTACTTAAAATTCTCAGGGTTTGGACTTAAAAAATCATAGGTTGATTAGATACTGCTACCATTTTTACAGTTTTATTACTCTAAGAAAGGAGACAATTTAAAGTGGTAGGACTGAGAACAGAAAGAGTAGCCTCAGTGTCTATGAGGGTACATGTCTGTTTTCCATTTGTGGAAATTTCCATTTCTCCTAATACATTAGGAGAAATGGGAAACATATTAGGAGAAGTGGAAAATCCCTGTTGATCCTCAAAGGAACCCTATTCATCCTGTAGGGTCCTGTTGTTTATTGGTTCAGCCATCATTTAAGTTTTCTATAATCTTTTTTCTTTTTTTTAATAGTGAAGCTTTTTACAATAGAAGCAAATACTCCTTTGATCATTACAGGGAGACACCTGTCTTTTATTAAAAGTCCTGGTTTGACTAGTTATTATTTGAAACTTGTTGTAGCTGCAAATTAGTAATCTTTGAGACCTTAGTTTTTTCTTCTTTCTGAATAGTTTTGGAAAGTTTATCTCCCACACTTTCTAAGTCGTGGGTTTGTATATCGGCAAAGTTAAGATGGTATTATTTAAATAAGATAACCAAGTCCTCATGTAAGACATTGAAGAAAGCAGAATTTATAAGAAAATCATTCTGATGATCTTGGAGGCTAGCATCAGGCATTTCCGAATATTGTTTAAATGTGTGTGTGTGTGTGTGTGTGTGTGTGTGTGTGTTTCAAGCTGTTCAAAATAATCAAGCACAGATTTATCTGGCTTTCTAGAGCACTGATTAATTCTCCTCCAAGCTACATTTTTTGGAAAGATTTGGAGAATGGCATCACAAAGAGCCTAGGCTAAGGTGTAGATCCCTTCATGGTTGGCTTCAGCCTGTTTTTAAAAAATCCTGAGAGATATTGTTCTAAGCTTACCATTTTCAACCATTCAGTGGCTCTGTCTTTTGATATCCGCATGTGAACTAATTGATAAAAGTCAGACTATCTGTGTTCCTAGGTCCTGACAATTAAATGAAAGGTTTTTTTTTTGCAAACACTATGAGATCTTGGAGAAGCCCTGGGAAGTCTTTTATCCTATTCTTAAGTTCAGTCTTTGTCCAAGGAATGTGCATAATGGGAGACTCACATCTTTCTGCAGGTTTTACCTTGAAAGGGGCTGCAAAAATAGGAGTTTCAGAAAGGATGTCAGAGATGTAGAAAATTTCCTCAGGTGGTCAGGGAGGTAGAAGGGAAGGCAAGTAAGGACAGGGGAAGTTTAGATAAAAGAAGATATAAAGGTTCAGGCGTGGGAGGAGAAAGAGCAGTGGAGGTGGAAGGGAGAAGGCCTCCTAAGTGAAGTCCTTTTTAATTCAGAAATAGTTTCAGATATCTTTTTCTTTACCTCCTGAATGGAGGCAATTTTTTCAACCTTTTTAGATGCTTCTACCTGCCATTAGAAGTGAGTCTCTCATTCAATATTTCTGGCTCTAAAACCAGTCTTTCCTATTGTACATGCAAATAATTTTGTAAGCATTTCAAAAGACCCACATTTCAGTCATTGCAGCTTACCCCCAACCTGGGTCCTGGGGGTCCATCTTTCTAGATATTTACAAAAGGACACTCTTTAAGTATTGTACATAAAACCAAATGGTGTTTTTAAAGGAGATCATCCCTTTAAAAAGTGCTCATATTTTTACGTTTGATTTTCCATAATTTAAGAACTTTGGGAAAGCAGCCAAGGCTGAAAACGTGCTTTGGGTCAAAGTATGCTGCTTATGGGCATCACTCCCCAAAGCGTCACCTAAACATCGGGAATTGCTATCTTGGGTGTCTCAGAATTTCTGGCTAATTCCATTGGCGGTGGCAGAGTGCTCAGAGTGCCAGGTGACAAACTCTTATGTGCACTTTCTGGCTGAGATGAAAGTCCCTCCAGGTTTTCTTTTTTCAAGGAAGCCCTGTGAGGCTGCTACACATCACAGACAAATGTTCAGACCCCTTTGCAAAGTCTCTTGTCTCCCAGAGCACCCAAATGGATCGGGGGAGCAATTGCCTCTTCTCTTTTGAATAGGAAATAAGCCTCATAAAATACAGGGGCAGAACTGATTACAATAAGAAGTAAAGCAGGTCCAGATAAGCATGATTTCAAAACAATTGTTTAGATAGAGAAAATCCATCAGTGTTCACTGTTTAACCAATAAGCCAAACTTCTGGCCAAAGACAAAGGTAGAAAAGGCACCTTTTTTGTTTTTGTTTTGTTTCTGAGATCCAAATATATAGAGATGGAAATCTCCATTCTAGAAAGGGGCGGTTGGAATAGACAGATAAAGAAAAGTCTAGACATCATCAAAGAGTAGGGAGGTCAGAATCCAGACGGACTCATTCCTTACACTGGATAATGCTGTCAGAGCCAGAAGAACACAAGGGGTTCTAGCTGACCAGGCATCAAGTCCAGAAAGAGTGTCACATGCTAGGATGGATTGCTCTGAATCCTGCTTGCAGTGTCAGAAATGTTGACCTAAATAATGAAATTGAGTGACAAAATAAAATGTTGGAGTTTACTTGAGCCAAAGTGAGGACAGTTGCCTATGAAACACTTCCGGGTTACCTCGTGTATTAGTCCGGTTTCACACTGCTAATAAAGACCCACCTCACACTAGGTAATTTATAAAGGAAAGTAGTTTAGTGGACTCACAGTTCCACATGGCTAGGGAGGCCTCAAAATCATGATGGAAGGCAAAGAAGAAGCAAAGGCACATCTTACATGGTGGCAGGCAAGAGAGCATATGTAGGAGAACCCCATTTATAAAACCATCAGATCTCGTGAGACTTATTCACTACCACGAGAACAGGTACAGGGGAAATCGCCCCCATGATTCAATTATCTCCACCTGGCCCTGCTCTTGAGCTATGGGTGGGGACACAGCCAAACCATATCACCTTGTGAAGTACATTGTTCAGCTTCTGTTACAAGCAGTTTTTTGAAGGAAGAAACGGGGAAAATAAGCGGATTGAAATAAAGTTGTTTGTCAGAAATTCTCATTGGTTTACAGAAATAACATTAATTAGTGATACACTGTTGAACTATAGGGTATGAATTATGGTGTTCAGCATGCAGCATTGTTAGATTAATTTCTAGCAACTTGTGGCATCAGCCTGGAGCCCACATAGCAAGCAGCTTCCAGAGATGATTACTTAGCTCAAGGCAAGGGAGCCAAACGTGGCTGTTGTCTCATTCCAGTGCCTGTCTGGATCTGATAATTTAAAGGCTCCCTTTTCTCAGATAAGTTTCCTTTCTTCTTCATATCGGAGCATGTTGCCTTTTAATAACTTAATTCCCAGTAGCATTACAGAATGGAACAGCTGAGCACAATCTGAGAAATAATCTACAACAGTTTCTCTTCATGTAGATGAGAAAGAAACCTCAAAGAATACAAAAATTTACTTGCTAAAAATCATGCTGTTAGCTAATATTAGACTTGTAAGAAACTATCCTTTTCCGATATCAATTTTGATGATTTCTTAAACAGTCTGACTACTTGCTGCATAAAACCTATTGTCCTTTTACTTTTTTTATGACATATTCATCTTTTTCTGCCAGTTCTCTAGTTTACCGTCCTTTTTTACTATTAACAATTAAGCAAAAAAAATGTTTAACTTGTCAAAGAAGACTTTGACAAGATACAATAGTGTTTCTTTGACTTCTGATGACTCCTCTAATAAATGTACACATCAGTCTATCTTACCTAATAAGTAAATCATTTTGGGGTATAATTACAGAACAGAAAATGTTGCTTTAAATGTTGACCGGGATGGAAGTAACTAATCTTTATAATTAAACTGAAAGCTTTTCAAAGAGCTCAGTTCTTTAGACTAAGGCTTCCCACTGCTAAAAAGTAAATTACTTTGGAGACATTTCGGGGATCTGAAGTCTTTTCTCAGATTCATAGGGACACACAGAGTTCTCCAGTACACGGCCCCAGGGAGAGTTTCACTTCCGAACAGATGCTAATGTTTCATGCAATTTAGCAGTGGATATGGTAATGAAACAATTTTATTTAACTGTAGACTAGAAGGGAGACTCAACCTGCATGATTTGATAATGTTCAAATTGAAACTGCCTTAAGGAGATGGAAATTGACATATATCTAGCGTTGTTTAAAATTTACAAAGTACTTAAAATGTCTTTTTGTCAATAAAAATGTTCTTTACTTTTATCTGTATTTGGAGTGAAGTTTTTATCATTCTAACCATATTGTAGTTGGTGTGGCAAGAACAAGGGATATTGTCTTATTGGCCTTCTCTGTGTATTAAATGATTTTTTTTCTGTAGGAAAATGTCTGATAAGAAAAATACATATTTTAAAATAATAAGATATCATAACTAAACAACTGGAAAGTATCATATGAAATAACCTTTTCTTTTCTACAAAATTTTCTTTAAACTGGCTCAAAAATGTATCTGAATGAATGTGTGGTTTTAATGAATTTGTGGTACACTTCTCGTACCAGAAAATCTTGTATAATAAAATGCCCTCCAAAGTTGCATTGTTTTCTTTTCCTACAACTGGCTAGATAAAAATATCCAGAAAACACTGATGTTGTTTACAGCAATTATCAATTATCAACATATCACGACTAGAAACTAACTGTAACAAGACTAAACTTTTTTTTAAAAAGAATTTTACATTTTCCTTGACACCAAATAATAAACCACTCATATTTATAACCTGGTCTCCATTGGTATATTTTCACGTTTTGTCGATTATTTTGATTATTTAAATTTCTGTGTGTTTGCTAGAGTTTGCGGTGTCAATTCTTTTTCATCTGCCATAAGAATAATAAGGGGATCTTAAGAGTCCCTGAATGTTAGAATTTGATTGTGTTATAATGAGGAGAACCAGGAACAAATTGCTATTTTAACATATCAACTGGGAAAAACACAGATGGGACTCTCTAACAGGCAATTATGAAAAGTTTAAAGAAGGAATAATTGACTTGAGTGGCCAGGGATACAACAAACTAAGAGAGATGTTACCATCCGTAGGACAGAAGAGTCAAAGGGTAAAATAAGGTTTAATCCAGAGGGAAGCCAGGAGCCTGGGCTTTAGAAAAATAGCCCAACAATAGCTTTAGGCTTTGAGAGAGAAACGGCCGCAGGCCACCCTCATTGCCCTATTTCTATTATCCCATATCCTATCAGTACCACCTTGCAGGTGGCAGAATATACTACCCCAAAATATGTCATTTGGCATAAAAATTAGTTTGAGTTAAAGGCAGTTGAAAAATAACAAATGCACGAAGACAACGCTGATGTATTATTTTCTTCCTGAAAATAGGAGACGAAACTGTCAAGTGAAAGATACCATTCTTGTACCCGTAGGAAACACACACACCCACATACACACACCACGCACTCACATGAACCATCTTATCTCCAGAAACAAGGAGTTGAGGCCCAGGAAAATCTGTACAAATAAGTGTAATTAAGCCAACTTTTATCTTTGTAGTCACTTCTCCACAGCTAACGGTCCTAGTTCAAGCCCCTCTATCTGGTCACATTTTCATAATTTACTGCTCTGTCTTACTTAGTGTATAAGCATTTGACTCTAACGCTTCTTTGTGTCTTCATTTTCCTGTGTGGGATCCCATGTACATACAAAAATATGCATGCTTTGGTTTTGCTAATATAACTTATGTCAATTTAATTCTCAGTTGCCAGCCAGAGAATCCAAGAGGATAAGGGTAAAATTTTGCTTCCTCTAAACTCCCATCAGCTAAACTTAGTGAAATAAAGGGCAAAAAAATCCCTGTTGATTTCGTTCATAAGTTCAACCTCCTGGGACATAATCAAGATGCTGAAAAATCATGGAGCCTTTATCTGGTAGAGAAGATAAATATAGTCTACATTGGGAGAATGAAATTTTGTCAGTCTCGGTGTTTACTTCTACTTTTCTTCTTCTTTTTTTTTTTTTTTCAGATGAAGTCTCACTCTTGTGGCCCAGGCTGGAGTGCAGTGGCACAATCTTAGCTCACTGCAACCTCCACCTCCCGGGTTCAAGCGATTCTCCTGCCTCAGCCTACCAAGTATCTGGGATTATAGGTGCCCGCCAGCACACCTGGCTAATTTTTGTATAATCAGTAGGGGGCGTTTTCACCATGTTGGTCAGGCTGGTCTCGAACTCCTGAACTCAGGTGATCCACCCGCCTCAGCCTCCCAAAGTGCGGGCATTACAGGCATGAGCCACCATGCCCGGTCTTTCCTTCTTTTTCATCTACTCTATTTTCCAAACATATGATTTGGAAATTGGAGATAAATAACTGGTGCAGCTGTTTATCTCTGGGGATCCAGCCTGACCACAGAGAATATGTGATTTGTATTTGCTATGCTGGTCTCTAAGCCTTGTTGAGTTATACCAGTACTACCTCTGACAGCCTGGCTAAGTTTCTTTACTTGTAAATTAGAGAGGCCAATTAGTTTTTACGCTAACATATGTCCTCCTACCTCGTTCTATCATAACAGAGGTAATGTTTTTGCCTTAATATTGACTCCTTATTTCAAATCTCAGACTCTGTGCAGGCTTTGAGGAGAAAACAAAGATGACTTGTATTAGAAAGGCCCCAGGGAATTCTCACGGCGTGGATGACACTCAATGTTGTACTTCATTGCCATGATTATTTGGCCTTCTCAATAGAGTTGTAACCTGTTTTCTACTCTCCTTGGAGATATGAAAAATGTTTTGACATATGACTGAAGTGGAGTTAGTCAAAGAGATATGAAAACCAGGACTTTCCCCTTACAGGAAGAAAGGCTACTACAATTTCAGTCCTCCAAAGACTACTGCGTCTCAAAATGTAGTTGTCTCATAGCCATCATCAACAGAGAAGAGAAAAGAACAGAAATACTGTGAACCAATTGCTAAAATATTTAAGGAAATTTTTGATAAACTTTCAGGAATACCCTAAAAAGCTATGGGATCAGATAATGTTTACTAGTAAAGCAAATGAAGGTGTATGTATTCATAATTTGCTTACAGAATAAATTTTCTATCCAGTAAAAATGATTATCACCAAGCCCAATATTTTCTTGTGCATCATGGGGAAAATCAACTTTAAGATATACTCACGTACCATAGTTAATATTTAATATTGGGTATGTTTCAACATTGTGTCATGTGTTGAGGTTTAAATGATATACAACCCAGTGATATACAATACAATGCACTTTTAAGTGTACAGGCCAATTTTTTTTTTTTTTTTTTAGAAGGAGTCTTGCTCCTCCACCAGGCTGGAGTGCAGTGGCACAATCTTGACTCACTGCAAACTCCGCCTCCCAGGTTCAAGCTATTCTCCTGCCTCAGCCTCCTGAGTAGCAGGGATTACAGGTGTGTGCCACCACGCTCGGGTAATTTTTGTATTTTTAGTAGAGATGGGGTTTCACCTTGTTGGTCAGGCTGGTCTCAAACTCCTGACCTCGTGATCTGCCCGCCTCAGCCTCTCAAAGTGCTGGGATTACAGGCATAAGCCACCACGCCCGGCAGGCCAATAATTTTATCAAATACATGCACCCATGTAGCCATGAACACAATCAGGATACAGAACTTTTCTGTTATACCAAATGTATCCTCATTCGTAAATATTTTCACACTCCGGCATTCAGGCAACCAGTGAACTTTTTTCTGATACTATAGATTAGTCTTGCTTTTTTATGATATAATATACATCAAACTGTATAAGGTTTTTTCTAATTTATTTTACTCACCAAAATGTTTTTGATGCTTATTTATATTGTGGTGTGTATCTGTAGTTTGTATCATGTGATTACTGAGAAGTGTTTCCTTATATACAGATTTATCACAATTTTCTTATTTTCCTGCTGATGGACATTTGCTTTTTTCCAGTGTTTGATTATTTTAATCAACCAGTTGTAAACTTTCATGTGCAAATATTTTTATGGACATATATTTCATTTCTTTTTAAAAATCTAGGGGTGGAAATGCAAGGTCATAATTAAGGATGTGTTTAACTTTACGGAAAGTGGCAATTAGTTTGCTAAAAGTGGTTACACCATTTTTAGAACCCTGCTGGCAGTCTGTGAGAGTTCCCATGGCATTACAAATAATATTCGCAATGATTATTGCTATTGTCATTTTAATGTGTGATTAGTGGCATCTTGCTTACCTCTCACTTATTTTACTAACATTTAGGAAAATGTTCTTATATATTTATGCAAATTATTTTAAGATAAATGTTTTATTTGTTACCAATGGGTTGATGGTATTTGATGATTTATGCAAACATATTGCTGTGCATGCATTGTTTCATTTTAACACAATTTTCAAAATTAACCCCTTTCTTCTCATATTTCTTGATGTTCAACAATCTTTACTACTGTGAAATGAGTTACCACTTGTTTAACATACTGTATCTCAGATATTCTTCCACGTGAACACATATTAACTTACTTGATTTTCAGAACAACTGAGTCATAGAGAAATTTAAAAAGTTGAATAAATGTGTTTGCTTTACTGTGGTATATGTGTCTATTTAAATATATAGATAGGTATATACAGTTGTCCTTTAGTATCCATGAAGGAATGGTTCCAGGATGCTGCCAACACTAAACTTAGAGGATGCTCCAGTTCCTTATGTAAAATGTTGCATATAATCTATGCACGTACTCCTGTATATTTTAAATTATCTCTAGATTATGTATGATATGTAATCAAATATAAATAGTTGTTAATAGAATAAGGACAAAAAAGGTTTGTTTGTGTTCAGCGTGGACACTTTGATTTTCTTCTGAATATTTTTAAGCCACAGATGCAGCACCAATGGATATAGAGGACTGACTGTACAGATAATGTACCTGCCTATCTCTACTTTAAATGTCAATACATCTCCCACAATAAGAATGCAATTCTTTATAAATCCTACTAAAATTTTATCCTCATTATTCCATGCCTCTGTTCCATGTGGTTCTCAACGGGATTGTAAATCTTTCCATTTTGCCACTGGGGAGAGTAAGCCTCCCAGTCATGTCAATCACCATACTTCTTTCCCACATTGACATTTACTGACCAATCTTAGTTTTTCCCCTGGATTTTTATATATGGAGACCAGATGCAGGAAATAGTTCTCTGTGGGGTCCAAAACAAACAAAAACAAAAACCAAGAGAGTATAAACCTGGAACATTCTATGATTTTGCCTCCCATCTCTCTGCTTCTCTCTGTTTCATGAAGGAAATCAATTTTCAGTACATGAAAAATAAAGCTAATTTAGAAAAAAAATTCAGGTTATTTGTATAGGGTATGTGATATGGTTTGGCTCTGTGTACCCATCCAAATCTCATGATGAGTTGTAATCCTCAATGTTGGAGGAGGATCCTGATGGGAAATGATTGACTTACGCAGGTAGACTTCCCCTTTGTTTTTCTCACGGTAGTGAGTGAGTTTTCACGAGATATGGTTGTTTGAAAGTGTGTAGCACCTCTTTTGGTTTCTCTTCCTCTGGCTCCAGCCATGTGGAACATGACTTCTTTCTGTCAGTCTTCCACCATGATTGTATGCTTCCTGAGGCCTCCTCAGCCATGCTTCCTGTACAGCCTGAGGAACCATGAGAAAATTAAACTTCTTTTTTTCATAAATTACCCAGTCTCAGGTATGTCTTTATAGCAGTGTGAGAATGAGCTAATATAGAAAATTGATGCCAGAAAAGTAGGCCATTGCTGTAAAGATACTGGAAAATATGGAAGCAGCTTTGGAACTGGGTAATGGGCAGAGGTGGGAAAAGTTTGGAGGGCTCAGAAGACAGGAAAATGAGGGAAAATTTGGAACTTCCTAGAGACTTGCTAAATTGTTGTGACCAAAATGCTGATAGTGATATGGACAACGAAGTCCAGGCTGAGGTGATCTCAGATAGAGATGAGGAACTTATTGGGAACTGGAGTAATGGTCACTCTTGTTATGCTTTAGTGAAGATAATGGAGGCATTTTGTCCCTGCCCTAGAGATATGTGTAACTTTGAACTTGAGAGAGATTATTTAGAGTAACTGGGGGAAGAAATTTCTAAGCAGCAAAGCATCAAGATGTGACAAGGCTGTTCCTAGCATTGTACAGTCATATAAATTCAGAAAAAGATTTTCTAAAATTGGAACTTATGTTTAAAGTGGAAGCAGACCATAAAAGTTTGGAAATTTTTCAGCCTGACCATGTGGTAGAAAAGAAAAAAAAAAAACACATTTTCTGGGGAGAAATTCAAGCCAGTTGCAGAAAATTGCATGAGTAAAGAGTAACCAAATGTTAATATCCAGGAAAATGGGGGAAATACCTCAAAAGAATTTTAGAGAGCTTCACAGCAAGCCCTCCTACCACAGGCCTGGAGGCCAAGGAGGGAAGAATGGTTTTGCAGGCTGGGCCCAGGGTACTGCTTCCCTATGCAACACTGGGACACTGTTTCCTGTGTCCCAGACACACCAGTTCCACCTATGGCTAAAAGAGACCCAGACATGAGTCACATGACTCAGGCTGCTGTTCCAGAGCAGGCAGGCAAGCTGCAAGCCTTGGCAATTTCCACATGGCATTAAGCCTGTGGGTGAGCAGAGGGCAGGAACTGAGGCTTGGGAACCTCTGCCTAGATTTCAGAGGACATATGGAAATGCCTGGATATCCAGGCATAGGTCTGCATCAGGGGCAGAGCACTCAAGGAGAACCTCTACTAGGGCATTGCAGAAGGGGAAATGTGGGGTTAGGGCCCCTACACAAAGTCCCCACTGGGGCACTGCCTAGTGGAGTTGTAAAAAAGAGGTCCACCATCCTTCAGACCCCAAAATGGTAGATTCATTGACAGCTTGCTCTATGTGCCCGGAAAAGCCAAAGGCACTCAATGCCAGCCTGTGAAAGCAGCTGGGCGGAAGTCTGTACCCTTCAAAGCCACAGGGGGAGAGCTACCCAACACCATGGGAGCCCACCTCTTGCAACAGTGTGACCTGGAGGTGAAACATAGAGTCAAAGGAGATTACTTTGGAGCTTTAAGATTTAATAACTGCCCTACTGGGTTTCTGACTTGCATGGGACCTGTTGCCCCTTTGTTTTGGCCAATTGCTCCCTTTTGGAATGGGAGCATTTACCTGACCGAATGCCTTTACCCCTATTGTATCTTGGAAGTAACTAGTTTTTTAGTTTACAGGCTCATGGGTGGAAGGTATTTGCCTTATCTTAGATGAGACTTTGAATTTGGACTTTTGAGTTAACACTGGAATGTGTTAAGACTTTGGGGACTGTTGGGAAGGCATGATTCTGTTTTGAAATTGTGAGAAGCATGTGAGATTTGGGAGTGACCAGGAGTAGAATTATATGGTCTGGGTCTGTGTTCCCATCCAAATCTTGTGTCAAATTGTAATTTTCAACATTGGAGGAGGGGCCTGCTGTGAGATGATTGGATCATGGGGCAAGTTTCCAAACTGCTGTTCTCATGATAGTGAGTTCTCAGGAGATACGATTGTTTCAACATGTGTAGACCTCCCCATTTCCTCTCTCTCTCCTGCTGCAGCAATGTGGGACATGCTTCCTTAACTTTCGCCTTCCACCATGATTGTAAGTTTCCTGAGGCCTCCACAGTCCTGTTTCCTGTATAGCCTGTGGAACCATGAGACAATTAAACCTCTTTTCTTTATAAATTATCCAGTCTCAGGTAGTGATTTACAGGAATACAAGAACAGACTAATGCAGTATGTTAATTTCACATGGCTACCAACAAAGCCCCACAAATTGGGTAATTTCTTTTGGCATAAAAGAAATTAATTTTTCTACAGTTCGGGAGGCTAGAAATGTAACATTAAGGTGTCCTGAAAACTATGTGTCCTTTGAAGTCTACAGAGGTACCCCTCCTTTTCCCTCCCTCACTTCTCACAATTTGCTGGTTATCTTTGGCATTCCTTGGCTTGCAGCTGAGTAACTCCAGCCTCTTTCTATGTAATCACATGGTGTTCTCCCTGTGTGTGTCTGTTTCACATGGCCATCCTCTTATGAGGATGCCAGTGCTATTGGAATAAAGACTCACTCTATTTCAGCATGCTCAACTTCATTCATTACATCTGAAACAACTCTGTTTTCAAATAAGGTCACATTATGAAGTACTTAAAGGTAAGAACTTCAGTATATCTATTTTCTCTGGGGAGTGGGGGCAAAGTTAAACCCATAACATGGGATTAGGAGAGGATATAGTGATAAATAGGTAAATATTTGAATCTCAAAATCCAGTTGTTCCTGTTGCCAATCGTAATTATGAAATTCCAGATACAAAGGCGAATACATTATATTTTTTGCTTTAGATAGTTTACTCCAAACAAAATAATCCTAACATATCTCTTTTATTTCTCTAGCTGTAGGCAATCCTATTGCTTACACCCAATGAACTCTGCCTTGTCGAGATAATCACATTTTGCTGAATGCAAAATCTGTGATGTAATGATTTTATTTTAAAGTCTGCTTTAAAGTAGGAGATCTTATTAGTGGATGAGACCTTGACCAATAAGACTAGAACCCTTTGCTTTTTCAAGGTTCTATTAGATTTGAGAATGGATAGAGTGCCAGGAGCTTTGACTCTCTACCCCTTTGTCTCTACCTACAAATACTCATGAATTAGTTAAGGGAAGTTTGTTACCTGTTGCCTAGTTCAGAGCTGCTCACAGTATATTCCAAAGACCTCAGTCATCAAATAATCTGAGACAATTTATTAAGTATACATTATTTCATGCCTTATCCACAATCTATAGGATAAGAATCTTTGAGAAAACTTACGGAATCCATTTATATCCACTGCAGCAACTACATGCATGAAACAACCTGAGTGAATCACAATGCTTTACCCTAAGTGGAAGAAGCCCAACCCCAAAGGTCACATATATGTATGATTAAATTTATGTAATATTCAGGGAAGGGCAAAATTAGAGAGACAAAGAACAGATCAGTGTTTCCTGGGACTGGGGTTGTGGAAAAGGATATACTGCAAAGAAGCATGAGGGAATGAGGGTGGGTTTGTAACTTCTATATCTTGATTGAGCTGGTGGTTACAAGACTGTATGCATTTGAGAAAACAGAGACCTGTAAATCTAGAGTCAATTTAACAGTATGTAAAGTCTACCTCAATTTAAAAAAGAAAATTCAACTACTTGGATGTTTTTATTTCCCCTTATACTTTCTGAAACTAACACTGCTGGTAGATTCTTAACTCATAAAGAATTTAAATTATCGTAATTTATTTTAAGCTGTATCTATTAGCCTTAGAAAGTGTCCTTTTGTATTTAATGATTTGTCTCATTTTATGCCTTCACCATATCTGGTAATAAAATTGTGATGCATGTTTTACTTTGTTTAAACTTGCCTCATATCACATTGTCCATAACTTTATATCCAACCACCCAACTTTACAGAATTGCTCTCTCTCTCATATATATATGTATGTGTGTGTGTATACATATATATGTGTGTGTGTGTATATATATATATTCCCCCTTGCATTGTATTCAGCATTGAATTAGAACTATTTACATATCCAATACGTAATTCTGATTCTTTGCATAGGTAAGTTCAATATTTTTCCCACTACAAGATAAAGAATGTGGAATTATATTTGTTCTTTGTGGCATATTGAACCCAGGAAGGGGGGAATAATGAATATATCACATGTGTGCTTTTTTTACTGCTAAAATATCCTGAAGTTTTCTTTTTCTGACAGTTAAAAAATACAGACAAATCTCATTCTATGTTACTACAATTGCCTGTGCCCATTTGCCTGTTTTCCTAAATCCATTTGACAGTGCTGATGATCTGTAGGAGATGTTTCTGTAACTACAACCTCACAGAGATTTCTGAAAATAATACCCTGGTACTAAGGAAAGGCTCATATTTAGTTACGTAGTCCCAAAACATGCATTTCATTTTGTGAATGTAGAAGGAACCATATGCTTTATTAAACTTAATGATGAATTATAAACCACCCTTGGAAACAAGTACCAGTGAGGAGGCAAGAGAGAATGGGAAGTTAATACAAATTAAAGTGTAAGGCTGAAATACATAGAACCAACTGAGTAAAGTTTAC
>NW_012120598.1:8424056-8425332 GCF_000951035.1 Colobus angolensis palliatus | reverse complement strand
CTTTTATTTAGTAGAAAGGGATTTGCAAGAAAGCTGTGTGTGTGTGTGTGTGTGTGTGTGTGTGTGTGTGTGTGTGTGTGTGTATTTGTTAGACACAGCTCCCAGAATAGACTTAAAACGAAGCTTGTCTTTTTGTGAGGTCTTTGACAAAGAGTGAAGCACCATTCCAAAAACCTCACTCTGCCTTATTCCCGTCTGATTCTGTCTCTTTACAGTCTATTAGTGTTCACATTTTATAATTATTCAGACCCATAGGAACATGCTACTTTCTTAACCTTTCTACCATATATTAGAAACCCTAAATAATTCATGATTTGTTCTTACCTTAAAGTGATTTTCACAGTCATAGACAAGTCAATTTAAAATAATATGACACAGAGTAACAAAATGAACAAAAAAGCATTCTGTTAAGCTCTTTATACACACTGCCATATTTGTTCTTTATGACAAATTTATGAGGTAGGTTCCTTAGCCCCATTTCACAGGCTGAGAACCTGAGACTGTCAAAACTAAGCTGATTTCACTGTGATTACATCTTAGTGAGTGATAGACCTAGCAATCATGGGATTGAGAAAACATAACATGGGGGGTCTTATAATTTTCTTCATTCTTACCTTCATGTGAAATAAGGACAACATCAGCAAGGGGAGGTTGTGATCACTCTAAGAAACAGCTTCAGACTCACAAAATCTTTTCTTCTACAAGTTAATCTGTACTTCCACTCATTGCAAATATTTCAAGACTCCTTCACTCTCGAATATCAATAATGCCATGCTCACACTGATATATTCACTTTTCTCTGTTTCTTCATTAGAAACTCTTTGGTTCACAAAGTTTATGATTTCTAGGAAATACTACACAGGTGCTCTCCTGTTTTAATGTATGTCATCACTCACCTCAGTTACATCACCGTGTATTTTGTTTCTGCTTCGAGCTTCTTGAAGTTTCATTGCATGCAAAATCACAGGTTAAAAGAGAATAACAGCCAACGTTCACATTGCATGTGTCGTCTGTCAATGGTCCCATTCTTTAAATATTGATACATTTCTCAATTCTGTTCAGAATTTGCTAAATCGCTTCTCCATAATTTGAAGCTACATTGCTTTGTTCATAATTTCATGACACTAACTCTTCCATATTATTTATTTATTTTTTATTTTATTTCTTTTTTTCTTTTTTTTTTTTTCTTTTTTTTTGAGACGGAGTCTCACTCCGTCACCCAGGCTGCAGTGCAGTGACGTAGTCTTGGCTCATTGCAACCTCCACCTCCCAGGTT
>NW_012120598.1:8319647-8423793 GCF_000951035.1 Colobus angolensis palliatus | reverse complement strand
GAAATTGTTAATGCACACAATAATACCTCACTGGAAAACAGAAATAATAGGTTGTACCACCGTATGATCAAAATTTGTCTGTATATACCTGCACACATACACACATACACCCTCCATAAATATTCTCAAAAATCAATCTTAATTTAATGAGAAGTAACTTGCATTTCAGCATTGTGTGTGTGTGGTGGGGGTGGGGTGTGTGTGTGTGTGTGTCTGTACTTGTTTTGAGAAAGGATTTTGCTTTGTCACATAGGCAGGGGTGCAGTGGTGAGGTAATAGCCTACTGCAGCCTTGAATTCCTGGTCTCAAACAATTCTCTCACCGGATAGCTGGGACTGCCAGTGCTCACTACCATGCTCAACTAATATTTTTATTTTTGTTTTTGTAGAGACGTAGTTTCACTATGTCACCCAGGCTGGTCGCAAACTCCTAGTCTCAAGCAATCCTCCCTTCTTAGCTCCTACAAAGTGCTGTGACAACAGGCATGACCCACCACACCTGGCAAATATTTTCAATATCACAGAAGCAGTTTTTACTCTCACAGAGCCTCTGATTTCAACCATAACTCCATTCTAAAAGAGAATATTTGCTTTCCATTTCAATAGATAAAAGGTACAGTAAGTGATTGCATAAAGAAGAAAGTTATAAAAGGTGAATTCAACTCTTTACAACTTAAAACCAGAATAGGTCTTACAGCTTTAACAGCAAAATTAAGCATTTTCTCCATCTTTCTCTTTAGGTAAAAAAGTGCATTTTGGTAATGCTAACCTTCAAGAAATAAAGTGTGTACTTTTCTATGCTATAGAAACTAAGGAAACACAAAAACGTATTAGAATCAAAGTATCAAGTAGAATTGCACGTGCTTTGGTCTTGAATATACATTTGTATTTCCTCCCAACATAGACACATTTACAAAGACAAAGGAAGTCTTTGTATAACAGGGAACTTAACTTTAGTACTCTTAAAATTTTATTGATTTGTGTCTTCAGATATTAGAGAAAAATACAAAAACCAATTTTGTTGGATGTAGTTTTGTAGCCTCACTTAGGTAGAACTAAATAACAGATTTTGTTTATCTGGAAGTAGCAATATCTAGTTTGACTTTCCTAATCTTTTTTCTTATTTGTTTTTAATTGGCAAATAAAAATTATATATATTTATATTATACACAATGATTTTTTCATATTTGTATGCATTGAGTAATGGCTAAATGAAGCTATTTAACACATGCATTAACTCATCTACCTAATCTTTCAATTAAAATATCTCCGAGAAGAGAAAATGCACAAAATAATTAAGCAAAACTTTCTTGCATTTAATGAAATGCAAAAATTAATGAATTGCACTTAATGACATGTAAAATTAATGAATAAAATGCTAGCCAGAAGTACCCCATCATCCTGAACCAATCCTGGCCATGGTAGACCAATCAGTCCCATTTCTTGAGCTAATTTTAGTTTCTCAAGCTGTGTTACTGCTACACAAAGCAGATAGATATTGGAGGAATCAATAAATCTGCTATTGTGTTTTTATTAACACTCAAAACCCACAAGAATTTATGCATTAGGAAATAAAATCTCCAACTCTTAGAAAACAGGCTGATATGAACATTTGCTGTCTGAACATCAGAAAGATGGTATGCCATTTAAAATTAGCTCTAAACAGTCTTCCACCCTAGGCTTGCATAATTATCATGAATTTTAATTTTGTTGTTGGTGGTGATCTAACTTCGTGAAAATCATCAGAGACTAATACTTGTCATACCCTTTCTCCTGACCTTGTGGCAAAAGTCTACTGACCTTGTCTTAAAAGCAGGTGCAACTAATTTAGTGCAATCCTGCCAACTTAGCTTTATGGTGTCTCAAACGTGTTGGTTCCTTACACTGTACAATCTACATTGCTCAGTGGCACAGCATTGTCGTAAGTAAACTTAACTCCAGTGGAATTCAATTACAATCTTCTTCACACATTTATATTTGAAATTGCAATACTTAAAATACTGTTATAAAATTTATAACTGTTAGCCACTCTCTGAGAGCTACTGACACACCTAACACATTGGACATCTAGAAAATCTGATTTTCCCTTTTTATTTTAAATAAATTAGTAGGTACTATCATATGACCAAAATGAGAAATTATTAGCTAAGTGCACAATAATGTGTCTCTACTCATAATAAGAACAATTATCAGACTTGTAACTTAGTTCGTTTATGAGAGATTGCCCCAAATCAACAGATAATATGTATTTCAGGGTAAATAAATATTTTTGAATGCTTTTAAAAGGAGTTTCTTTACTTCAACAGGAAGCACAACCAAGAATATTTGGCAGACTAAAAAACTATAAAGCTATTAATACTTCCAAAGAAAATGGCTATTGAAAAGAAAATCACTGGGCTGTGGCAGGGAGTTAACATGGAGAATAAGAAAATACCTTAGTTGATTATTATGGCAAACAGGCATCTCTCACTGAAGTACTAGCTTCTATGCTACCTTAAAACTACGCATTTTCGAAATTTCAAAGAAGCCACAGAATGTCAGCAACAAAATGTATGTATACAAAAATTTTTTGGCAGGACGTGGTGGTTCACGCCTGTAATCATGGGCACTTTGGGAGGCCGATGTATATATATCTGTGTGTGTGCATGCGTGGACATATGTACACATATATATACAGGAATACCATGGAGATATTGTGGATTTGATTCCAGACCAATGTATTAAAGTGAATATCACAGTAAGTCACGCAAATGTTTTGGTTTCCTAGTATATACAAAAGTTATGTTTACACTATCCTGTAGTTGTTTAAGTGTGCAATAATATTAGGTTTAAAAAACCCAATTGCTTCAAAATGCCAACAGTCATCTAAGCCTTCAGTGAGTCGTAATCTTTTTGCTGGTAGAGAGCCCTGCCTCCATGTAGATGGCTGTTGACTGATCTGCGTGGTGGTTACTGAAGATTGGGATTAGCTGTAATGATTTCTCAAAATAAGAAAACAATGAAAACTTCTTCATTGATTGACTCTTTCTTTAAAGAAAGATTTCTTTATAGCATGCCATGCTGTTTGATAGCGTGTTATCCACAGTAGAACTTCTTTCAAAAAAGAGCCATCTATGACAAACCCACAGCCAACATCATACTGAATGGGCAAAAGCTGGGAGCATTCCCCTGGAAACCCAGCACAAGACAAGTATGTCCTCTTTCACTACTCCCATTCAATATAGTATTGAAAGTCCTGGTCAGAACAATCAGGCAAGAGAAAGAGATAAAGGACATCCAAGTGAAAAGAGAGGAAGCCAAACCATTCCTGTTTGCAGATGACATGATTATATATCTAGAAAACCCAATAATCTTAGCCCAAAATTTCCCTAAGCTGATACACAACCTCAGCCACATCTCGGGATACAAAATCAATGTGCTAAAATCACTAACATTCCTATACACAAACAAAAGTCAAGCTGAGAGCCAAATCAGAAATGCAATCCCATTCACAACTGCCACAAAAAGAATAAAATACATAGGAATACAGCTAACCAGGGAGGTGAAACATCTCTATAAGGAGAACTACAAAACACTGCTCAAATAAATTAGAGCTGACACAAACAAATGAAGACACAGTTTATGATCATGTATCAGAAGAGTCAATATCATTAAAACAGCCATACTTCCCCCCAAAATTTTCAGATCAAATGCTATTTCTATCAAACTACCAATGTCATTCTTCACAGAATTAGGAAAAAAAAAAAAAAACTCTGTTATAATGTATATGGAACAGAAAAAGATCCCAAATAGCTAAAGCAATCCTAATCCAAAAGAACAATGCTGGAAGCATCACACTATCCAACTTTAAACTATACTTTGGGGCTATAGTAACAAAAACAGCATGGTACTAGTACAAAAACAGACACCTAGACCAACAGAACAGAATAGAGATCACAGAAATAAGACCACACATGTATAAGTATCCAATCTTTGACACAGCTGACAAAAACAAGCAGTGGGGAAAGGACTCCATATATAAATAATGGTGTTGGGATAACAGGCTAGCCTTACGTAGAAGATAGAAACTGGACCCTTTCCTTACACCATGTACAAAATCAATGCAAGATGTATTGAAGACTTAAAAGTAAAACCCAAAACTATAAAAACTCTGGAAGACAACCTAGGCAATACAATCCTGGATATAGCAATGGGCAAAGACTTCATGACAGTCTCCAAAAGCAGTTGCAACAAAATAAAAAAATGCCAATGGAATGTAATTAAACTAAAGAACTTCTGCACAGCAAAAGAAGCCTTCAATAGAGTAAACAGACAACCGATAGAATGGGACAAAATTTCAGCAAACTGTGCATCTAACAAAAATCTGATATCCAAAATCTATGAGGAACTTAAACAAATTTATGAGAAAGACAAACAACTCCATTAAAACGTGAGCAAAGAACATGAACAATTTTCAAAAGAAGAAATATATACTGCCAACAATGATATGGAAAAAAGCTCAACATCACTGATCATTAGAGAAATGAAAATCAAAACAACAATGAGATATCATCTCACACCAGTCAGAATGGCTACTATTAAAAAATCAAAAAATAAAGGATGTTGGCAAAGTTCATGAGAAAAAGGTGTGCTTATACACTGTTGGTGGGAGTGTAAATAAGTTCAACCACTGCCGAAAGTAGTTTGGCAAAACCTTAAAGTCAAAAACAGAACCATTCAACCCAGAATTCCATTACTGGGTATGTACTCAAAAGAATATAAATTGTTGTATCATAATTATACATGCATGTGTATGTTCATTCCAGCACTATTCACAAGAGCAAAGACACAGAATCAACCTAAATGCCCATCAATGGTACGTTGGGTAAAGCAAATGTGGTACATGCACACCATGAAATGCTATGCAGTCATAAAAATGAAAAAGATCATGTCCTTTCCAGAAACATGGATGAAACTGGAGTCCTCTATCCTTAGCAAACTAATGCAGGAATGAAAAACCAAATGCTGCATGTTCCCACTTACAAGTGGGAGCTAAATGATGAGAACAACAGACACATAGAAGGGACAACAGACACTGGGGTCTACTGGAAGGTGGAGGGTGAGAGGAGGGAGAGGATCAGGAAAAATAACTAATGGGCACTATGCTTAATACTTGGGTGATGAAATAATCTGCATGACAAACCTCCGTGACAAGGGTTTACTTGTATAATAAGCCTGCACATGTAGCCCTGAGCCTAAAAGTTAAAAATATTAGAGACAATCAATTTGCACTATATCAAAATTAAACTAAATTAAAATTAAACTCTATCAACAGAGTTTATGTAATATTGTAAGTACTGCGTTGTCAATTCAATGATGTTGTCACAGCATCTTCACTAGGAGAAGGTTCCATCTCAATAGACCACTTTCTTTGTTCATCCACAAGAAGCAACTACTCATTGTTCAGGCTTTATTATGAGATGGCAGCAATTCAGTCACTTTTTCAGGCTTCACTTCCGATTCTAGTTCTCTTGTTCTTTGCATCACATCTGTAGTTCATTTTTCCACTGAAGTATTAAACTCCTGAAAGCCTTCCGTGAGGCCTGGAATAAACTTCTTCCAAACTCCTGTTCATGTCGGTATTTTGATCTGCCATACTCACAAGTGCTTTTAACAGCATCTAGAATGGTGAATTCTTTACAGAAGGTTTTCAGTTTACTTTTCTCAGATTCATCAGAGAAACCACTGCACTACCTATGGCAGTTTCAGCCTTATGAAATGTATTTCTTAAATAATAGGACTTGAAAATAAAAATTACTCCTTGAACATGGGCTGCAGAATGGATCTCCTGTTAGTAAACATGAAATCTTTAATCTTCTTGTTTATTTCCATTAGAGATCTTGAGTGACCAGATATATTGTCAATGAGCAGTGATATTTTGAAAGGAATTATTTTATTTTGTTCTGAGCAGTAAGTCTCAACAGTGGACTTAAAATATTCAGTAAGCCATTGTGTACCCAGATGTACTGTCATCCAGGGTTTGTAGTTCCTTTTATAAAACACAGATGGGTCCAGCGCAGTGGCTCCCACCTGTAATCCCAGCATTTTGGGAGGCCGAGGCGGGCAGATCATGAGGTCAGGAAATGGAGACCATCCTGGCTAACACAGTGAAACCCCGTCTCTACTGAAAATACAAAAAATTAGCTGAGCCTGTAGTCCCAGCTACTCGGGAGGCTGAGGCAGGAGAATGGCGTGAACCAGGGAGGCAGAGCTTGCAGTGAGACGAGATCATGCTACTGCACTCCAGCCTGGGTGACAGAGCCAGACTCCATCTCAAAAAAAAAAAAAAAAAAGAAAGAAAAAGAGTAGATTCCGCATAATTCTTAAAGGTCCTAAGAGTTTTTCAGTGATACCTGAGCACTGGCTTCAACTTAAAGTCAGAAGCTGCAAAGTCCCCTACAAGAAAGTCAGCCTGTCTTTTGAAGCCAGGCATTGATTTTTTTTCTAGCATCTTCTTCCAAGAGAAGGCTTTTTCATCTACTTGGAAAAGCTGTTTTTCAGTGTAGACATATTCACCAGTGACTTTAGCTCGATTTTCTGGATAACTTGCTGCTGCTTCTAAATTAACACTTGCTACTTCCCCTTGCTCTTGTATGTTATTGAGATGATTTCTTTCCTTAAACTCCATGAACCATCCTCTGCTAGCTTCAAACTTTTCTTCTGCAGCTTCCTCACCTCTTTCAGCCTTTGTAGACTTGAAAAGAGTTAGGACCTCGCTCTAGATTAGGTTTTAGCTAAAGGGAATGTTGTGGCAGGTTTCAGACCACCAAAACTATCCATATCAGTAATAAGCCTGTTTTGTTTTCTAGAAATTCACATATTCACTTGAGTAGTACTTTTTATTTCCTCCAAGAATTTTTTTTCTTTTTGCATTCGCAATTTGCCTAACTTGTGCAAGAAAACTAGCTTTCAGCCTAGATCCACTTTTGATAAGCATTATTCATTACATTTAATTATTTCCAACTTCTGATATAAATGAGAGATGTGTGCTGCTTCCTTTCACTTGAACAGTTAAAGGTCATTGTATGGTTATTAGTTGACCTAATTCCAATGTTGTTGTTTGTCAGGGAATAAGTTGTCCAGGGAGAGAAAGAAAGAAGGGGAAATAGTAGATCAGTGGAACAATCAGAACACACACAACATTTATATATTAAGTTTACTATCCTATAATAGTGTGGCTGGTGGTGCCCCAAAATAATTGCAATAGTAACAGCAAAACTTGCTAACCATAGATCACTATAACAAATATAATAATGATGAAAATGTTTGAAATACTGTGAAAATTACCAAAATGTGACACAGAGACATGAAATGAACACATGTTGATGGAAATATGGCACCAAAAGACTTGCTCAATGCAAGGTTGCCACAACCTCCAATTAATAAAAAATACTGTATCTGTGGAGCATAATAAAGTAAACTGCAATAACATGAGGTATGAAATAATATATTTTAATTATAAAAATACAGGAAAGGGGAACAGAAGAACACATATAAAACAACAAGAACAAAAAAATACAGAGGTGACAAACATAAGGAAAAAATAAAATGATGCACTTAAATCTAAACATATTAGTAATAGCGTTAAGTATTAATAGCCTATAGATTTCAATTAAAATGAAGAAATTGGCAGATTTCATCTTATAAAAGAATGATTCAAATATATTCTGACTGTAATAGGTATATTACAACAGAGATAAGTTGAAAGTACAAAATTAATGTAGGTGTACCATCTGCTCAAGTAAGTGACAATTTAAAATTTGTTTAATAAAATGATTTTCAAAATAAAGAGCATTAATAGAAAGGAAAATATATATTTCATGAAAATGAAAGGAACAATTACTTAGAAAAACATAACCATTACAATTGTGGATATGTCTAGACCCAAAATACAGGAACAAAAATTGACACAATAAAAGGGAAAAACAGCCACTTCCACACCATACATAAGAGATTTTTATGTCTCTCTTTCACCAATTGATTGAAAAATTATATGAAGAGTAACACAAAGGAGCAAACAACATTATCTTGCACTTTTCCATTCCAAAAAGCAAACTACATTTTTATCAAGGGCACATTATGTATTTACTAAGGAGAACATATGCTAAGTTATAAAAAATCTCCATAAATTTAATGGATGGAAATCATACAAAGTGTTCTTTGAAAATGAAGCATATGAAGTGTGCTTATATAAGAAAAGAAAAAGATAAATTCAGTAAACACACTCTCCATGTTAACAAATTAGACAAAATAGAAAATCAGATATAAAGTAAGTAGAAGCCAAGAAAAAATAAAGAGCAGAAATCTCTGAAATTAAATAGACAAAAGAGAACACCAGCAAAACCAAAACCAGTATATATGAAAATTTGCCAAACTTTTAGCTCAAGTGATCAAGAAATAAGGAAAGAGAAAACAAATTGCAGATTTCAGGAATAAAAAAGAGAGTTATAATAGAATCTATAGACATTAAAAGATGAGCATATGTATTCTACCAAATTCAATACAATTATAAAAATAAAAAATTCTAATATATAATTTATCATATTTGACATTAAATCCTAATAATGGAAAATAGATTATAATATTAAAAAGGTTTCAAAAACTCCACTACCTGCATGCTCAGATTATTTCAGTGATAAATTCGAATGAATGTTACAGAAAAACATAATAATCTTAACACAGACTTTTCCCAAACACAAGAAAACGAGGGAGTACAACCCAGTCTTTTTCTTTATGGCTAACATTACCCCAATATTAAGAATCTACAAAGATATTGCAAGAAGAAGAAGGAAAGGGAGGGGAAATGGTAGAGGATGAGGAAGAAGAAGAGAGAGGTAGAGAAAGAGAGAGAGAATTACAAATCAATGTATCTCAAAGATGAAATAATTGTTCAGAAAATGTTATCAAATTGAATTATTAAATCTGACAATATAGGTAAAGTAGATGATACACCAAGACCACATAGTGTTTATTTCAGGACTGAAAAGTTGGTCTAACATTTGAAATATAAGCAATGAAATTTACCATATTAACAAGAAAAAACTTAATGAATGTCAACATACACAGATAAAAAAATTGAAAAATATGTTATTCAGGAAAAAAAAATGCTCAATAAACTAGAATAGAAAGGGAGTGTTCTCAACTTATTAAAGGGCATCTATTCTCCTAACATTATACTTCATGGCAGAGCCTTAACTAATTTTATCTTTGAGATCATGAATGAAGACAAGAATACTCACTTTTACTAACACTTCTATTTAATTTTAATATCATATCACTTATAATAGGGCCAATGGCATACACATCTAACAAAGAGATGTATAAAAACTATAATCTCAATGCCAGAAAATATTGGAATTAAATACTACCTCAATAAGCAGACAGCTATACTGCGCTTACAAAATAGAAAATTTGTGATCTCAACACTACAATATTGGAATTAAATACTACCTCAATAAGTAGAAAGTTATACAATGTTTATGAGATAAAAGCCTCTATTTTTCTTAAGATAACAGATCTTCCCAAATTTATGTATCGATTCAATGCTATACCAATCAAATTTTAACAAGCTTTTTGGTGATTACTGACAAACTGATTATAAATTATAAGTTAAATCAGCTGGGTGCAGTGGCTCTTGCCTGTAATCTCAACACTTTGGGAGGCCAAGGCAAGTGGATCACCTGAGGTCAGGAGTTAGAGACCAGTCTGGCCAACATGGCAAAACTGCGTCTCCACTAAAAATACAAAAATTAGTTGGGCATGGTGGCGGGTGCCTCTAATCCCAACCCTCAGGAGGCTGAGGCAGGAGAATCACTTGAACCTGGTAGGCGGAAGTTGCATTGAGCTGAGATCCTGCCATTGCACTCCAGCCTGGGCAACAAGAGGGAAATTCCATCTCTAAATAAATAAATAATAAATTAAAGATGACATAAACTAACCAAAATATTTTTTTTCAAATTTGGAGAACTTGTTCTAACTATTATCAAGATTTACTATAAATCTACAACTAATCGAGTTGGTTAGGTGCTGGATAAATATAGACATGTAGATCAGTAGAACAGAACAAAAGTTCCACATCTCTGACCACATACATCGTCAATTGATTTAACACAAAGATTCAAAGCAATTGAACAGGGAACATGAAGTCAACAAAAGGATACTGGATCAGCTGGATAGGCATAAGTAAAGACACCAACTTCAGGTTTTAACTCACACCAGAGAGAAACATTGATTCAAAATGCATCATTAACCTAAATAAAAACCAAAACTATAAAGTTTTTAGATGAAGTTGGAGAAAATCTTTTCTACCTTGGGATAGATTAAGATTTCTTAGAAGATAAAATGCACAAACCATAATACAAAACAAAATGATAAAATGAACTTCATCAAAATTAAAGTTTTGCTTTTTTCCTTTTCTTTTTGTTATTGGTGTAAATTTAGGGGGTAAAAGTGTAATTTTCTTACATGGATATAGAATATTTCACAGTAGTGAAGTTTAGATGTTCAGTGTATCCCTCAGCTGACTCCTTTATTTAAAAAAAAGAAGCAGGACATTGAGAAAAAATAGTGGGAATTTTCATATCAGACAGGTGTTCTGTATCCAGACTATTTTAAAAATACAATTTAATGATAGATGGATGACAACAAGAAAAATTAAATACTACATGATTTTTAAAAAGACAAATGATTTGTAAATATTTCACCAAAGTAGATATGTAAAAAGCAAATAACCACATTAAAATATGCTTAACATTATGAGTCTTTAGAAAACTGCAACTAAAATCCACAATGTGGTAGCCCTAAAGCATCCACTAGAATGGCTAGTATTAAAAATAAAATCCCAAGTGTTGCCAAGTTTGTGCAGCAACTTATATTCTCATGCACTTCTGGTAGGAATATGAAATGTATACCTAGTTCTAAGAAAAAACTTTACACTTTTTTTTAACACAATAATCATTCATATAGAATATGAACCTCCCCCTCCACTTCTATTACTCATCCTCTAAAAAATTAAAACATACAGATTTACACAAAGCCTTGTACACAAAGGTTTGTAGCAGCTTCATATAATAGCTCCCAAATGGGAACAGCTGAAATTCAACAGGTGAATGGGTAAATTGTGGTATATTCTTACAATGAATAATCACTCAGCAATAAAATAGAAGGAACTTTGATACATGAATCAACATAGATAAATATCAAAATCCTTACTCTGAGTCAAAATATCCAAGCAAGAATGCATACACAGTATTTCCATTTATAGAAGTTTTTTAAAATGCCAGATACTTGGAAGAAAGTTGGTCAGTAACTCTGTTGCCTGAAGATGGGCATAGAGAGAGCCTTGGATTAAGTGGGACACTAGGACACTTTGGGTGGTAATGGAAATATTGGTTTTCTTGATTATAAGATGGTTTCAAGCATGGATACAGATACTAAAACTCGTACATTTTTCAAATATGTACAGTTTATTGTAATTAAATTATTCATCTGTAGAGTTTAAAACACAACAATTGGATTTTACCAGAAAACTGAATATATTACCTTGTTAAATGATGCCTAAGTTAAGCACAGCACCTCATAGCAGAAGGGATTAAATTTATTTCATTAATTCTCTGTCTTGAAAAAGGGATCACTAGATAAGTTTATTCAAAAAAGAGACAAAAGTAATAACAAAAACAACTAGGTTTTGACGGAAAATCCAGTGCCTTAACAACTGTAGAGAATTTCTACACTGTTTCTTTCTTTTGTCCTGAAAGTTTCTTTATTCCACAATATACAAGAAGCTCAGAAAGCTGGACAAATGTAACAAGTTACGGTTCAGGGAATGACAGGGAAGATACCAATATCCCCAAATCCTTAAAAGTCCTTGACTGAGAAGTTCATGAAGGTTGACAGGGGGGTTTAAAACCATGAAACCTCGAATACAAAGTTGTCCTCACTAGATCTAATATGTCTCACCAAGGGAGAAAATTATTTTACTTACATCATTAGAGGCATATATGGAATGTTTAATATTACAAACATGATCCAAGAAACAAACAAGGATATCGGAAAATTTAGGAAGTTTGCCAAATGCCTGCATATGAGATTTGCGTTCTTCTAGGATTAAGGATGGAGAATCTTCTCTTAGTTTAATGTGAGCACTTTGGCCTCAGTAATGGACTAAAAATTCTGATCACAGTCATTCTCTAAATATTAGTCTGTGTCAAAGAGTTCAAATGTGTGATTTCCAGACTCTTAAACATTATTTCACAATCTTTGTCCTTTCAAGTGATTCAACAAAGAATTATGCAACAGAAAAGAATGAGAGGACAGGACACTAACAGAGAATGTAATGCCACCAATGGCACATTAATACACAGCTTCAACAGCTCAACTCACTACCCCCAATGGCACTGTTCATTATACAAGGAGAGGATTGAGGAGAGAGACCACCCGAATTTGCATAACTTAGCTATTTGCACTAGGATATTTTTGTCTAGGAAGTCAAGATAACAGAAGAATAAATAATTTCAAATTGTTTTAGAAAATCCTTGGACCCAATTTTTCTGGGTAATAGGTTTTCTCATTTGGGCATATGTTACCTTATCAGGGCAAAAGTTTACTTACCTGAACAGAGTTTCCCTACCAGAAAGATCATTTGCTAATTAAAACTGGCTTTTATTATGTGTTGAGTTTCTCCCTACTTTTTAAATACAGTATTTTTAAAAGAAAAGCTAAATCATCCAAATTGATACATATATAGCAATGTGTATGCTACATATGTTGTCCAAAAAATGTCATTCAAACCTATTTCCTCCCTTGTACCTTCATTTCCACTGGATAAAAACCGAGCATGCTAAAAGGTTTGTTTTTTTTCTTTTTTCCATTAATTTCAGGTAGAGAATATACATAGATTCAATTTAATTTTTAAAACACAGACTCCAAAAATGAGAATGTTTACCCAATGTGCTAATTTTACTTTAGTCCTTGATCAAAGGTCTAAATTTCTCATTTAGATTTCTCATTCACTGAGAATGAGAAAGTGAATGAGATTTCTCATTCACTTCACTCCCAGAAGCATGATGTTCTCACTTGCATTCAATGAAAAGAGTATGGTCTTTCTTCCCCCTTTCCGGCTCATCACTTCCCTTACTGACGTTTCATGCTCTGCCACAGTTTAAAGATGGTTGTAGAGGTATGTATTAGCCTGTTCTTACATTCCTTTAAAGAAATACCTCAAACTGGGTAATTTATAAAGAAAAGGGGTTTAATTGGCTCACGATTCTCCCAGCTTTACAGGAAGCATTTTGCTGGCATCTTCTAGATTTCTGGATAGGACTCAGGAAGCTTACAATCAAGGTGGAAGATAAATGGGAAGTAGGCACGCCGCATGAAGAAAGGAAGAGCAAGTGAGAGAGAGTGGGGTTGGAGGAGGTGCCATACACTTTTAAATGACCAGATCCTGTGTGAACTCAGAGAGAGAGCTTACTTATCACCAAGGGGACAGCCCAAGCCATTCATGAGGGATCTGCGCCCATGATCCAAACATCTCCCACCAGGCCCCACCTCCAACACTGGGGATTACCAGTCAGCATGAGATTTGGGTAGGGACAAGCATTCAAACTACATCAAGGTGGGAGGAGAAAAGCACATGGCCAAGTTCTTATCTCTCCTCCACTCTTTCTAGTGCGCATTTTCATAGATACTTCAGAGGCTACTCTTCAAGTAGTGCTCTTCTTCATCTACTTCTTCCTGATCCCCCATCAGTGATTGATCTTAAAATCTCGTTCACATAGACTCTGCTTTATAGTTCTGCCGTGCTACCCTAGCAGATAGTCTGAAGTGAGATTCCTCAAAATGACCTTGGTCGTAAATAGCTAGAGTGAGTTCCAGAACTCATCCCTGGGTTGTATCTTTCTGTTACTATTTACAGTTGTTAGAAGGAAATACAGTTATTTATCAAGTCAGAAACAACATTTCTCATCCCCAACCCTATTCTTTTTCTTCTCTCTTCTCTATCCACCATCCTGCCAAAGACATTTTGCATAACAAAATCATTCATGGTTAAGCACATGAATACATGATACCTTTTTCCAATTCCCCAAGGGATCTCCGGGAAAGCCCCCTCATCAGGCTTGAGATTAGAATTTACCTTCATCCTTCATTTGTAGATTTAGGATTTGCAGGAAAATCAGAGTATGAAAATAATTTTTCCCAGAGATATATCTTCAGAGGCCCAAAGTTTAAAGCGCCTTCTTGATCCTTTTTATGTCCTGATGCAAGTGAGGGTTTTCAAAAGTTTTAGAAACAAACAAAAATACTTAACTGTTTCCTTGGAAATTTATATTTTGGCCTGTTACCCAACACACTTTCAAATCTGTTATTTATTTTACCTCAGACATCAATAGGACATTTCCAAATTAACATCCAGTCACAAATATTTCAAAATCATGCATCAGAGAGGGGATGATGGGAAGGGGAAGGAACTTAGTGTCATTTGTTAAAACTATTAATAAGTAGAAAATGTTTTTTGTACCTATTAACATATTTATTGGAATAAAATAGATTTCTGAAAGGAAAGAACAATCATGTTTATTACTGCATTGTACAAATATAGAAGACTTTATATTTTTAAAATATATTTTTTATTTTTTATTAATTTATAGTAATTACACAGTGGTACACTCTTAATCAGAAAGAAAAATTAAGGTTTTTTTTAACAGAAAATAAACTTTAAAGTAAGAAGAGAAAAATTCTGAATTAACAATTCCAGCATCTTCCTTTGTTTATTCCATTTTCTGCTGGGTTATCACCTCAATTCTCACAAATCTTGCCAACCAAAGATTGTGGTGTATGCATGTGTCATCAAAGCAATTGCTACAATATTAATACTGAGTCTTTTTGAAATATATTGACTCAAATCTAAGTGAAAAGGTATATTTTGGTGTCACACTGTACTCTTTGGTCGTGTCTGTAAAGTTTTAATGCTCTCAGATGTTAGCAGCCAATTTTTTTCTTTTCCTTTTTTTCTTTTTAACCTCATTTTCACTCTTTTAAATTCAAAATATGCCTAACTAACTACATTTGCTAAGGTTGGCATTTTAAAATGCCATCAAATCGTCACAGTGTAAAGGATCTTTCACAGTTGAAGAAAACCCACACACAGGGTAGATTTGTTTTTGACCCATTAGTAAGCTTAGATATCTCACAAAACACAGGATCACTTCAAGGCATCATGCCTCTAGTTAAGATGCATTTGCAGTGACAGAGAAATGCCAGGTTTCAGATACAGATATATATATATAGAGAGAGAGATATATATAATTATTACAGATATTTTATATATATAATAATATATGTACTATATGTAATTTTATAGACAGACATCTTCAGAGATATTTCTTTTATAAAATGAAATGTTAGCATTATTTTAGTATTATATTGACATATGTCTATGATTGAAAACCACATTGAAATATTGAATGATTAAGCACCTCCAAATTTCTCATCAGAACTCTTTGAGAAAGGAGGGGGAAAAAGTATAATTTAGATGATGCAACATTAAGTAATCAGTATGAGAACAGCTTGCAAACTTATGACATTGGCTTGAATTTGGCTGATAAAAAATTAGAAAAATACTATAATTTTCCTATTGTACCATTTTTTCCTCTCAAGCAGAATAATATTTCTTCCACATCTTGAACCAGACTTCTGAACTCATTTCAAGTGACTGCACCATTACTGAGATATTAAAACAGATGTTACTAAACCTACCAGTTATTAGATTTTCTTCATATATCTATAATTTTTAATGTACAAATATTTACTTATTTGTGTGTTATGTCCCTTTACTAGATTATCATTTCTGGGATATTCAAATCTGTATCACATTCACTTTTTCCAAAATACTTTGTATTCAATAATTATTTTCAACATGTCATTTGTGTTGTTAATTACACATAAATTCCTTGGTTCTCAAATGACTTATTTTCAGCATGTGTAGAGAGAGATAATCATGTGTAAACTAGCATTCTGTAGGCAACTTTGGATTCTTGCATTGTGCACTTTGAAAAATCAAGATCTTGAGAGCAATGCTTAAGTTTACTGGAGACATTTATTTTAGAGAATAACTGAAATTTGGTTATTTTTTACACTCAGATTTCCTGACTATAAATAAAAAGATTTTTGACTGTGTAAATAAAGTTGATGTTGACAATTTATTTTTTAATAAGAATATGTGAATATGTAATTATCTAAACCTGGAGTTAGCAAACTTATTTTATAAGTGGCCAGGAAGTTAATACTTTAGTCTTTGTGACCATACTCTCTATTGCATCTATTCAACTCTGTCTGCCATTTTAGAATTAAACTATCGATGGACAATAGGTAAATGAGCATGGGGATTTTCAATAAAACTTTACTTCAACAACATGAAGATAGCTTGACTTGATCATGGGCTATAGTCGCTGACTCTTAATCGTACACATTATTATACAAAAATAGAAGTCATATTATTCAGTGAGTTTCTGATACTAATTTTTATAATTTTTATCACATTCTTAAATTGGTGAAAATCTTTTGTTGAAAGCAAAGACTGTTTTCTGGTATGTTTTGAATTCCTCTTTTGCTGTATATTCAAATTTTTCATCCTCATTTTTATGATTATGTAAGTTTCCACATGAGGATGTATTTGTCCTTTGGATCTTTTAAAAAATCTTGAACATTTGTTTGAGTTTGAGCTTCAATTACTTAAGTACATCAATTGAATATCGGTAGTATATCTAGGGAGATGTAATCCTTATGGCATTCTCTACAGTGTTCTTTTGAATGACTTATTTTGCTGGAAACTCTATTATCTATGGTCATGTGGGTTTCTTTTTCTCTCTAAGTACTACTTTCTCTGCTTGAATCCTTTTTCTGTGAAGTTGATACAGTTAGTTGACAATGTAAAAGAAAAGAAAGAAGTGAGTGGTAAAGAAGAAAGGACAAGGATAGAAAAAGTGAAAAGAAATGAGAGAAGAAGGTCAAAGGAATGTAATTTTGTTTTTTTGGAAGGAAGATTGGCTTCTTAAATGAAAGCAGGTGTTAAAATACTCACTATATTTGACATTATTGTTTTGATCAGAGGTCACATAAAATCCAAAATATGTCCAGGATTAACACATTAAATAGTCACTCACTGTGCTTAATTATGTTATTGTCCCCAGTTATTGACTGTCTTCCCTATAAGGAAATTACACCTTTCCACTAAATCCCATATGCCCTGCATGGACTCCTGACGGCATAAATTCTCCCCTTCTCTTTGCCACCACGTTGCACCTTGTGATTTGCTTTGGCCAAAGAAAAGTGAGTGCTCCAAAAGAAATGATAAAATCTTTTTTCTAGCTCTGGCATTGCTTTATCCACTCTACCACAAATAACAGCATGACATAGTTTGGAGCCCTTCCTTCAGTTTAGATTCCTGAATAAAGAAGCCAAATTTAGCACAATGAGCAGTGCAGTTCCAAAGCCAAACTGCAGTTGGAATGTAGCATGGGTGAGAAAGGAATCTTTCTTATTGGTTGTAAGCCAATGAGATTTTGAGGTTGTTACTACAGAATAACTTAGTAAGAGTTTAAAAATACAAAATTGTATAAGGACTGGGTGCTAAAGTAATTAAAATCTAATATAAGTGATATTGGCTTCAGGAAAAGGCAGCAGATAGTGAGAAAATTGTTACTAGAAATTGGACATTGAGAATCATCTTGTTCATAAGCACAAGCATCTAATAATCTGTTGTGATAACTTGAACGTCATACCTTATACCAATTGAGCTTCTGGATTATTAAAGAAGTTTAGGAATACACTGTTGTAAACATGCCTTAGTGTCTATAGACTAGATTTACTAAGAACCTAAAAGAAAGAGTTGAGTTTCAAAAAGATTTGACTGCTGTATAAGCAAGAATAAAAGAGAAAAGGGCTATTCTATAAATTTCAAATTTTTCAGTGGTATAATTTTTTTTATCTACAACCAAATAAACTTAAATAGAACAATGCAAAACAAAGACAAATAACTACCAACTCTTAAAGGTTAGACATAAATTTGGACACTTTTTAGTTAGAAAAAGATGGCTCAAGGGAAATTCTAAGAGTTGGCTAGTGACTATTAACCTCAAGCTATAAACAATGAAGACTAGAGAATAATGTGCCATATGTTGAAAATAAGTGTGAGTATAATTTTTAGTGAATAGAGCCAACTGAAATAAAATAGGTTAAAAAGATGGTTATATTTTTTGAAAAATCACTGCCGAAGGGCAAGCAGTCAAGACCTAAACACCTTCCATGGACGTTAGAAGGTGAGCAAAACAGACCTACGCTATGCCTGAGCAGTAGGGTAAAAAATAATTGCAGGCATACTCCATTTTACTGCACTTCAATGGATGGTGCTTCATAGATAATGCATTTTTTTTTAACAAATTTGAGAATTTGTGACAATCCTGCATCTTTTGGCACTATTTTCCCAAAAGCACATGCTCATTTTGTGTCTCTGTGTGAGCAATTTTGTTGTAGTAATAATCTATTTAAAATGAAGGTATGTACATTGCACACATAGACTAATATATAGCAAAGAAAACCTTTATATAAACTGAGAACCCAACATATTTATGTGACTGAATTTATTGTGACATTTGCTTTATTGCAGTGGTCTGGAACTGAACCCACAATATCTTTCAGATATGCCTGTGTGTGATTCTCTTGTTGCTCTTTGCTTTTGCCAATGATAAAGGCATGTTTTGAATGTGGGCTGCTTTTCAAACATGGATTTTATCTTGAGGAAGACACATGGAGCATTACAACTTATGTGTTTCAACCACAATAGGTGAAACGTAATGTTTCACATATTTAGTATTCACTGAAAAATACATATTTATTATTATAAGTCCACTGATATGCAGGGGATGCATGTTACTGAAGCATAACTTTGCAAATTCAAACTACAAAACACCGACTGAATGATAAGAATGACAATATCTAGAAAATAGTTGTTGTGAGCCAGGAATTATTATTGGCATATTTTATGTATTGTTTCATATAATCCTTATCAAATATCTTAAAGTATGGATTCCTCCTTTGAGGAAAAATTCAAAATGTGAGGAAATAAGCATATATGAACAATTAGAAATAAAAATGCTATTACATTTCTTCAGAGAAATGCAAAAAGTACATAGGTAATAGATCATTTTGTTCAGAATTCTGAAGGAAATTAGATTTAGCAATTTTGAGTACCTATTCTGAATACAAGAGAGACTTAAGGCATCTCATTCATTCTTTGCTGGTACATATTAAGCTTACAGAGACCACTTCCTTTTTAATAACAAAACAGGAACAGAGTGGGGGGACTATAAAAAATGCACAATATAAAGAGAAAATACTACACTAGAGACTCAGAGGAAGAATCTGTATAGTTCATAACTTTCAATAGAAAAAGTATGACCATTCTAACAAACCACTAAGCTTATATTATTAAATCTAAGGGAGAGATCGATAACTGGAAAAGAACAACAACAACAAAAATAAACCAACAAGTATTGTGCCATAAGAAATGCATAGAATCAAATTTTAAATATACATATCATGTTCTATTTACTATATATGTAAAATAAGGAAATTGGCTGAGCTTAGGAAAGCTGCGAGAGAGCACACAATGTGAAGTAAGAATTGCTAGAGGAAGATTAATAAATAAAAGGATGACAAAGGAAATAAACAGAAGTAAAAAATTACATATATACAGTTTTTATTAAATCAAGAAATTAAAAAAAATACACATTAGCCATTAGTTGGAAGAAGTATTGTAATAGACCAAAAGAGGAGAAGGAGGAGAAAAATAAGGAGTAGGAAAAAAAAAAAAGAAACAGACAATTGTAAAAGTAGATTTAAAATTATCAGGAAATAAATGAAAGAAAAAGTATACAAAATCATTTTTTAAATGTTCACTGTTTCCTAGGGAGAAAACAGACTTAGAAAATTGCAAAGTAAGAACAAAAAGATTTAGCTGAAAAAATTATATGGTAGGTAGCAAGTATGAGGCAGTGTAAAACTAAAATACGAAATAGAAAAGAAATGCATCAATTTAAATGCAGAACTAGAACTAAACAATTATTAAATGTAGAGTTATGAAATGAAAACCAAATGTATTAATGATGACTAAAAACACTCACAAATCACAAGGACAGGTAACTAGAAATTAATAAATTAAATAAAGCAAATAAACCTTTTAATACCTAGAAAGTAGATGTAAATACTTATTACAATAACCCAGGAGTCAAAGAAAAAAATAGAAATAAAAATGTATGACATTTTGAAAGTTCCAGCTGAAGAAAAATAGTGGATAAGAGGAAGGACTAAATTACAGCTCCCACTCGGATGGAAAAAACAGCATCTGGAGACTCACATCATGAAATTTTGCTCCAAGAATTACTGCAGGAACATACCAGGAAAGCTAAGATCATCCACAGACTCTTTGAACAAAGCATATTGCTGATGCAGGCCCTAAGAGACAGTCAAAAAACTGTGGATACACAAACTGCAAAAGTGTGAAAAGGGGAATCATCTGCCCCTGAACACATACACTCACTGGGGAACCTGAAGGTTCAGATAAAGGGAGAAGGATTTGACCTTATCTGGAACTGAGACAAATTTAGAGAGCCAAGAGAAGTATAGCTGTAGAAGAAGCGGTGGGAGGAGCCCTGTGGGCACTCTGTCCCCAGAAAAGCCATTTCTGACTTTGTCTAACAGGCCTCCCTGGGGAGGCTTGCCAGAGCATCTGGAAAAAGATCACAGGGAGAAGGAAACTTCCAGCTGAACTTTATAACAATTTTGACCAAATGCAAAGTTTTCTGGAAGGAACCTGAGGGAGGGGGCAAATCAAGAGTGCAGGCGCAGCATAGAAGCTGCTGCAGGTAGGGAGGTGGGAAACCTGAAAGCTCTGCTTGCTTTCTCAACCAAGAGCCTGGCAGCCTGGGGTAACTTCTCAGCACTGCTCACCCAAGGCTAGAAAATAAACTTGGTGCTATTAGAAGGTGGTGGGGGCACAGTGGAAGGGAGATTGACCTTTTGGGATGCATGAGAGATAAATGACGCCTGCAATGACCAGCTCTTCCCCACTTCCGCAGTGCCCTGCATTATACAACAGAGGCAGCCATAACCCCCTAAGATCATAGCTCCATTGGCCTAAGAACCACCACTCCATTTCCTATAGCAGATGCATCAAGCCCCATCCAAGGAGTCTGAGCTCAGAATGCCTAACCCTGACCACACATGATGATCTTTCTCTACCTGTCCTAGTAGCTGAAGGTGAAGGACATAATCTTTGGGAGCTCTATGGACCTGCCCCCTGCCTGGTTGTCCCTATAGTACCACAGCTGATGGAACCTCAAAAGCACCACCTCCTGCTAGACCAATCAGCACAAAACTAGCACAATAAACAAAACTACAACCAAGGACCCTCACAGAGTCCACTTCACTCCCCTGCCACCTCTACCAGGGCAGGTGCTGGTATCCATGGCTAAGAGACCTGAAGATGACTCACATCACAGGACCACAGGACTCTGTGCAGACATTGCTCAGTACCAGCCTGGAGCTTGGTAGCTCCTCTGGATGGCTAGATCCAGAAAACAAAATCATTGTCACTGCAGTTTGGTTCTCAGCAAGCCACATCCCTAGGGGAAGAGGGAAAGCACCAAATCAAGGGAGCACCCTGTGGGCCAAAAAGTCTAAAGAGCAGCCCTTGAGCCTGAGATCTTCTCTCTGACATAGTCTACCCAGATAAAAAGGAATCAGAAAAACAATTCTGGTAATATGACAAAACAAGGTTCTTTAACACACCCAAAAGATCACACTAGCTCAACAGTAATGAATCCAGGCCTAGAAGAACTATCTGAATTGCCAGAAAAGGAATTCAGAAGGTCAATTATTAAGCTAATCAAGGAGGTACCAGAGAAAGGTGAAGTCCCTCTTAATGAAATTTTTAAAAATGATATAAGATACAAAGGGGAAAATCCTCAGTGAAATAGATAGCATAAATAAAAGCAGTCATAACGGCTGAAGACGAAGAACACATTAGAGAAATGCAAAATACACTAGAAAGTCTGAGTAATAGAAATGAACAAGAAAAAAAAAGAACTTCAGAGCTCAAAGACAAGGCTTTTACATTAATTAATTCAATACAGCAAAGACAAAGACAAAATAATTTAAAAAGATTGAACAAAGCCTTCAGGATGTTTGGGATTATGTTAAATGAGCAAATCTAAGAATAATTGGTTTTCCTGTGGGAGAAAAGAAATCTAAAAGCTTGGAAAACATATTTGAGGGAATAATCAAGAAAAACTTCCCTGGCTTTACTAGCGATCTAGACCTCCAAATACAATAAGCTCAAAGAATACCTAGGAAATTTATCACAAGATTATTATCTAGGAACACAGTCATCTGGTTATCTAAAGTCAAGATGAAGAAAAGAATCTTAAGAGCTGTGAGGCAAAAACATCAGGTAACCTACAAAGGAAAACCTATCAGATTAAGAGCAGATTTTTCAGCAGAAATCCTACAAGCTAGAAGGGATTAGGGCCCTATATTTAGCTGCCTTAAGAAAATAATTATTAGCCAACAATTTTGTATCCAGCCAAACTAAACTTCATAAATGAAGAAAAGATACAGTCTTTCTCAGACAAAAAAAAAAAAAAAAAAGCTTAGAAAATTCACCATTACCAAGCCAGCACCACATGAATTGTTAAAAGGAGCTCTAAATGTTGAAACAAATCCTCAAATTATACCAAAAATAGAACCTCCTTAAAACATAAATCTCACAGGACCTATAAAACAAAAATACAAGAAATGAAAAAAGAAGTGTATTGAGGCAACAAATAGCACAATGAATAAAATAGTACCTCACATCTCAATACTAATGCTGAATATAAATGACATAAAAGCTCCAATTAAAAGACACAGAAGGGCAGAACGGATACGAATTCACCCACCAAGTATCTACTGTCTTTAAGACACTCATCTGACACAAAAGAGCTTGCATTAACTTAAAGTAAAGAGGTAGAAAAAGATATTCCATAAAAATGGACAGCAAAAGCAAGCAGGAGTAGCTATTCATATTTTAAACAAAACAAACTTTAAAGCAACAGCTATTAAAAAAGACAAAGAGGGACATTATATAACGGTGAAAGGACTTGTCCAAAAGAAATATATCACAGTCCTAAATACACACGCACCTACCACTAGAGCTCCCAAGTTTATATTACAATTACTACTAGACCTAACAAATGAGATAGACACCAACACAATAATAGTGGGCGGCTTTAGTACTCCACTGACAGTACTGGACAGGTCATGAAGACAGAAAGTCAACAAATAGACAATGGATTTAAACTATACCTTAGAACAAATAGACTTAACACTTGCTTACAGAACATTCTACCCAAAAGCTGCAAAATATACATTATGTTCATCAGCACACAGAACATCCTCCAAGATAGACCTTATAATATGCCACAAAACAAGTCTCAATACATTTTAAAAATTAAAATTATATCAAGTACTCTCTCAGCCCACAGTGGAATAAAATTAGAAGTCAACTCCAAAAGGAACATTCAAAACCAAGCAAACACATGGAAATTAAATAGCCTGCTTCTGAATTACTATTGACCAAACAATGAAATCAAGATGGAAATTTAAAAAATTATTTGAACTGAACAAGATAATGACACAACCTATAGAAACCTCTGGGACACAGTGAAGATCATGCTAAGAGGAAAGTGCATAGCCTTAAATGCCTACATCAAAAAGACTGAAAGAGCACAGATAGAAAATCTAAGGTCACACTTCAAGGAACTAGAGGAACAAGGAGAAACCAAACCCAAACACAGCAGAAGAAAATAAATAACAAAGATCAGAGCAGAAGTGAATGAAATTGAAACAAAAATAATACAAAGCATACATGAGACAAAAAGCTGATTCTTTGAAAAAATAAATAAAATTGATAGACCATTAGTGAGATTAGCCATGAAAAAAAGAGAGAAGATCCCAATAAGCTCAGTTAGAAATGAAACGGGAGACATTACAACCAATACCACAGAAATACCATAGTAGTCCATGACTACTATGAACATCTTTATGCTCATAAACTGGGAAACTAGAGAAGATGGATACTTTCTGGACATACACAACCTTCCTAGATTAAACCAGGAAGAAATACTAACTCTGAATAGACCAATAACAAGCAGTGAGATTGAAATGATAAAAATTTACCAACAAAAACAAAGTCCAGGAGCAGATGGACTCACAGCTGGATTTTATCAACATTCTGAGAAGAATTGGTTCCAATTCTATTTTACACTATTCCACAAGACAGAGAAGGAGGGAATCCTCCTTAACTCATTCTAAGAATCTAGTATAACCCTGATACCAAAACCACGAAAGGACAAAATTAAAAAAGTATATCAATATCCCTGATGAACATAGGTGCAAAAATCCAAAACAAAATATTAGCTAACCAAATCCAACAGTCCACCAAAAAGATAATCCACCACTATCAAGTGGATTTTATACCAGGGATGTAGGGATGGTTTATCACCTGCAAATCAACAAATATAACACACCACATAAACAGAATTAAAAACAAAAATCATGTGATCATCTTAACAGACTCAGATAAAGGATTTGACAAAATTCAGCATCCCTTTATGGTTAAAACCCTCAGTAAAATACGCATAGAAGAGACTTACCTTAATGTAATAAAAGGTATGTATGACAAAACCACAACCAACATTACACAGAATGAGGAAAAGTTGAAAGATTCCTCCTGAGAACTGAAAAAAGACAAGGATGCCCACTCTCACTGCTTCTGTTTAACATAGTACTGGAAGTCCTACCCAGAGCAAAGAGACAAGAGAAATAAATAAAAGGCATTCAAATTGGTAAAAAGGAGTAAAACTGTCACTATTTACTGATGCTAGTATTGTATACCTAGAAAACCCTAAAGACTCCTCCAAAAACTCATAGAACTGATAAATAAATTCAGTAAAGTTTCAGGATTAAAAATTATTGTACATAAATCAGTAGCTCTGCTACACACCAACAGTGACCAAGCTGAAAATCAAATTAAGAACTCAACCCATTTAACAATAGCTGCATAAAAGCAATAGTAATCAAATACTTAAGAGTACATCAAACCAAGGAGGTGAAAGACCTCTACAAGGAAAACTACAAAATACTGCTGAAAGAAATCATAGATAACACAAACAAATGGAAACACATCCCATGCTCATGGATGCATAGAATCAATACTGTGAAAATGGCCATACGGCCAAAAGCAATCAACAAATCCAATGCAATTCCCATATAAAAACCACCATCATTCACATGAAGCCAAAAAACAGCCTGCATCGGCAAAGCAAGCCTAAGCAAAAAGAACAAATTTGGAGGCATCACGTTACCTCACAAACAGCATGGTACCAGTATAAAAAACAGTCACATAGATCAATGGAACAGAGTAGAAAACCCAGATGGAAACCCAAATACTTACAGCCAACTGATCTTTGACAAAACAAACAAAAACATAAAGTGGGGAAAGCACACCCAATTCAACAAATGGTACTAGGGTAATGAGTGATCCACTTGTAGAAGAATGAAACTGGATCTTTATTTCTCACCTTATGCAAAAATCAACTCGAATGGATCAAGGACTTATGTCTAAGACCTGAAACCATTAAGATTCTAGAAAATAACATCGGAAAAACCTTTCTAGATATTGGCTTAGGCAAAGACTTCATGACCAAGAATCCAAAAGCAAATGCAACAAAACAAAGATAAAGAGATGGGACTTAATTAATTAATTAATTTCTGCACAACAAAAGAAACAATCAGCACAGTAAAGAGACAACCCACAGTGTGGCATACCGTCTTCACAATTTATACATCTGACAAAGGAGTAATGCCCAGAATCTACAAGGAACTCAAACAAACATGCAAGAATAAAACAATTCCATCAAAAAGTGGGCTAAAGACACAAATAGACAATTCTCAAAAGAAGATATACAAAGGCCAAACAAACATGAAAAAATCCTAAACATCACTAATGATCAGAGAAACGCAGATCAAAACCACAAGGAGATACAACCTTACCGATAGAAGCTGCAGCTCATCTGGAGCAGCCGTTACAAAGATACAAGCTGCCGTGCGGCTAGTGAAGCTGGAGCTGCACGCTCCATGGAACTGACAGGTGCAAGGAACAAGCAGAAGCTCCACACCCTTCCAAGTGGGAGGGACAGAAGCCCCACCCTTCCAAGTGCACCTGCAGCCACCCAGCCACAGCTGCACAGCCAGGCATCCCTGTGCTCTCCAGGGCCCAGGTAGACCCCTGCTCCAGCAGGTTCAGAGATGCCTGCTCCTACTGCCTGGCCTCTCCTCACTCCTGTTGCTTGTTCCAGTTTCAGGACAAAGTTGAGGCTGAGCCCAAATGCTGTTACAACCCAGCTGGGTATGCCTGTGCTTGGGGAAGCACTGACATGCCAGCCCCTTAGTGCCTAGACCCCCTTTGGACTTTGATCACCAATGAACATGGGAGAAAGGCTGAGGTGGAGCATAGGGTAGCTCAGAATGGTCCTGCAGGTGCCCTTTGGCACAAACAGCCTGGGTTCCAGGGATGGCAGGTTGATGGTGGTGGGAGGCAGACAGGCTCCTGGGCAGAAAGGGACAGGTTTCCAGTGAAGCCTCACCTTCATGCCTGGAATGGCCTGAAACCTGTGGGCTGGGCTGCCAGTTTTGCAGACCAGTGTGAGAATTATGATGCTTATTCTGGGCCCGCCCATGGCTGCTCATGGACCAATCAGCACTCACTTTCTCTTCTCTGAAGTCCATAAAAACCCCAGACTCAGCCAGACTTGGGCAGACATGAGGATGACCTGTTTGTAGAGAGGAGCTACCCACTTTGGGTCTCCTCTCTACTAAGAGCTGCACTTGTTGAGATGACCTGCCTGTGGAAAGGTCATCTCCTGAAAGTTGTACTGTCACTGAATAAGGCACCTCTTCAGCTTACTCACCCTCCAGTTGTTTGTGTACCTCATTCTAACTGGACATGGGACAAGAACTTGGGACCTGCCAAATGGCAGGACTGGAAGAGGTATAACACAAACAGCGCTAAAACACAACCCATGCATGCCATATTGTAGGTGACAAGAAGGAGGGATGAGAGAAGGAGAGAAAAGCTGCAGCCCTTTAAGGAGTTGAGACCTAGGAGATTTTTGAGCCAGTGCTGTGACACTCTCTTTGTGATTCTGCAGTAACTGGTGTCTCCAAGCTTCCAGGCACCACCACATTCTCTGGTGCCAGAAGTGGAAGCCACTTGCAGTAATCCTGATCCAGTCACAGCGTCAAGGGAGCCAGCACCTATGCCAGCGCCTGGAGCTGCCCACATCATTGCTGCCAGTGTGCTTGGTTGTGCACAGTGGCCAGAGTCTGCACCTGCTCATTCATGCACCCCTAAGTACTCTGTGCCTGGCTCACCCTTGTCACGTGTGGGATCTAAGCCAGTAGCATGAGCCAAGTGCAGCTTGCCAGGCCGAGTGGACAGACAAGCCCAGCCGGCATAAATAAAACTTGGGCAAATGTGCCATATGCCACAAAAATTTCTGGCTGGCAAAGAGACACCCCAAGAATCCTGTGGCATTACTCCTGCAAGAATGGCCATGATAAAAAACATCAAAGGATAATTGATGTTGGTGTGAATGTAGTGAGAGGGGAGCACTTTTACATGGCTGATGAGAATGTAAATGAGTACAAACATTGTGGAAAACAGTATGGAGTATTCCTTAAAGAACTAAAAGTAGAATTACCATTTCACAGTACCACTACTGAGTATCTACAAAGAGGAAAAGGAGTCATTATACAAAAGATACTTGCACACACATGTTTATTGCAGCACAATTTACAATTGCAAAAATATAGAACCAGCCCAAATGCCCATCAATCAATGAGTGAAGATATATATATATAACTATATATAATATATAAATATATATCTCTCACTATATATACATATTTACACACACACACACACACACACTATAGAATACTACTCATCCATAAAAAGAAATAAAATAATGGCATTTGCAGCAACCTAGATGGGATTGGAGACCATTATTCTAAGTGATGTAACTCAGGAATATAAAACCAAATATCGTATGTTCTCACTCGTAAGTGGGAGCTAAGTTATGAGGATGCAAAGGCATAAAAATGATACAATGGAGTTTGGGGACTCAGGAAAAGGGTGGGGGTGTTAAGTGACAATTGACTACACATTAGATACAGTGTACAGTGCTTGGGTGATGGGTACACCAAAATTTCAGAAATCACTGCTAAATAACTTATTTATGTAACCAAACACCACCCAAAAACCTATTGAAATAAACAAAATAAAAAAGATAAAGTTGAAGAAATACGTATATTTTAAACAAGAAATTTGATTAAAATATTTGCTTGATAAAAAACTTCTTAGCCAGAGATATTATTAACTACACAAATTGAAATAACTGAATTATCTGCCAAAGAATATTTTATCAGTATAATTAACTAAACCTTAATTTAGCAGCATAAAAAGTAATTAATACAAAACTATGAATGACTAAATTTTAAAACAAAGAATAATTAAAATCACGTATATATATACGTGCATGTGTGTGTGTGTGTGTAAGGAACAGATCTCTGAAAAATCAATTTCAGGGCTATTTACTTAAGCAAAGGACAAATAATATAGAATGATACAAGAAATAAGACTCTACATTACCAATGTGTAAAAGAATTTAGACGTTTTATGATAAAATATTTGCTAAAACATTTCCTCAAAAATGCATAAATTTCAAATAAACAAATTTAAGTATATGTTATTAAAACTAACTTCATTGGCATTTGGCATTGAAAAGCAAAAGAATAATTAAAAAAGTCGAAATGGAAAAATTTATGAAGGAATGTACTCTATAAATGCTAGGCCAACATGCTACTTAAAATAATTTAGCAATATATTAACATAAGTAGTTTCCAAATTGGTCAAAAACAGAAGTGTTTTTTGTTTTAGTTCCCCCAGAAGGACACATTAGAATATGGGTTAGGCTGCAAATTGTTTGATAGATAATCTCAAGAAGCACTGGTAGGTAAAAGGGAAAGTTAGGGAAAGAAAGAATGACATTGATGTTGTCTAATGATAAGGTCACCACTGTTGGGGACTTCCAGGAGACAGCATAGAACCTGTTCTCAAATTGTTTCTCTTGTACATGTGAAGTTGGAATATTTATCTGTTAAGTGATATCATTGGTTTAAGGCCATTCCCGAGCATACATACTCTTCACATGCAGGTGGACAGAGTCCACATGTTTTCTGCTGATCTGAGCCTTCTTCTGGCCAAGGAATATGCTTAGGAGGAGTGTGGCCAGTGCTTATAGCAGAAACCATTGGCCTTTCAGAGAATGTAAGTGCCAGAAAAGCATGGAATGAACACTAACAACTTCTATAGGCAATAAAATAAGGATGCCACAACCCACAACATGGAAAACAAGTAGTATGTACATACCCACACACAGAGTAAAGCTTTCTCAACTACAGACAGAATACATTCATGGGTGCTATTATAAAAGCCTATAGCAAATTAAGAGAAAAAGATGACATAGCAAAATGGAATTTATCAGCAAGGAATCACTATTATATTTCACATTTTATTAGCTAAATTAAGAAAAGTAAAGTATATGCCTATTTCAATATTTGCCATGAAGTAATAAACTTTAACATGCCAGAATGCCAATGTTATGATTATTGTTTTGCTATTAGAGGTAGTCTTAGAAACATGAAAAAGATTTCTACAAACACAAGTAATTTATATCATTGCAGTGGAGATGACTCATTAATGACTAGAATAGCCTCCTTGATGCCTTGAGTGTCATTAACTCCCCACACTTGAACAACACCAAGAATGACCATAATTTCGAATTTTCTTACAGTGGTTGAATGATGAGAAATAAGATTATGAGAATTATGAGAAAGAAAAGACAACTAACCTTTAGGTTCCTGGGGAAACAAATTAATCCATTAATTGAATCAATTATTAATGCCACACTCAGCAAACATAGCTATTACAGTCAAAGGTAACCATGAGTCCTCACCTGGGGTCCAGTAGAGCTTACACTTTTATTTTGTTAATAAACATATCTGTACATGTTTCATGTATACAATTTAGTAGTTTAGACATACGCCTGTAACCATGAAATCACCAAAATCAGGATAATAAATACACTCATCATTTCCAAAATTGTCTATGTATTTCTTTGTGTGTGTGTGTGTGTGTGTGTGTGTGTGTGTGTGTGTGCATGCACTGATGTATTTCATATGTGTATGTGTTTGTGTGTGGTTAGAACACTTAACAGGAGCTCTACCTTCTTTGTAAATTTTAAGTATACAATAGTGAATTGTTAACTATAGGAACAATGTTGTTTAGCAGATTTCTAGAACTTACTCACCTTGCATAACTAAAGCTTTATATGCATTGTGTAACAATTCCTATCTTTCCTTCCTCCTAGCCCTTGACATCCAATAATCTATTCTCTGCCTCTAGTAGTCTATTTTTAGAACTCATATAACAGAAATCATGCAGTATTTGTACTTCTGTGACTGGCTTATTTCACTTAGCAGATGTCTTCCAGGTCTATGTTTTCCCAATTTGTAGGATTTTCTTCTTTCTCTTAAAAAACTAGATAATATTTTATTGTATATATACATTATGTTTTCTCTGTCCACTCATCTATCTATAGAAATTTAGGTCACATCTGTAGCTTGGTTATTGTGAATAATGCTGCAACTTACATTAGTGCAAATATCTCTTTGATATCATAATTTCAATTATTTTTTATGTATATCCAGGAGTGAGATTGCTGAATTATATGGTAGTTCAATCACTGAATTCAACAAATTTTAGGGATACCAAATCAACACATAAAAATCAGCTGTGTTTATATATGTTAACAATGAACTGTCCAAAAGGAAATTAAGAAAATAATACCACATCTCTTCCACAACAATGTGAATACACTTGACACTACTGTACTGTGTACATAAAACCAGTTAAAGTGGTAAATGTTATGTTATTTTAACTGCAATTTAAAAAATTAAAAAATTAAACTAGAATTCTGGTTCAGAATTTTTAAAAATCCCATATATAAAAGCATGAAAAAAAAGTACCTAGTAATAAACCTAACCAAGAAGGTGAAAGACTTGTACACTGAAAACTATAAAACAATGATGAAATAAAGCACACAAACTCATTTTCATGGATTGGATGACTCAGGTTCTGGCAAGCCCTGCCACTGTGGGTTAAAGCATCCTGGGTGGTAAATAAATTTGAAAGGCAATCTAGGCCACAAGGACTGTAATTCCTGGGCAAGTTCTGGTGCTGTGCTTTGCTCAGAGCCAGTGGACTTGGGATGCATGTAATCCAGTGAAACACCAGCCAGAAAGGCCAAGGAGGCACTTGCACCCCTCACTTGACCACAGGTAGTGCAACTTTGGCTCTGGGAGAGAATCCTTCTTTCATTTGAGGAGATGGAGAGGAAAGAGTAGAGGACTTTGTTTTGCAACATATACACCAGCTCAGTCATAGCAGATGGGGTAACTGGAGAATCCTAAGGCCCTCATTTCAGGCCCTAGTTTCCAAATGACATTTCTAGACACAACATGGGCCAGAAGGGAACTCACTGTCTTGAAGGGAAGGACCCTGTCCAGGCAGTGCTCATTACCTGCCGACTAAAGAGTCCTTGAGACTTCAGTAAACACCAGTGGTAGGCAAGTGGCACTCATCACAGGTTTGGAGTGAGACCCAGGGCTGTGCTGTCTGCAGGTGTGATCTACAGCATTCCCAGTTGAGATGGTCACAGAGAGACTTTTTCTGCTTGTGTAAAGAAGAGGGAAGAGTACATAGGACTTTGTCTTGCAACTTGGTCACCACTTCAGCCACAGTAAGGCCAAGTATCAAGCAAGCTACTGGAGTCCGTGATTCCAGGCGTTGGCCCCTAGACAGCATTCTGAATAATTGAACCTGGACCAGAGGGGAGCCTATTACCCTGAAGAGAGATACTCAGGACTGGAAGCACATACCACAGAGTCCTAGAGCCTTGAGTGAACGTTGGCAGGAGCCAGGCAATATTTACTGTAGGCCTGGGTCCCTGGTGTGCATGGGGAGAGACTCCTTCTGCTTGAGAAAAGAAGAGGGAAAAGAGGGTAGGACTTTGTCTTGTGGCCTGAGTGCCAGCTCAGCTGCACTTGAATAGAGTACCAAGTAGATTGCTAAGGTCCCAGAATTCAGGCCCTGCTCCAGGATGGCTTTTCTGGACCAGCGTTGGGCCAGAAAAGAGCTCATCAACCTAAAGGGAAAGATATAAACCTGGCTTTGTCCTTGAATAAAACAATAGCAGTAGCCAGGCAGTTGTTGCTGTGGGCCTTGGGCAAGACTCAGTCTATGCTAGCATTGCATATTATCCTGCACAGTCCCAGTGGTAGGGGTCACACAAGGGCTTGTGTAACCCCTTCCCCAGCTTCAGGCAGTTCAGCATAGATGGAGAGACTTTGTTAGCGTGTGGAAAGTGGGGAAAGAGAAAAAGACTCTTTGCCTGGTCACCAGAGAATTCTCCCAGATACTAGCCATGACCACCGAGGCAATACTTCTATGACTCTGCACAGGTCACAGTGTTATTGGACTTGGCTTGCCCAACCGCCCTCCCCCCCACTCCCCCATGCAGGGATGGCTTCAGTGAACAAAGATTTAGATAACAAAACTCAATTCCCTTTGAATAATTGGAAAGCCTTCAAGAAAAGGTTCTTTTTAAAGCCCAGAAAGTGAAGACGGCATAAATACCTGTTTCTTCAGTGCTTAGGCATTGACAAACATCCACAAGCATTAAGACCATTCATGAAAACATGACCTCAGCAAATGAAATAAATAAGGCACTAGTGACAAAACCCTGAATGAAAGAGATGTATAACATTTCAGAGAGAGAATTCAAAACACCTGTTTTGAAATGAGGTTGATGAATTCAAGATAATACGGAGAAGGAATTCAGAATTCTGTCAGATAAATTTAACAGTGATTGAAATAATTTTCATCAATGAGGCAGAAATTCTGGTGCTGAAAAACTTAACTGACATAATGAAGAATGCATCAGAGTCTCAATCCCTCTCTCTCTCTCTTTTTCTGTCTCTGTTTGAGACAGAATCTCACTCTGTCCGCCAGACTGGAGTGCACTGGTATAATCTCAGCTTACTGTAGACTTGACTTCCAGGGCTCAAACAATTATCCCACATCAGCTTGCCAACTAACTAGAACTGCAGGCACCTGCCACCATACATTGCTAATCTTTGCTTTTTTTTTTCTTTTCTTCTGTTTTTCTTTCTTTTCTTTTTTTTTTTTTTTTTTTTTTTTTGGTAAAGCCAAGCTTTTACCATGTTGTACAGGCTGGTATTGAATTCCTGAGCTCAAATACTCCTCTTGCCTTGGCCTCCCAAAGTGTTGGGATTACAGACATGAGCCATAAGACCCAGAGTCTCTTCTTAACAGCAGAATTAATCAAGCAGAAGAAAGAAATAATGAGGTTCAAGAGTTTCAAGACAGGTTATTTGAAAATACACAGAAAAAGTCATCAAGAAAAGAATTGAAAACAAAGAAGAACACCTTCAGGATCTAGAAAATAGCCTCAAAAGTGTAAATCTAAAAGTCATTAGCTTTAAAGAGAAGATAGAGAGACTTGGGTGAAAAGTTTACTCAAAAAGATAACAACAGAGAACTTTCCAAACCTAGAGAAACACATAAATATTTAAGTGCAACAAGATAATAGAACACCAATCACCAAATGGATTTAACTCAAAGAAGACAACCTCAAGACATTTAATAATCAAACTTCCAAATTCCAAGATAAAAAAAAAATCATAAAAGCAACAAGAGCAAAGAAACATATAGCATACAAAGGAGCTCCACTATGTCTGTCAACAGACTTCTCAAAAGTTGAATGACATATTTAAAGTACTGAAGGAAAAGAACTTTTATCCTAAAATAGTACATCCAGTGAAAATGTCCTTTAAACATGAAGGAAAAATAAAAACTTTCTAAGACGAAAACAAAAAGCTGAAAATTTTAACACCATACTGTTGCTACAAAAAATGTTAAAGGAAGTTCTGAAAGAAAAGGATGTTAATGAACTACACAAAATCATCGAAGGTACAAAACTTGCTCATAGTAATAAGTACACAGATAAACACAGAATATTATTACACTGTAATTGTGGTGTTTAAACTACTTATATCTTGAGAAGAAAGACTAAAAGATGAACGAATCAAAAATAATAACTACAACAACTTTTGAAACCACAGGCAGTATAATAAGATAAAAATAAAAAGAACAAAAGATAAAATGTGGGTGGAATAAAGTCGAAATATAGAGTTTTTCTTATTTTTCTTTTTTTTGTGTGTGTGTTAGTTTGTTTTGCAGTCAGTGTTGTCATCAGCTTAAAAAACAGTGGGGTAAAAGATATTATTTCCAAGCCTCATGATGATTTCAAAGCAAAAATCCTACACCAAATACACAAAAAATACAGAACAAGAAATTAAAACATACCACCAGAGAAAATTAATCTCACAAAAGGAAGACAAGAAGGAAGGAAGAGAAGACAATAAAACAACCAGAAAACAAATAAAAAATGGTAATAACAAGTCTTACTCAGTATACAAACAAATGAAAGGAAATTAGTATATTGAAGAAATATCTGCTTCCCCATGTTTACTGCAACACTACTCACAATAGCCAAGATTTCGAATCAACCTGTGCCCATCAACAAATGAATGGATAAAGAAAATGTGGTATATATACACAATGGAGTACTCTTCAGCTATAAAATAAAATGACATCCTGTCATTTGGAACAACATAGATGGAACTGGAGGACATGATGTGACTCATTAATAATAAGAATAAATATAAATGGACTAAACTCTCTAATCAAAAGACATAGAGTGGATGAATAGATTTTTAAAAAGACACAATAATCTGTTTCCTACAAGAAACACACTTCACCTATAAAGGCACACATAGATTGAAATAAAAGTATTAAAAATGGTATTCCAGGCAAGTTAAAAATTTTTTTAAAAAGCTATACTTACACTGGAGAAAATAGATTTTATGACAAAAACTATTATATATATGTATATATATACATATACACACACATCCAGATATATGGAAGAAACATTATTTGAACTAAAAAGAGAGATAGACTTCACTCCAATAATATCTGGAGACTTCAATGCCCCACTTTTAGCACTGGACAGATCTTCCCAACAGAAAACCAGCAAAGAAACATGGGACTTAATCTGCACTATATAACTAATGGGCCTAATAGGTATTTACAGAACATTTCATCCAACAGCTGTGGAATACACATTCTTCTCCACAGCACGTGGATCATTCACAAAGACAGATCATGTGTTATGCCACAAAACAAGTCTCAACACATCCAAAAAATCAAAATAATATCAAGTAAATTATCTGACCACAATGGAATAAAACTAAAAATCAATAACAAGATGAACTTTGAAGACTATGTAAACAAACAGAAATTAAGCCATATACTCCTGAATGACCAGTGAGTCAATACATAATAAAGAAGAAATTTTTTAAAATTTCTGAAACAAATGAAAATGGAAACACAACATATCAATATATAGGGGGTACAGTGAAGGCAATACCAAGATAGAAGTTTATAGGTATAAATGCCTCTAGCAAAAAAGTAGAGAAACGTCAAAGAAACAACCTAATGATGTATCTTAAATACATAGAAAAGCGAAAACATAGCAAACCCAAAATTAAGAGAAGCAAAGAAATAATAAAGACAAGAGCAGAAATAAATGAAAATCAAATAAGAAACAATACAAAAGATCAACAAAACAGTAGATTTGCTCTTTGAAAAGATAAAAATAAATCAATGAACCTTCACTCAGACTAAGACAAAAAGAGAGAAGACTCAAATAATTAATCACGGAAAAAGAAGACATTACAACAGATACTTCAGGAAGTCAAAAGATAATTACAAACTAACTATGTGCAAATATATGTAAATAAATTGGAAAACGTAGAAGAAATAGATAAATTCTAGATACATACAACCCACCAAGATTAAGCCACAAAGAAATCCAAAACCAGAATAGACCAGTAACAAATAATGATACCGAAACTGTGATAAAATTGCTCCCCCTAAAAACAGCCTGTGACCAGAAGGCTTTACTACTGAATTTCGCCAAATAATTAAAGAACAATACTAACACTCTTCCAAGTATTCTGAAAAATAGAGAAGGAGAAAATACTTTCAATCTCATTTTATGAGGCCAATATTACCTGATACTAAAACCAGATAAAGAAACATCAAAAAAAAAAAAAAGAAAACTACGAACCAATATCTCTGATGAACATTGATGCAAAAATTCTCAACAAATACTAGCAAACCAAATTCAAGAATATATTAAAAAATTCATCACCACCAAGTGGGATTTATACCAGAAATACAAGAATGGTTTGGTATATGCAAATCAGTCGATGTGATATATCATTTCAACATTATCAAGAATAAAATCATATGATAACATTTGATAGAGTTCAATATAACTTTATGACGAAAACACTCACAAAACTGGGTACAGAAGGAACATATCTACACAATAAAAGACCCATATGACAGACCCACAGGTAGGATCATACTGAATGAGAAAAACTGAAAGCCTTTCCTCTAAGATCTTGAACAAAACAGACATGCACATTTTCACCACTCCTATTAAATATAGTACTGGAAGTCCTAGTCTGTTTCAAACAAGCAGAAAAGACAAAGAGATAAAGAATATCAAAATTAGAATAGAAAAACTGAAATTATGCTTGTTTACAGATGACATAATCTTATATTTGGAAATACCCAATGACTCCATGAAAAAACTGTTAGAACTAATAAACAAATTCAGTAAAGTTGTGTGATACAAATAAACATACAAAAATCAGTAGCATTTCTACATGCCAACAGTGAACACTGTGAAAAGGAAATCATGAAACTTATTCCATTTGCAATAGCTACAAATAAAATAGAATATCTAGGAATAAACTTAACCAAAGAAGCAAAATGTCTTTACAATAAAAGCTATACAACACAGATAAAATAAATTGCATTAAAAAAATGAAAAAAAAATTTCATGCTCATACATTGGAAGAATCAATATTGTTAAAATGTGTATACTACCCAAAGCAATGTACAGATTCCATGCAATCCCTATCAAAAGACCAATAATATTCTTCACAACAAATTAGGAAATACAATCCTATGATAAATAAATGGAACCATAAATGACACAGAATATTGAAGCCATCCTCAGCAAAAAGAACAAATCTGAAGGACTCACATTACCTGACTTCAAATTATACTGTAGAGCCATAGTAACCCAAACAGCATGGTATTGCCAGAAAAACAGACACAAAGACCAATGAAACAGAATAGAGAACCCAGAAACAAATCCATACTTCTATAAGAAATTCATTTTCAATAAAGGTGCCAAGAACATACATGGGAGAAAGGACAGTCTCTTCAATAAATGGTACTGGGAAAACTAGATATCAATATGCAGAAGAATAATACTAACACCCAGTTTATCAACATATTAAAAAGATAAAATAAAAATGGGTTAAAGACTTAAATCTAAGACCTGAAATTATTAGACTACTAAAAGAAAACACTGGGGACAACCTTCAGGACATTGGTCTGGGCAAAGATTTCTTGAGTAACAACCCACAAGCACAGGCAATTAAAGTACAAAAGGACAAACGTGATCACATCAAGTTAAAAAGCTCTGTATAGCAAATGAAGTGATCAACAAAGTGAAGCAACAACTCAGAATGGGAGAAAATGATTTGCAAACTGCACATCTGGCAAGGAATTATTGATCAGAATACAAGGAGCTCAAACAATTCAGTAGGAGAGAAAATCTATTAATCTCATTAAAACATAGGCAAAGGATCTAAATAGACATTTCTCCAAAGAAGACATAAAAAAGGGAAATAGGTATATAAAAAGGTGCTTAACATCATTGATTATCAGAGAAAATGTAAATGAAACTATAATGAGATATCATTTCACTCCAGTTTAAATGGAATTTATCAAAAAGACAGGCAATAATGAATGCTAGACAAGATTTGGAGAAAGGAAATTCTCATACACTGTCAGTGAAGGTGTATATTAGTGTAACATCTATGGCGAACAGTGTGAAAGTTCCTCAAAAAACTCAAAATAGAACTACCATATGATCCAGTAATCCCATTGCTCAGTATATAAACAAATGAAAGGAAATTAGTATATTGAAGAAATATCTGCTTTCCCATGTTTACTGCAGCACTATTTACAATAGCCAAGATTTCGAATCAACCTGCGCCCATCAACAGATGAATGGATAAAGAAAATGTGGTATATATACACAATGGAGTACTCTTCAGCTTCAGCTATAAAAGAGAATGACATCCTGTTTTTTGGAACAACATAGATGGAACTGGAGGACATGATGTTAATTGAAATTAGCCAGGCATAGAAAGACAAACTGCATGTTCTCACTCATTTGTGAAAGCTAAAAATTAAATCAACTGAATTCATGAAGATAGAGAGGAGAATGCTGGTTACCAGAGGCTGAAAAAGGTTGTGGGAAAGAGTGAGGATGCTTAACGGGTAAAAAGATAGAGTTAGATAGAATGAATAAGATCTAGTATTGATAGCACATAAAGATGACTACAGTCAATAATAATTTATTGTAACTTTAAAAATAACTAAAAAAGTATAAATGGAAGTTTGTAACACAAAAAAATGATAAATGCTTGAGGTGATGAGCACCCCATTTACCCTGATGTGATTATTACTCATTGTAGACCTGTATCAAAATATCTCATGCACACTATAAATATATATGTATACTATGTACCCAGGTAAATTAAAAATAAAATTTAAAATATTTGCCGTAAAATACGCTAGAAAATGACTTAAATGCTTTAAAAATTGAACAGAGTGGTGTGCTTCAGAATTCACGTTCTTACCCAACCCTAAAACTGTTTCTCCTAATTCCTGTCTCATTACCTGGGACGTTTCCATTTTAACTATCGAATTTTTTTTTTTTTTTTTTTTTTTTTTGAGACGGAATCCAGCTGTGTCGCCCAGGCTGGAGTGTAGTAGTGCGATCTCGGCTCACTGCAAACTCCGCCTCACGGGTTCAAGGGATTCTACTCCCTCAGCCTCCCGAGTAGCTGGGTCTACAGGCGCCGACGCTTTTAAAGGTATTTGCAACTCGGTAACCAGAATTATATTAAAAACATAAATTTGACAATCAGATCACCTATTATAAACACCTCAGTGGCTGCCTGTTGCTTTTAAAATACAGCTAAAATCCTGCACAGTCTGGCTCATCCCACGCTTCCCTCATCAGCCATGCTCTGGGCATGGTTCAGCTCCACCTAGGCACCTCCCTTCATCTCCCCAAGACTTTGTATATGTTCTTCACTTGGCCTCTTTTTCTTACTTGGATTTAGTATTTTAACTCTGAAGTACCCTTAGTCAGGCTGTCACTGTCTTTGAAGTCTAGACTATGCTTCCTTGAACTTCTCAAACAACTTTCAAAACTATTTCTCCTTCTTATTTATATAATTATTTTCTAATATTGACGATCATTTCTTTCCTGAGATAGAGCTTAGCTCATGGACGCACTGAGTGCTTCTGTGTAAAATGAATGGATACATATAGAGTTAGTTTCACATTTGCTATGTGTTTCTTACCTCTTTTATTGAACTTTTGAGATTTTTTATCAGATTGATCTCTTCTATAACTTTTATGACTATCTCACAAAAGCCTATGTTTTAAATATGCCTACTAAAACCACATAGTGCCTGAGGCAATATAAAAATGTGATTTATTTATGTTATTAAAGTTATTTTGCATTTCTAAAAGATAACTTCTTAAGAATGTATTTTCTTCGTCAATACTGTGTAATTTTTTAAATTTATATTCCTGTTTGTTTAGATTATTTTTAGATATAGGGTTTCACTCTGCCACCCAGGCTAGAGTGCAGTGGTGCGATCACAGCTCACTGCAACCCCAGCATCCAAATGATCTTCCCACCTCCGCCTTCTAAGCACCTGGGACTACAGGCATATGCCACCACACCCAGCTAATATTGTTTTGTTTTGTTTTTTTTATTTTCTGTGGAAGTGGAGTCTTGCTATTTTGCCCAAGCTGGTATTGAACTCCTCCTGGCCTCAGGTGATCCTCCTGCCTTGACCTTCAAAAGTTATAGGATTATAGGCATGAGTGACTGCATCTGGCCATCTTTTAATCATTTTTAACAGTAAAATATTAGAAAATCTACATGAGTAAAATTTATAGGGGTGCCAAGCTTGAAATATAGAAAAATTTCAAATTGATAATGTATTAGATATAAAGACAATCAGAACTATTTTGACAGAATAATATACACATGGTCTAATTAATTTTTTATTATCTGAATCATGTAATCAAAGACAACTAAATACTGAGCTAAAAATATCTTTTTCCAAGGATGATTAGGAAGGAACATGTGAGAACGATGCCACCAGATTCTCTTCACTGTGCTTCTTTCAGAATATAAAATTGAATTGATACTATCAGCCATTTAAATTGTGATTTAAGTATTTTTATTTTATTATAATACATGATAAACACATCAGTAATTTCAGTCTCATGCCTTATTTTATGTATTAGCTTTAAATTGGATTATTATTAATCCAATCATATAAATAAAATCATTCTGCCTGCCTTACTACTTCCTGAAATGTATACCTTTGGGATTAAAAAAGTTAAAATTGGCCGGGTGCGGTGGCTCACGTCTGTAATCCCAGCACTTTAGGAGGCCAAGGCGGGCAGATCACGAGGTCAGAAGATCGAGACCATCCTGGCTAACACGGTGAAACCCCGTCTCTACTAAAAATACAAACAATTAGCCGGGCATAGTGGCGGCGCCTGTAGTCCCAGTTATTCGAGAGGCTGAGGCAGGAGAATGGCGGGAACCCGGGAGGCAGAGCTTGCAGTGAGCCGAGATCGCTGCCACTGCACTCCAGCCTAGGTGACAGAGGGAGACTCCGTCTCAAAATAATAATAATGATAATAATAATAATAATAAATTAAGCAAGTTAAAATTAATGCAGATAAGTAATTTATTGTGAACAGTTTGGCGGCACCATGTATTTTAGTGTTCCTCTCATTGGTAAGCTGCATTCATACAATGATAATAAAAACATTATACTAGATTTTTTTCCACTGGGCAAAATACTTTCAATAAAGTATTTAGAATATTTAATTCTAGTGAAGGGGCTGTCCAACAACTACTTTCACAAAAACAAATGTTTGAATTGCTTAAATGTTAATTTTCTATTGACACATAATATGTGTACACAGGTATGGGATATGCATAATATTTGTTACATGTGTAGAATGTGCAGTGATCAAGTCAGGGTGTTTAAGGTATTCAACAGCCTGAGTAGTTGTTATTTCCTTGCCTTGGGAACATTTCAACTTCTCTATTTTAGCTATTTTGAAATATACAATACATTGTTGTTAACAACAATGTTATTGATCATTAGAACTTATTCTTCTTATCTAACTGTATTTTTGTACCTATTTACTAACCTCTCATCATCTTCCCCACATGTACTCTTACACCCTTCTCAAACTCTGGTAACTATTATGCTACTCCATGAAAAAAACTTTAAGCTCCCACATATGAGTGAAAAGATGTGATATTTGTCTTTCTGTGCCTGGCTTATTTCTTTTAACATAATGACCTCTAGTCTTATCCCTGTTGCTAAACGTGACAAGATTTTAGTCATTTTATGGCTGAATACTATTCTATTGTGTATATATGCTACATTTTCTTTATCTATCCCATCCATTGATGGACACTTAGGTAAATTTCGTACCTTTTCTATTGGGAATGGCGCTATGATCAACATATCAGTGCAGGTATCTCTTTGATATAGTGATAGCCTTTCCTTTGGATAAATACCCAGTAGTGGGAATGCTGGTTCATATGGTAGTTCTGTATTTAACTTTATGAAAAAGCTCTATGCTGTTTTACTTATTAAAATGCTAGAACGTGGAATAAAATTATTTTTGCAAGTGCATTTTAAAACAATTAAAGCTACTCACTGAAGAAACATATTTTCTGCTAAAGTAGTATCGGCCTCACTGAAAAGTATTCTTGTTTAATAGAAATAATATATTTTAAAATAAATCCAAGCTATAATAAAATTCAGTTAAGCACATCCTATTTTCAATTCAGTAAGGTAAGCAATGTGGAAATTTAGATTCCAATGTGTATGATTTCTCCTCTCCTGGAATCTAGAATCAAAATAGTAAAAGGCTCATAAAAAGATGACTATAGTTTGAAAAGAATTAAGAAGATGTACAAATGGAATCCTGAGACAGGGAAGAAGCAGGGAAGATTAATTCTGCAAAGTAGTTTAGGAAAGTAGCAGATGTTGTGGGGATATCTAATGATCTGTGCAAAAAAGAATTTGAGGTAAGTAGCAATGTTAGAGTTAGGTCATTGATAGATTGAGAAGTACCTAAGTGCTTCAGGAAGCAAGGTTGAAGGTGATTTAACAATAATGAAAAGTGCAGACCATAAATATAGAATAGCAATATATCAGGGCTACGTCACCAAATATTTACCGTACACCTGTTATCTACCATGCTGTGTTCTTAGCACTGATGATTAAACTATCACCTGGAGATGTTAAAGTCCCTTTTTGTATGAAGCTCATTATCTATTTGAGGTGAGGGTAGGGGATGACAAAATATTGAATTTAAAAGGTAAAAAATGATGAATAAATAATAGTCACTAATTTGAGAGCAAAATAGGTTGTGTAATAGAAACTGACTGGGTGGCTACTTTTGATTGGTTGTGCAGGCAAGAGATCCCAGTGCTTGTGTGATGCATATGGTTTGTTAAGTGTTTACTTTGTGCCTTCCACTGTGTTCACTATATCAACTAATAACTCTCCATTTCTCAACTTTGCACATAAGTTATTGCATGTTATGTACATACAAATGCAAATACATACATATACAGGCATTAACAGAAGATGCAATATCATGAAAATTACAAAAAGAAAATTGGAGACAGAAGACCTAAGTGAATTCTTAAATTCCACCCCTAACTAACAGTGAACCTGTAAGTTATTTACTTTCTGACCTGCTATTCATTACATTCATGGTGTGATAATAGCAGCCAACTCACAAGAGATCCATGAGAAAACATGAAATCCTATATGTGGATATACAGTAGTTTGAAAACTATATATTAGAAGTGGCAATGTACAAATATATTTGTCACCATCTCCATATAATTATTATTTGTGTACATGTCTGAAGAGCATAAGAATGGGAATAATACCAACCGAAAGTCCCAGTAACTTGAAATGATATTATGTGTAGCCATATTACTGCAGTCAAAGGTAGATATTGAAATATAGGAAGTGATTATACAGGAAATTATTAAATGAATGGGAAAATTCTTTCTGCATGGAAGTAAGTTTTTTCACATAATATATAGTTAAAATAAAGTGATTTATAGTAATAATTAAAGTGATATATAGTAATGAATAATAATAGAATATATACATACCAATGATTAGTTTTAGTACCTATAGGTAGTCTAACAGAGTATAAAGTTACTTATTATATTACTTTTGAACTGAACACTCATGCTTCCTTCTCACTGGAGAATTCTTCAGCTAAGGCTGGATGAAACAACCATTAAAGACACATTGAGAAGCTACCGTATTTTGTACAAAATACAAAGTAGTAGTGCAAGGCAAGGCAATATTTTTCAGCCTCCTTTATGTCTAGGAATGGTCATATAATTAGATGATGACCAATATAAACAGAATGGTCTTGTGAAAGTATAGGAACATTTATTTCAATGATAGTTAATACACACCTGAATGCTTTCATTCATCGTGTCTTGTTCCATCCTGCTGCCTATGAGGAAAGGATGGTGGTTGGAGCTCTGGCTGCCAGTGAGGTCTATGAGTGATACTATAGGTACCACAATGTGGAAGACCATTGACGCATCTACCCTGGGCTGCCATTTCAGGACATTTATTTGAGAGAGAATTGCATCTTTATCTTGTTCTCTAGTCTCTTTGTTTCTTTTTTCTTTTTTTCTCTTTTTTTTAGATGGAGTTTTTGCTCTGTTCAACTCCCAAGCTAGAGAGAAGTGGCACAATCCCGGCTCACTGCAACCTCTGCCTCATGGGTTCAAGTGATTCTCCTGCCTCAGCCTCCCAAGTAGCTGGGATTACAGGTGCACACCACCACGCCCAGCTAATGTTTGTATTTTTAGTAGAGGCAGGGTTTCACCATTTTGGCCAAGCTGGTCTCGAACTCTTGACCTCAGGTGATGCACCCACCTTGGCTAGGTAATCCCAAAGTGCTAGGATTACAGGCCTGAGCCACCATGCCCAGTCGGGATCTTTTTGTTTCAGACAGTTTCATGTAGATAAATAAAATATATATTAAGATACGATTAGAGAATAAATAAGAAATTATTATGTTAATAAGGATGTCATATTCTGAGAAGAAATTACATTTTCAAAAAAATTATTTGGAGCAAATAGAGGTTCACATAAATTATACGAACAATAACATTAAAGGATTAGAGGAAAGAATTGAGTTGTTGTGTGAAATTCAATTTCTGTATGCAAGACCACTTCCTTATACATTTCAGCTTGAAAGACTTTAGCATGCCTATTACCTTATAAGCCCTGTGCTTCACTGTTCCCCATGTATCTCACAGTGAGAACTTACACTCAGCTGAGATCTAGCAGAAAATTGTACTCTTTATGCAATAGAAGAAGAGAAAAAAATAGGATAAAAATTATTTCTGAAGTATAAATGGATGACATGATCATCAGATTCATTAAGAAAGACAGAAGAGTCACATAATATACATGAAATGTATGAGAGAAAAAAATAAAATAGACTGACGAAAACCAGAAGGCTTAACACAACACCAAGAGGAGTTAAAAACTTAAGAAGAAAAAAAGATGGAGCAAGAGTTATAATCAATAAAATAATCTATAGATTGCAATTTCTGTCATTATGCTATAAAATCTATTCATAAATGGAACTATTTCTAACCTTATCCACTGCCACTGATATTTCTTCTCTGGACTATTATATTAACTTTCTAATTGTCCTTTACATATTGCAAACATTTTGTCCCTTCTCCAGCTAGTTATAAGATTGTAGCCAGTGATTTTGTGAAACATAGTATTATCCAGATCTTATGTCATTCCCTTGTCAAGAATACCAGTGGCCTCTGAACTCAATCAGGGTAAAACCAAACTCCTTTCAATGTTCTATAGTGTTCTGCAATTTTCACCCTTGTTAACTCTGACCCCATCTCTTACCAATTTTCCTCTGCTCATATAGGATTCTTTCTTTAGAGTCTTTGCATTGCTATGTTTTAAACAAATATTTTCAAATGTTTAATGAATCGTTCCTTTACCCTGTTTAGCTCTTAACACAAATATCACTGTCTTGATGATGTCTTTCTGGGTGACTGCATTTTTTTTAAGAGACAGGGTTTCCTCTATTGCTCAGGCTAGAGTACAGTGGCACCATCACAGCTCGCTGCAACCTGCAATTCCTGGGCTCAAGTGTTCTTCCCACTTCAGCCTCCTGAGTAGCTTGGACTATAGGTATGGGCCACCATGCCTGACTAATTTTATTTTTATTTTTATTTATTTATTTAGAGATGGGATCTTGTTATATTAATCAGGCTGTGCTGAAACTTCTGGCCTCAAGCATCCTCCCATCTTTGCCTCACAAAGTGCTAGGATTACACCCATGAGCTACTGGGCCAGGCTGGTCATTGCATTTTAATTGAAACCAACCGTGTCACTAAATACATTCTCCACTTTCTGGCAATTATTGCTATCTAAACCTTCTAAATTGTTTTTTGTTTATTTATCTTTTTTTTCTTTTCTCTGTTATTAGAACGCTACTCTCCAAATAACAAGAAATTTTGTCTTATTTTTAAAAATTTTTATTGCTACATTCCCAACAGCATAACTGTTTCTGGGATATAGCAGATGCCCAATAATAAATGAAGACAAACTTAATAATTAATTCAAGGATGATGCTTACATGAGTAAATCAAATTTAGAATAGGATAAATAAAATCTCCCGCAATTAGAGATATTTGTATAACATTTCAGGACAAAACAAAAAGTATTATTGTGGAAAGACTAGTTAATATCTTTGGTTTTTCACACACCTGTGATCCTTATAGGGGAAAACCCTCATGTTTTGGACGTATTTCCTCAGGCTAGTTGCCAGCAACAACCCTTATTTAGCAACAAGAAGACTATTTGTCCCATGTGTTATCACTAGTATCTTCTTAACAGGAAAGTTGATCAAGTCTGGCAGTATATTCTATGAGTTCCATGATGCCCCTTCATGTAGATTTCCCCTATATATTGCCCTCCCAACATCCCCCATCCTCTTCTTCTGTGCCATCATCACTTCATCTTCTAACAGGTTATTTGAGAAGACTGCTATTCTGGCCAAGAGAATGAACCACTAATCAGCATTGACTCTATTCCCTTATTTTCTTGAAGGGAACCAATACATTAATGTTAACTATTGTATTTTGACTGATGAGTTCATGGAGATGAATCTGACTTACGGTGTGTTTTAAAAATAAGCATTATATCTTACTTAACATGGTGTATTAGGGCTCTCTAAGGGGACAGAACTAATAAGATATATGCATATATGAAGAGGAGCTTATCAGGAGATTTGACTCACATAATCACATAGTGAAGTCCCACAACAGGCCGTCTGCAAGCTGAGGAGCAAGGAAGCCAGTTCAACTCCCAAAATCGGACAGTGCACCTTCAGTCTGTGGCTGAAGGCTTGAGAACCACTGGCAAATCACTAATGTAAGCCCAAGAGTCGAAAAGCTGAAGAACTTGAAGTCTAATGTTCAAGGGCAGGAAGTATCCAGCATAGGAGGAAAGATGGAAGCCGGAAGACTCAGTAAGTGTGCTTTTCCACCTTCTCCTGCCTGCTTTACTATAGCTGTGCTGGCGGCTGATTAGATGGTGCCCACCCAGATTGAGAGTGGATCTGCCTCTCCCAGTCCACTGCCTCAAATGTTAAACTCCTTTGGCAACACCCTCATGGACACACCCAGGAACAATACTTTGCATCCTTCAATCCAATCAAGTTGGCACTTAATATTAACCATCATACATGGCTAATATAATTGTCCTGTGATAGAAAATAGTCAATACTTCTAGAAAAACAAAATTAGGCTCCAACATACTTTATTTATAAATTATTTATTTATTTATAACAACCACCAGTTTATGTAATCACAATCAAACTTAGAGAAAATTTTAGTCGGGTATTTTAATCATTATTATATATTTACTTTATTAAAAGCCATATATCAACGTAAAATCTTTATAAAGGAAGTATGTTTGGGGCAGCAAACATAATTATTATTCTTTTATATGCAAACAATATAATATGAGTAATGTTGCACTATAAATATTTTTTTCAGGTTTGAAGTGTAGCCAAAACTTTTTCTCTCCAGTATACAGAATAATTCACTTGCTAGCATTATTCTTAATATAGCTGACTGCCCATCTCATGTTATTATGTTTTGGGATTAAACTATGAATAAGTAAAATCCTGAAATAAATATATTTTATTATTATTTGAATGCATGGATAACATATATTATCACATCATTTTCTACATTTATATTTAACATTATATTATAGGGTACATCATTTTACTTAGTTTGTAAAATCAAGAGAATTGAAACAACTTTGAAATGTGTTTTCATCAATTAAAAATAATATGATATCATTGAAATCAGAAGACAAAATTTAGTTAAGTATTTTGAGTTTCAGAAAATGGTTTATTTCATTGATTCTTGCAATAGATATGTAAATATTTCCCTATCAAAAGTGCATGTATTTGAAAATAGAATAATTTCCAATACATGCATTTTTTGATAGGAAAGTACAATACCTAAAATACTTGGTAATAAGAAAGACAAATTATACCAATTACTAGAACTAAACATCAAATATGATCAATTGTCCTTTCTCATCCTCTTAAAGTTGAGTATGGTCGTGTTATTGTTTTGGTCAAAAGAATGTTAATAAAAATGATAAATGTCCCTTATTTACATATAAATTTGAAAAGCCAGTATACAGTCTACCATTTTCTTTTTCCCCCAAACACAGGGATCAACAGCACTGTATATGATGCCTGCTCCAGTATCCTGGGTCTTGAGAACCAGGCAGAACAGATCTCTCAACTAACTCACAAGGAACATGGAAAACAAACTTCATTGTTTTAAGCCACTGACATTTAGAGTTTGTATATTACCCCAAAATAACTTAGACATTTATTTGGTTGGTGCATATTAGCATGACAATGAGACCTAGGCAGTTGAACACTAGAGTTTTTGTCTTCACAACCATACACTATTACTTTCCATATGAAAGATTACACAAATCTATTGATTTATTATTGTACCGTGACATCAGATATCTTTTAAACATGTGTTTAGGATAAAAAAAAATAAAAACTTTGAATTAAAGTATTTCTTATCCCAAACACATTCTCTATATGGGAGTGAAGAACGTTTCTTGTTTGGACGGTGAATCAACTCCCCAGTTATGGTTCTCATGGCCCTTGTCTCTTCTCCAATCTCCTAGATCTTCATACTTCTTTGTAAACCTCCTGGACTCATTTGAGGTAAACATTGCTTGCTTTCTTCATGATTAAATAATTCTTCTTTCATAACTAAGCAGTTTTCTCAGCCTGATTCCTGCCTATATGTGACTACTGAATGTTGTTAACTAAAAACTGTCTGAGATGTAGTTCAATCAATTCAGAGGTTCATTTTGACTAGGCTACGGGAGTGCCCAGGAAAAAGAGACATAAGCTACAGTAGAATCTGTTGCCTGTATTTTTTCCAAAGAGGGCTTTGAGGACTCAATATTTAAAGAAGACAGAGTGGCAGAAGAGGAAGGAGGAAAGAAAAGAAAAAAAAGGAGGATAGGTAGGTAGTGAGATAAGTGGTCATATTGTTGTGAGGCTTTGAGTAGTACTCACTGAATCCACATGTTCCATCTAAAAGGAGGGGAAAGAGGAACATTTGATTATGTATTTTTTTAAATATACACTTTACATAATACAAAAATAAACATAGACTACTGAGCCATAAAAAGAAATGAATTAATGGCATCCGCAGCAACCTGGATGGAGTTGGAAACTATTATTCTAAGTGAAGTAATTCAGGAAAGGAAAATCAAACATAGTATTTTCTCACTCATAAGTGGAGCTAAGCTATGAGGATGCAAAGGCATAAGAATGATACGGTGGGCTTTGGGGACTCAGGGGAAAGGGTGGATGAGGAATGAGGGATAAAATACTACAAATTGGGTTCAATGTATACTGCTCCAGTGATGGGTGCACCAAAATCTCACAGATCATCACTAAAGAACTTACTCGTAACCAAATACCACCTGTTCCTCAAAAACCTGTGGGAAAAAAGTAAAAATCAATAAATAAATAAGCATAGAGAAAGCAGTTAAATATGCATTTGTTTCTGAGTGGTTGGAGGGATGGTTTCTAGGCTTCTTGTACCTGTAAAGATATGCAGTTAATTTACATTGTCAGGGTGAAATTCAATAGAACTCTGTTTTAGTGCAAAGATTTGGGGCTCGTAAGAAATTTTCTTGTGAGTAATTTGTGAGAGAGATGTGGCCTTCTATCTTGGTAGCTATGTGGTTTGTTGTTGTTGTTGTTGTTGAGACGGAGTCTTGCTCTGTTGCCCAGGCTAGAGTGCACTGGCATGATCTCAGCTCACTGCAACCTCTGCCTGACTGGTTCAAGCAATTCTGTCTCAGCCTCCTGAGTAGCTGGGACTATGGGCAGCCGCCACCACGTCTGGCTTGTTTTTGTATTTTTAGTAGAGAGAGGTTTCACCATATTGGTCAGGCTGGTCTCGAACTTCTGACCTCAGGTGATCCGCCCGCCTTGGCCTCCCGAAGTGCTGGGATTACAGGCCTGAGCCACAGCGCCCAGACAGCTATCTGTTTAAGAACCCAAGGAAGGAAGTCTTTGCAAGACTCAGTTCCAAGCTTAACAAAGGGCTTCTCAGAGATCTTCATGATGTGAGAATACAGTGAGAAAATAACAGTCGGTAACCCAGATGAAGACCTTCACAAGAACTTGCCCATAGTGGCACCCTGATTAGACTTGCAGCCTCCAGAATGATGAGAAATACATTTCTGTTGATTATATGGCACCCAGTCTATGGTATTTTGTTACAGCAGGCCAAGCAAAGACATTAACCGAGAGTCAATTCAGTCTTGTGAAGTTACATAGAGTCTTTTGAAATTATGCAATTCTCCAAAATTTAGGAAAGATTTGCATACTTTTTAAAAAGTCATCTGGACTCATTTTTATCGATTCCATTTCACTTTGCTTTATTTGCAATAGCTACATCTCTTCTTATTTTCTGGATGTACTTTTATTTGTGCTGTATTCTCTTGCTATCTTTGCCCCATACAACCTTCCTCTATCTTACATTAATTCAGAAAATTAGAATCTATCAGGCCTAGGTGGGAGAGCCATGCCATTAGTCTTTTCTCTAAACTACTTAATCCAAATGAAATAATTTCCTGAGGCCCTTATTTTAAATTGAACTTTTACTTTGATTTAAGTTCAGAGATTTTAATAAATGGATATGCCAACCACACAAATGTTTTGTGTTTTTTGCAAGGAGACTGAAAATAAATTGGTCTTTCTCATTCAAAGCATATGTCAAGTTTACTTGTTAATGTTTGGAGGTGACAGTCAGTGACCCTTACACTAATACACCTCACTAAAATCACATACTCCCCTTACTCCTGTCATGCATGTTTATCATGTATGCAGACTGGCCATGTTTTTTTCTAAATACCTCTCTTCTTTGTAATAGTTTTATTTTATTCTTATAATACTTTATCAAACACAGCCAACACATATCTGCGTGTTATAAATACTTTGAGGCAATTTATCACATTTTCTATTGTATAATAGAATATAACTTCTGCAGAAATTATAATAAATTTCACTTAATCAAGTAATTTTGGCTTTTGTTTTTTTATGCCATAGGTACTTGCATTTTTAATTCTTTGCAAAACAATATAAAGGCATTTCTAGTACTGATTCTTGCGGAGTCTTTTAATTTATTCTTTCAGTTTTCAAAACAACAACTACAAATATATTTTACATCCACAAAGTTCTTACTATATGGTAAAGGTTAGACTTGGCCCTTGAATTCATGAAGCATAACTGGAGAGATACACATTAAATAAATGCAAAAGTACTATTAATATTAGAGCTCTGAAGGAAATGAGCGTGATTTTTAAAACAATTTATAATACAGTATTATTAAATCAGAGGGTAAGAGTTTCATGTAAAAGTAATTCACGTAGAAAGGTCAAATGAATTACACTTTTTCACTTAGGTAGGGTGAAATAAAGCCCCAAAGTTGAATTAACAGGGTTAAAAGTGTGTCATACGTTTTATATGAACCATATTCAGGTTGCATCAAAGGATTCAGTAAAATGAGTTTTACTTCTTTCGATTTTTAAAATTTTCACACTTATTTTGAGAGCATGGACTTGTCTTCTTGTCATTCATATAAGTTTTATAAACCATTTTAATTTAAAATGTTATTAATATAGTAAATGTTGCTGACATACTAAATCTATGCTAATTAAATGTATTTCTGAGGAGAAAAAAGTTTCATCAGATGCTTTTATTTTTACTTTATCAAGCAAAAATGATAAAGTTAATTACTTAATGCTTGAATATATCTTGTTATGTATATATAAACAAGATAATCAGCTATGTACATCTTCAAATAATTAATATTAGAAGACATATGCCTAATAAACTATTTGACATTCATAATAAATATTTCTCAAATATGACCACCTGCACATATATAATGTTAACTTCAGTCAATCATACATATTGTTGTGAAACACTGGTAAGTAGAAAGAGATATTTATTTGATGAAATTTTGTGCTTAATACTGTGAACAGAAATAGTAGAAAAATAAGGCAGAATGAATACATTGAGTTTTAGAGTTGAAGATACAGAAATATATCTAAATGCACATATAAATGTATGATTATATATGTTATTCCATATGTAGTCTACATATTTTATGTATTGATAAATTTATAATTATTTATATTTGTGTGTTTTGTTTTGCTTTTTTTTTCCCCCCAAGATTGGGTCTCACTCTGTCAATCTGGCTGGAGTGCAGTGGTGTGATGATTACAAATCACTGCAGTCTGAACCTCAGGGGCTCATGTGATCCCACCATATCAGCCCCTTGAGTCGCTAGGACTACAGGCACATATCACCATGCCAGGCTATTTTTAAAAAAATAAATTTTGTAGAGAGAGTGTCTCATTATGCTGTTCAGGCTGGTCTTGAACTCCTAGGCTCAAGTGATTCTATCCCCTGGGGCTCCCAGAGTACAGGAATTACAGGAGTAAGCCACTGCACCTGGCCCATGTATGCATTTTGTAATATTTCAGCAATTTAGCCTTTGGGAAGAAGAAGCCTTATAAAGCTTCTTGCAAAATAGCAATTAATTTATAATAAAGCAAAGACTATGTCTGCTCTTTTTGTAGCTGTTGAAAGCAATTGTAGGATCAAAGACTGTATTTTAAAACCCGAAATTATGTATAATGTAAGAGTAGCTTTTTAAAAATACAAAACATTTGGAGGCTACAAAAGTTAAAAAGAAACACGAGAACTTGAAACATCATGTAATAAATGTAATTAAGTAAACATGAAGTTCTTAATTTCTTAGTATTATCTAGATACTTGTCAGGCCTCCAGAATCATATTTTAATTTTCTAAAATGTAATGCAAACATTTCAAATAATTTAAATTTATATTGAAGTTATCTACAAAAGGGATGAAATTACTACTTGCCTAGTAGTCATTATATGCCTTCCCAAATTTCAAATGTTAAATATCTGTTCCTCAAAAATATATTTCCTGCTTTTTCATTGAAAAATTTCCCTAAAGTTTTTAATTTATATGCACTCTTACTGCCTTTCTTTAATCTGTTCTCTGCTTTATATTGCATTTCCTAAATTCCATAATCTACTCATGTTAGACTTCTCTAATATGCTTTTACAGTATATTCTTTTTGTCTTTTTAAAATAAGAATCAACTTTGTCATATTTTTCTTATTTTTATAAACCTATGTGTTGCTCTCATTGTAAAAAAAAGAAAAAAAAATAGGACAAATTCTGAAGGATCAAGCAAGAAAAAAATGAGATGTTGATAAGGTTTGGCTTTATGTCCCCACCCAAATCTCACCTTGAAAGGCAATCCCGTAATCCCCACGTGTCAAGGGCAGGACCAGGTGGAGGAAATTGAAACACAGGGACAGTTTCCCCATGCTGTTCTCGTGATAATAAGTCTCATGAGATCTGATGGTTTTATAAGCATCTGGCATTTCCTCTGCTTGCATTCATTTTCTCTCTTTGTGCCCTGTGAATATGTGCCTTCCAACACGATTGTAAATTTCCTTAAGCTTCCACAGTCATGCAAAACTGTGGGTCAATTAAACCTCTTTGCGTTTTACAAGTTACCAAGTCTCAGGTGTTGTCTTATAGCAATGTGAGAACAGACTAATACAATAAATTGGTACCACAGACAGTAGGGTGTTCCTATAAAGATACCTGAAATTGTGGAAGCAACTTTGGAACTCAGTAACCAGCAGAGGTTGAAACAGTCTGGAAGGCTCAAAAAGACAGAAAGATATGGGAAAGTTTGGAACTTCCTAGAGATATATTGAACGGCTTTGACCAAAATGCAGTCAGTGATATAAATAATGAAGTCCAGGCTGGGATGGTCTCAGATTGAGATGAAGGACTTTCTGGGAACTGGAATGAAGGTAATTCTTGCTGTGCATTAGCAAAGAGACTGGTGGCATTTTGCTTCTTCCCTAGAGATCTGTGAAACTTTAAGCTTGAGACAGGTGATTTAGGGTACCTGGAGGAAGAAATTTCTAAGCAGCAAAACATTCAAGATCTAACCTGGCTGTTCCTAACAGCATACAGTCATATGGGTTCACAAAGAGATGGTCTAAAATTGGAACTTATGCTCTAAAAGGAAGCAGAACGTAAAAGTTTGGAAAATTTGCAGCCTGAACATGAGGTAGAAAGGAAAAACCCATTTTCTGGGGAAAAATTCAAGCCAGATGCAGAAATTAGATTAAGTAATGAGGAGTCAATTGTTAATCACCAATACATTGGGGAAAAGCAATTGTTTTGGCCAATTTCTCACATTTGGAATAGGTGTATTTGCCTAATGTCTATGCCCCCATTGTACCTAGGAAGTAACTATTAATAACTTGCTTTTGATTTTACAGACTCATAAAAGGAAAGAAATTACCTTGTCTCAGATAAGACTTTAGACTTGGATGTTGAATTAATATTGGAATGAGTTAAGACTTTGGGGAACTGTTGAAAGAGCACATAGTTGTATTTTGAAATGTGAGGGCATGTGATTTGGGAGGAGCCAAGTGCCAAATAATATGGTTTGGCTCTGTGTCCCCACCCAAATATCACCTTGAATTGTAATCCTCATAATCCCCACATGTCAAGGGTGGGACCAGGTGGAGATGATTGAATCACAGGGGCAGTTTCCCCCATGCTGTTCTCATAATAATGATTGAGTCTCATGAGATCTGATGGTTTTTTAAGCAACTGGCATTTCCTCTGCTTGCACTCATTCTCTCTCCTGCTGCCCTGTGAAGAGGTGCCTTCTGCCATGATTGTAAGTTTCCTGAGGCCTCCCCAGCCATGTGAAACTGTGAGAAAATTAAACCTCTTTTCTTTATAAATTACCCAGTCTGAGTATTTTTTATAACAATGCAAGAATGGACTAATACGGATGTCAAGAAAAAGAATTAAGAAAATACGTATATGTAAAGACGTATAGCCTTCCTCTCCTATGTTTATGGGCTAGCACGAGTGGGTTTTAGTAAGCTGCATTTATTTAAAAGTACTCAAATCTAGTCACGCATGCCAGGCTACTCCCACTTACTTAGGAGGCTGAGGTGGGAGGGAAACTTGAGAGTAACAATTTTAGTTCAGACAAGGTGATACAGGAAAATTCTGTCTCAAAAAAAATTACTCAAATCTAAATTTGAAAGTTAAGTTCTCATATTTTTTTATTAAAGAAAAGTTAAATATGTCAGAGGAATTATCAATTTCCAAATAAAGTGATGTCTGTTGTTAACTGTTGTCAATGTTAGGACAATGTACTAATTGTCTATTATCTTTGAACAACAGGATGGTGACTATCTTATGCAATGAGTCAAACAAAACTAAATAAAAGTAAGACATATTCAAGCTAAGGTTCCTGAACCTTGAAAATAGATACATTTTTAGACTGAATTTTCTTCACTTCATTGCAACTCTTTGTTAGACATGTTTGCATTTTTTGGTGAATTTTATAAATATGTATTTTTAATTAAACTTTTAAAATAATTATTATAATTTTTTCTCTATGGAAATGTACGTTGTACCCTTCTCACCCCCCAAAATAAGAATGTTTTCTCACCTCTCTCTCTCTCCCTCCTGTGTTGTGAATATTAGGATAAAATCATTTTTTGTCAGACTCAATAAATCCAGAGCCAGGAGAGCAGGAAAGGGGAAGGTTTACGCTTGCAAGTCAGAGGGAAAGAGTATCTTAAAAACTTTGTAAAATAACCACACAAGAAATTATCTCTTTAGAACTACAGAAATTTAGATAAGATGCTCTTGAAAGAACACCTGTCCAGTAATGTCATCTCCACCAGTGAAATGATGCCAACTCTGACTCTGAGCCCCCAAAATCAAGAAACTTTGTATCCAAGCAGCTTACATGCAGTTCTCCCTGGCTAATAAAAATCTCCCTTTACCCTCTTCTCTCTCCTCTTTAAATTCATAAGTAGATTGCCATAACTGTGCATCACAGATTATAGTTCTCTTTTCTAATTCCTGTTAAATTTTAAATTCCACATATGTGGAGATGTTTTTTCTGATTTTTGTTGTTGTTGTTGACTAATCTGATGTCAGAAATGGCCCTGAGCTAGATTACCTTCAGAAGAGCTTGTCAACTCTTGGAACTGGCTAGGGTACAATTGAGTCATTTGTGTTGTCTATGTTCTATGGATTGCTCTTTTCTGCCCAGTTAACTCCTCTCAGGTTGAGCTTCCTCTCTATGGTAACAGCTCCTTGTTAACTTTATTTGTGATCTGATTTGGTTAAGACACTTTCATAAAGGATCTTACACACCTTCTGGAACTATAAACGGCTTTTTGCCTTTTCTGGCAAATTCTTTCTGGAACAAAGACATTTTGTCTTTCTAATCTTGGCAAGTACTCTTCTGGCTTCAGTTTTATTCTGAGTTGTGTATTTACACTTGTATGTTTACTGTTGATGGGCCTTTTTTCTCTGTTTCTAGACATCTTTTGTGATTAATAAGAAAAACAATGGAACCCCAAAATTTCAAAGCATGCAAACACGATTCCTCTTATGGTGCCCCAGCCCAGACATTACAGTTCTCTCTCATGAATGTTTCTAAATCAATTGGAGAAGTACACTAAAACTGATTTAGACGTTCAATGGTTGTCCTGGAGATCTTTTGAATTTCCATAATTTGTCTTTCTCAGGACTAGAGTGGAAGGCAACAGTCATAAAGTTAAACCACCTGAGGAGAAGATGTATGAGTCAGTTTTTGCACTGCTATAAACAAATACATGAAAGTGGGTAATATATAAAGAAAATGGGTTTAATTGGCTCATCATTCTGCAGGCTGTACAGGAAGCATAGCTGAGGAGGCCTCAGAAAACTTTCAATCATGGCAAGAGGTGAAGGAGAAGCAAACATGTTTTACATTAGTGGTGCTAGAGAAAGAGAGAGAGTAGGAGGCGTTACACACTTTTAAACAATCAGATCTCACAATAACTCACTCACTCTCATGAGAAAATCACCAAAGGAGAAATCTGCCTCCATGATTGAATCACCTACCTCCCACCGGGCTCCAACTCCAACATTGAGGATTACAATTTGACTTGAGATTTGGGCAGGGACACAGTTGCAAAGGCTATTATTCTACCCTGTCTGTTTCCAAATCTCCTGTACCTCTAACGTTTCAGAATACAATCATGCCTTCCCAACAGTTCCCCAAAGTCTTAACTTAATTCAGCATTAACTCGAAAGTCCAGTCTCATCTGAGACAAGACTAGTCCCTCCTGCCTATGAACTTGGCCCAAACAAAGGGGCTATGGGGTTCATGAAAGTCCAAAACCCAGCAAGGCAATCATTAAATCTTAAAGCTCCAAAATAATCTCCTTTGACTCCATGTCTCACATCCAGGGCACACTGAAGCCAAGGGTGGGCGCTCAAAGCCTTGTGAAGCTCCACCCCTGTAGTTCTAGAGGGCTAAGCCCCCATGGCTGCCCAAGTGCTAGCATTGAGTACCTGCAGCTTTTCTGGGTGCATGATACAAGCTGTCAGTTTATCTACCATTCTCTAGTCTGGAGGATGTTGGCACTCTTCTCACAATTCCACTAGACGGTACCCCAGTGGGGACTCTTCATGTGGAGGGCTGAACTCCACATTTCTCTTCCATATCCCTAGTAGGGATTCTTCCTTCAAGCTTCTCCCTGGACACCCAGGCTTTCCATACATATTCTGAAATCTTGGTGGAGGCTTCCAAGCTTCAAATCCTGCATTCTGCACACTGGCAGGCTTCACTACACATGGAAGCCACAAAGGCATATGGATTGCACCATCTGAAGCAGCAGCCCAAATATCTGGGCCTCTTTGAGCCACAGCTAGAACTGTAGCAGCCAGGATGCAAGAAGCAGTATTCTGAGGCTGTGTAGGGCAGCGTGACCTTGGCTCTGGCCCACAAAACCATGCCATCCTCCTATGCCTCTGGGCCTGTGAAGGGAGGGGCTGCCACAAAGGTCCCTAAAATGCCTTCAGGGCCTTAACCATTGTCTTGGCTATTAGTTACTTTTCTTCCTTTTTGCTATGCGAACTTTTTATAGCCTGCTTTAATTCCTCCTATGAAAATTGATTTTTCTTTTCTACCACATGGCCAGGCTGCAATTATCAAACGTTTACACTCTGCTTCCCTTTTTAATGTAAATTCCAGTTTCAGGTAATTTCTTTGTTCATGCATATAAGCATAGGCTTGTAGAAACAACCAAGCCATGTTTTGAATGCTTTGCTGCTTAGAAATTTCTTCTGCCATGTAGCCTAAATTATCTCTGTCAAGTTCAAAGCTCCACAGATCCCTAGAGCATGAGCACAATGCCACCAGGTTCTTTGCTAATGCATAACAAAAGTGACCTTTGCTCTAGTTCACAGTAACTTCCTCATAGCCACCCAAGACCTCATCAGCTTGGTGATCTCTGTCCATATCACTGTCAGCATTTTGGTCAAAACCATTTAATGAGTTTCTAAAAAGTTCCAAACTTTCCCTCATCTTTCTATTTTCTTCTGAGCCTTCCAAGCTCTTCCAACCTCTGCCTGTTACCCAGTTTCAAAGCTGTTTCCACATTTTCAAGTATCTTTATAGCAGTGCCCCACTCCTAGGTACAATTTTCTGTATTAGTCAGTTCTCACATTGCTATTGAGAAATACCTGGAAGTGGCTGATTTACAAAGAAAAGAGGTTTAATTGCCTCATGATTCTGCAAGCTGTGCAGGTTGCATGTCTGGGAAGGTCTCAGGAAACTCACAGTCATGGCAGAAGGCTAAGGGGAAGCAGGCACATCTTACATGACCAGAGCAAGAGGAGGAGAAGAGGGGAGCAGGTGCTACACTTCCTTTTCACTTCCTTTTCACTTTTAAACAAACCGATCAGCGAATAGTAAGTCAATCACTATCATGAGAACAGCATGAAAGGGGAAATTGGACCCCATGATCCAATCACCTCCCACCAGCCCCACTCCAACATTAGGGATTACAATGAGATTTGGGTAGGTACACAGCCCCAAAGCGTATCAGAATGCAAATGTCAATGGACACCTTGGAGCTTCTAAGCATATTTAAAATACTGAAATAACCTCCTTATAAAACACTATCTCAAAATCAATTGAGTAGAACAGTTAAAGATGAACAGAAAGTTTTAGAAGCTTGGATTTGTTTTCTCTCCATAGACTTTCCTTTCGCTTTTTCCCACTAGCTCCTCTTCATCTTTCTTTACCTAAATGAACTTTCCCTCCAGATTTCTCAGCACCCCTCAACCCCAAGCAAATGTGGCCTTTTACATACCTGTCTCTTTAAAATGCAACTCACTGATAATCTCTTTGGACACCACCATGCCAACCAGCTCGGCTTCAGAGTAACTAACTACTACAAAGGGTGAGGATTTTTCAATAAGCTTTTTAGTGCTTTTGTTTCACAACCCATTCTTTTAAATCTTTATCCTCTTCAGGATGCCCGTTGCTTTTTGCATGTTATTTCTGCCCTCCTTTCACCTATTTGGGTGTAATTTTCTGGAAAAATACTGTACTGATTTTTTTTTTTTTTATGAAACAGAGAAATAATTTTAGAATGTGACAAACCAAATTGTGTTGACTCAAGCTTGAATTCCCGACTCCTCAAATTCTCACATTTGCTATTTCATTCCCTGTTTAGAGAAGAAAAATAATGCCATGCTTTTACTAGTAAGTCAAATACCTACCTCTTTATGGGGAAACTTCCTTTTCACTTAAATATGAGAAGGAAGACAACACTCACATACAAAAATAAGACAGCACTTTGAGTCTTAACCCAAAGGACAGATCCCAACACTATTCACTAGAATACTGTAGCCAATAACTGGATTGTCTTACTCTGGGTTTTGTCTGCCTAATGCTGTTTCTTCTGCAGCCTTGTTAGTGAAGGCAACTGAGAAGATACTCATGGGATCCCCAACACCTGTATGTATGCCTAGTGTAGTGGAAGCTCTCCTAAACCCACGTTGTCAGGGGACAAACCTCGAAATTGGATCTCAGCCCAGGAGGTCATGTGAGTTCTTGGTTTTGCAAAGAAAAGAATTCAGGAGTGAGCTCACGGAGTAAAGTGAAAGCAAGTTTATTAAGACAGTAAATAAATAAATAGGTGGCTACCCCATAGGCAGAGAAGCAGCATGGGGTTTAAATAACCGCACTCACAGTTATTCCTTGATTATATGCTAAACAAGGGATGGATTATTCATGAAATTTCCAGGAAAAGGATGAGGAATCCTGGAATTCAGGTTTCCTCCCCTTTTCAGACCATGTAGGGTAGCTTCTCGATGTTTCCATGCCATTAGTAAACTTTCATGGCACTGATGGGAGTTTCCTTTACCATGCTAATGCATTATAATTAGCATATAATGAGCAGTGAGGATGACCAGTGGTCGCTTTCCTCACCATCTTGGTTTTGGTGGGTTTTGGTCAGCTTCCTGACTGTATCCTGTTTTATCAGCAGAGTCTTTGTGACGTGTATGTTGTGAAACAAATCCTGCCAAATTTCTATCTCAACATCACTCTCAGTATTTTATACCAGTTGACTTACTTTCTATGACCTGCTTCTACCTGTGGCTCCTCATGTCATTCCCTCATGCTGCAATGACCATAACTCTGCAACTCCCTTGCCCTCTCCTTTGAAAGAGATACCACATGGCTGCCCAATCCAACAGACCACCTTTTAACTTCTCAGGAGAATCTGCAAAAGACTCCTATGGAAGATGCTGAGTTACCCTGTTTTACAGATGTCTCACATTTAAAGAATGACACTGAAGAGTGATAATTTAAGTGTTATTTTTAAATATGAGTAAGTATTGTGCAGGCTACAATTAGCCTCCTTAGAAATTGTGGAGGCAGCTCCTTTGCCTTAAGCACTTCAGCCCAGCAGATGGAATGATTTACCTTCACTGGAGGCTGTCTTGTTGCTAAGGGAAACTTTTAATGTTTATAAAGACGGTAGGTATGCCTTTGGAGTTGCTTATAATTTTGGAATGTTGTGGAAATGAGGAGATTTTCTCACTCCCAATGGACAAAATAAAGAATGGGCCATATGTAAACGAATTACCAGATGCAATACAGCTAGTTGCTGCTCTAGCCATCTGACCATTTAAAACTAAACTCTATGGAATCAAGAGGAAATCACCTTGCTGATAGCCCACCAGAGAGTGCTGGCCTTAAAGTCCTACTTATTAACCAAATCTCTGTTATCATCCACCTAGAAAAATTTCTCAAATATGACCTTAAAATAATTGCTAAAGATGCCAAAAATTGGGCAACAGAGGCCAAAAAAAATTTTGGAGAAATAATGGTTATTGGTTTAATGACAGAGTAACTCTGGTTTGGGCCAGATAGAAAGCCTCTTCTCTGAGACTCCATGACATTTTTGCTGTTATCTACTGTACATGATTTAAATCACTTGGCTATAGAAAAGATTATCACTTTTATAAAATAATACTGGTGGTGTAACATTAATAAAACTGTCAAAGATGCTTGTATGGCCTGCCTCACCTATCCTAAATTAAATCTTGGAATGTAAATGCAAACCGAGCCTGACCATTTTAAGCTTCCTAATGAGCCATTCATGGTTTGGCAGATAAATAGTATCCAGCTACCTACCACACATGGGTACAAGGATAATTCAGTCATAATCTGGATGTTCTTCCATTGGATTGAAGCATTTCCCTGAAGAGAGGCCACACACACCCCAGCAGTGGCTAAAGTCCTATGAAAAAAATATTCCCTACTGAAGGCATGCCCTCAAACTCCACAGCGAGTGACAAACTTATTTTTCTGGACAAGATGTAAAACAAGTGCATGCTAATTGGCCAGCATTGTAGCACATTCATTATGCTTATCATTCTCAGTCTTTTGGACTTGTTGAATGCACTAATAGTGTTCTTAAGACTTAATTGGAAAAGTTTATAGAAACCTTATGGTTAGCATGACCAAACACTCTACCTACAGTGTTCCAAGCTTCAGGGCAGCTCTCTTTGAATTCCGTAATGTTTCACCTTTCCAGTAATTACTGGATGCCCCAGGCATTTGACCCCACCTTGTTTTGACGTCAGGTTAATAAAAGGTGAAATGTTTCAATATTATAAGGGTATAATCAATGTTATGAATAAAAATTGTACTCTGATAGGACCACATTTTCACAGTGCACTCCTGGGAGATGAAGACCTAAAATGCCATAACCGTGTAGGGGGAGTGACTGATGCCTATAATCCCAGCAATTTGGGAGGTAGAGGCAGGTAGATCACTTGAGGGCCAGGAGTTGGAGACCAGCCTGGCTAATATGGCAGAACCCCATCTCTACTAAAAATATAAAAATTAGCCAGGCATGCTGGTGCACATCTGTAATACTAGCTACTTGGGTGGCTGAGGCAGGAGAATCAGTTGAATCCAGGAGAGGGAAGTTGCAGTGAACAGAAATTGCACCGCTGAACTCCAGCCTGGGTGACAGAGTGAGAGTTTGTCTTAAAAAACAAACAAACAAAGAAACAAAAACATCGTAGCCTACACCCAGGATACTCTGTCTATTGAAGAAAACATTTACAAAAGGATTACCTGCAACCTTTCTGGAAAGCCCCACGTCGTGTCTTATTAACCAATCATTGCACAACTAAACTTGCAGAAATTGATTCCTGGATACATATATCTCTTCAAAGAAGACTTTGGCTCCTGAGTGGATTGCATCTCTGCTGACAAATAAAAAATAAGTATTTCTAGGATTTAAAGCAGATGACATCTGAGTGGTTGGTTTCTCCAAATATGCCCAGGACAGGGCTGTATACAATTCTTTCGCTGATAATTTTTACTTTATTTTCTCCCTCTTTCCCCTGGAAAGACAATACCCTTGCCTGTATTTCCCAGTTCATCACTAGGGGGGAAGGATAAAGTAGAGAATCTTACTAATTGTTGTCAAAACCTTAGTCTATCTCTGATTTTAATGTCTTCTTAGTTTTACCTGTAATGAATTTCACTAACATCCCAAATCCAACCACCTATACAAATTGTATCATTGGACACTCTTATAGAATTCAGCTTTCTTATTTATCTTTAACTTGTGTTTCCTGCCTCACCTTATTAAATCAGCAACCTCCCAGTTGGATCCCAGGAATATGCAATGAACCATCCCTCTTAAACCATTCAGGAACATTTCCTAACATGTGTAGAAAAAAATTTATTAGGACTGGTTTAAGGAGGAGGGGTAATTAACAACTTGCAGTAGCATAAATGACCCTTGGCTTGTTTGTATATCATACAGAAAAATCACAGTTGGAAAACCTGTCTGTGTTCCTACTGGCTATATCTACTTTTGTGGGTGAGGCACCTCAGGATGGGCCTCCAAATGTTTTGGCATCTAGACAACAGGAGATCTATATGGGATTGGATATTTGAGCTCTCTGTTGTCAATACATAATAGATCTGAAACTGATCGCTGAGTAATCATTGGGCTACCCCACTCAGGTTACATCCCAGAACCAGGTGAAATTTCCCCTCATGACTCCCTAGTGATGACAATCATTTCTATGCTGCTTTCATCTGAAAAATCTTTCCCTGGGGTGGAATTTGGGCTAATGAATTAATGATTCAAAATCTCTCTATCAACCTTAATAAGCTTGCAGACTCCATTGCAGAGGCTATCACTGCACAGCAGCACTCATTAGTTTTCGTTGCCAGAGTAATTTTAGATAACAGAATTGCTCTTGATTATCTATTAGCTGAACAAGGCGAGGTCTGTGCTATTGCTAATAAATACTACATGCTGTACTTGGATACACTCCCCTGGAGAAGAGACACAGTTACACAAAATGCGAGAACAACCCACATAGCTACGACAAATCTCAGCCAGTCCCACATACTCATTTGATTTGTTCAGTTGGTTGCCTTTAGGCCTAGGTTTATCAATTAAAATCACCATGCAAATTGGAGTTATCACATTATTGGTCTTTTAACTTTGTATTTTTCTTTTTAAAATGTCTGCCTGCTGGCCAGGCATGGTGGCTTATGCCTGTAATCCCAGCATTTTGGGAGGCTGAGACAGGTGGATCACCTGAGGTCAGGAGTTCGAGACCAGCCTGGCCAACATGGTGAAACCCCATCTCTACTAAAAAAAGAATACAAAAATTAGCCTGGTGTGGAGGCAGGCTCCTGTAATCCCATCTACTTGGGAGGCTGAGGCAGGAGAACTGCTTGAGCCCGGGAGGCAGAGGTTGCAGTGAGTCGAGATTGCGCCATTGTACTCTAGCCTGGGCAACAAGATCAAAATTCCGTCTCAAAAAAAAAAAAAAAAAAGTGTGCCTGCTGTCTATTAATTTTCCGCAGAAATACAACTCCTAACAATAATGGTGACACAGTATCTTGAAATGATAGCCAATACCTATGGAACAAACAAAATCAAACAGTAATAAAATCCAGACAGACTTAACCCTGAGAGTTCCTCCTTCTGGCCTCCTTGTTCAAATACTACATGCAAGTGTCTTAGCACTAACTTCCAACCGTTGATCACCTCCACAAATCACAACCAACTGTCTTAAGCAGATCTATCCTGGCACTGAAAGAGACTAGAGACTGATTGATCAACAGCGCATTTGGAGAAAGACCTTGATTTAAAAAAAGGACAATATGAAAGTTACAGATACAAGCATGAAATCATTTTTTTGTCACACCCAAAACTATTAGAGCTAGAAGAGCACACACACACACACAAAGATTGTCTGAAGAACTTTCTAAAACAAATCCACAAGAAATCATTTTCAGGAAAAAAAGGGATTATTTTCCTAAAGACTGCAGCGATTCACATAACATGCTGTCAAAGGAACACCCACCCAGTAATGACATCTCCACCAATGAACTTTGGCTAATTGTGACTTTTAGTCTCCAAAAATCAATAAACTTTGTTCCTGAGGAGTTTATGTGAACCCCTTTGCCCCCCAAAATTTCCTTTACCTTCCCCTTTTCAGATGCATATATGGCTTGCTATAGTTGTTCATCTTGGGATATAATCTTCTTTTCTGATTTCTGAATAAATTCAACATATTGGGAAATATTTTTGCCCTCATTTTTGGGGGGCTTGATACTCCCACGCTCTCCCCCAAGATTTGCTCACTTTCAGGTTTAACTTTGATCAATGATTTAGCAAGAAAATACTTAAAAATTAGGAATATCAAATGTATGGGCTCAGAGACATTTTACTCACTGTGTAGTTATCGTCAGGTTTTATGCTGAAGCTTGTTTTCTGCTGACAATTTGTGGTATCCTACAGATAAGACATTACCAGGATTTATTCAACAGAAAATCTTGTCTGCATTCTGACTCCCTGAAAAGATACCCTGGTACAACAGTGATAAGTGCTCTCATGTAGAAAAGTTATGGATGCCTTCATACATATGGTAAACATTCTTCCATTGTGTGTAGAGCTTTAGTAGGTTGTTTAATCCAAAACACTGCATGGGTCTTCTTCTTGAAACCAAGATTTTCTCCCTAGGGGTGGCTTAGAATATTTGTGCTATAAAAGGTATTTGAAAATTTATATATAATGGGAGATTCATGCTCATAGGAAAATGTGGTATCTTTATGCTGAAAATCGAATTTATATTTTCTCAGTCTAGTAAACTCTGTAAAACGTGATGATGCACATGATAGGAAAAAAAAACTATCTAATGTTAAAAATGGCCAACATTATTTTAACGGAATTAAATAGACTCAGACTCTTATATGTGATTAGTTATTGAATTAACATTACATAATTAAGGTCTATCGGTATATTTTAAAAATAGAAACTAAAAGGCCGGGCGCGGTGGCTCAAGCCTGTAATCCCAGCACTTTGGGAGGCCGAGACGGGCGGATCACGAGGTCAGGAGATCGAGACCATCCTGGCTAACACAGTGAAACCCCGTCTCTACTAAAAAATACAAAAAACTAGCCGGGCGAGGTGGCGGGCGCCTGTAGTCCCAGCTACTCGGGAGGCTGAGGCAGGAGAATGGTGGGAACCCGGGAGGCGGAGCTTGCAGTGAGCTGAGATCCGGCCACTGCACTCCAGCCTTGGTGACAGAGTGAGACTCGGTCTCAAAAAAAAAAAAAAAAAAAAAAGGCCAACATCATTTTCTTGGATTATTCTTAATTAAAAAACTTCTCAGTGAATGGCTGCATTAGCCTCTATCAACTCTATTTAGACTTACAAACCAAATAATGTCCATATAGTCGTGACAGAATGAAGAATGGTAAGAGAGATGTAAGGTAATGAGACAGTGAAGGCTGGGTGAATCCGTAGACTTAAACTCACTGTCATACAATTTTCTAAGAACTTTTAGAAAGTGAACATTTAAAAGAAAGTGTGAAATAGTACAAGACTCACTATATTATTAAATTATCTATCTCTCAGTATAGATATAGATATACACATTTATCTCTCTATATATGCATAATTCAGCAGTAGATCTCTAAACATATTCAGTAGACTTTCAGGAAACAATTGAAACCAAATTTTGTGAATAAATGAATTACTCAGTAGACGTAACATTTTAGTTAAAGTATTTCTGTCATTTTCATTTTGGCACTACTTTAAAAAGTTTTTAATATGTTTGTATAGTGTCTCATAATTACATTGAAAAATAATTTTAGGTAACATTAAATACATTAAATATTTTTACATTTACATTACATTAATTACATTAAATAGTTTTAGGTAACATTATCAACTCAGGCATTCATCTTGTTTCGACTAGACTTTTAGAATATTTTTAAATGAGTCTTTCTATCTGTCACATAAGCTCCCTTAATATAGTCATCCCTCTTACTATAGATGAATCACTATTAAAGGCAAATCAGTTTGTGGCATTTTCATTGTACATGCTTCACTGACCCTCCATTACTTTCAAGTTGAAATGGGAAAAGTTTAGCATGGCATACTACTGTGGTGTGATTACTCCCCAAATTTCATATGTTGAAGCTTAATTGTCAATGTGTCATTGTAAAGAGTGCAGTCTTTAGGAGGTAATTAAGTCATGAGGGCAGAGCACTTGCAAATGAGATAAGGTCTTTATAAAGGAGGATTCACATGGCATTTGTTCCTTTTTGCTCTACTGCCCTTCTGTCACAGGAGAACACCTTGACAAGGCCATCTCTGAGGGACAAGCCATCACTGAACCTGCTGGTGCCTTCATCTTGGACTTCCCAGCATCCAGAACTGTGCTAAAAAATTCTTTTCTTTATAAATCACTCAGTCTCAGGTATTTTGCTATAGTAGCACAAATGGACTAAGACACATACAAACCCTTTCATGTCCTCACTTCTGTCTTCATAATTCTTTTACTAACATAGATATTCAGTTCCACTAATCATGCTTCTATAATGAAAATTTTCTAAAAGTGCAATGCAATTCAGCATTCTATGATATGCATAGATTTCTTAGTTCAAGCTTTGTGAAAAAAAGTTGTCCGTTTATCTCTCAAGACTTGGTTCTAAATGTTTAAAACAGAATCAAGTTTGCAGTTTGTATTAGGCTCCATCCCTAACTATGTTTTTTAATGAGATCTTATTTTTTGAATCATAATGCATCTTACAAAATGTAAAATGCATAAAATTGTATGAAGTAGAAAGTCTCCCTCCATCGCCTTCATCTAATCACAAGATTCCCTTCTGGAGGAAGCCACATGGTTTTAAAAAAGACTTCCTGGTCGGGCATGGTGGCTCACACGTGTAATCTCAGCACTTTGGGAGGCCAAGGCGAGTGGATCACCTGTGGTCAGGAGTTTGAGACCAGCCTGGTCAACATGGTGAAACCTCGTCCCTACTAAAAATACGCAATTTAGCCAAGCGTGGTGGTGGGTGCCTGTAATCCCAACTACTCAGGAGGCTGAGGAAGGGGAATTGCTTGAACCTGGGAGATGGAGGTTGCAGTGAGTCGAGATCACGCCACTGCACTCCAGCCTGGGTGACACAGTGAGACTCCATCTAAAAAAAGAAGAAAAAAAAAATTTCCTTTTCCACATGTCTAGATCCATACTTATATAAGCTACATCTCTTCAAATACTCAACCCTGTGCTTCACTCGCAATTATTAAAATGCTGTGCCAGATACTAAGGATGCTAAGTGAAGATAAAAACACAGTTTATGTTCTTAAAAGAGTAAATTGTAAAAGCAATTGCAATACAGTGTTCTTACAAGAAATTTACAACTCAGTGGACTATGAACTCTGTATCTAATGGATAGATTTGCTATTTTTTTAGACTAGAGAGTGTTTAAGATATGTCATAATTTATTAATCGGTAGGTTAAAAATAATTGCAGGCTTTTTCTTGAAAAATAGAAAATCTGGATACAATAAACACAGTTTCTTTGTGTGTGTGTTTAACTTTTGCATCATGAAGCTCACACTTTTTATATACATGCGTGCAGTTCTATGCATTGTCATAAAGATGTAACAAGTCATGTAATCACAACCATAATCAAGATAGAGGAAATTCCATCATTCCCAAAAAATCTTCTTTATGATTTTGTTCTGTAGTTAAATGCTTTTCTTGCTTTTAACCACTGACAATCAATGATCTATTGTCTGTTCCAATAGTTTTGTCTGTTGAGAACTACATGTAAATGAAATCATGTTTTATTTAGCCTCAAAAGTCTTTGAAATAGCATTATACATTTAAGACTCATTCATGTTGTTGCATGTTCAAGAGTTTGACTCATTTGTGTTGAGTAATACTCCATTTGTGTGGGTAGAATCCTTTAAAAAATTTATTCAAAAATGAAGAGCATTTGGGTTACTTTCTGCTTTGGGGACTGTGAATTTTTTATAACCATTCACATAGAAATAAATTATGTGAATCTAAGTTTTCATTTCTTTTTGGAAAACATATAAAGTGAGGATGGTAGGGCATTCAGTAAGTGCATGTTTTCTTTTGTTTTAATCTGTTCAGGTTGCTATAACAAAAATGCCATAAACTAGATGGCTTAGAAACAACAGAGACTTTCTCACAGTTCTGGAGGATGGAAAGTCCTAGATCAAGGTGCCAGCAGACTTGGTGTCTTCTGGCTGTGTGTCCTTATGTAACTGCTCAACAGGTTCACCTTGCTCACTGCCTAGACAGAGCTGATTTATCAAGACAGGGGAACTGCGATAAACAGTTGTTTATGCAGAGCTAGCAGTGCGAGAGACTGGAGTTTTACTATTACTCAAATCAGTCTCTCCAAGCATTCAGGGATCGGAGAATTTTAAGGATAATTTGGTGGGTGTGGGTGAGTGAGTTGGGAGTGCTGATGGTTTGGGTCAGATGAAATCATAGGGAATCCAAGCTCTCCTCTTGCACTGAGTCCGTTCCTGGGTAGGGGGCCTAAGATCAGATGAACCAGTCTATCGATCTGAATGGTGCCAGTTCATCCATCAAGTGCTGGGGCTGTAAAATATCTCAAGCACTGATCTTTGGTTTTATAATAGTGATACTGCCCTCAGGAGCAATTTGGGGAGTGTCTTGTAGCCACTTGTAGCCTTAGAAGTGTGTTGCTTCTAAGCCATAATTTCTAATCTTTTGGCTAACTTGTTAGTCCTACAAAAGGCATTGTAATCCCCAGGCAAGAAGGGGATTGTTTTAGAAAAGGGCCGTTGTTATTGTCTTTGTTTCAAAGTTAAACTATAAACTATGTTCCTCCCAAAGTTAATTTGACCTTCATCCAGGAATGAACAAGAACAGCTTAGCAGTTAGAAGCAAGATTTCAGATTTCTTTAACCACAATTATAATTTTGCTATAGTGGTTTCATTTACATGAGGCAAGAAGAATGAGAGAGCTCTCTGGGTGAGCTTTTTAAGGGCACTAATCCCACACATGAGGGCTCCACCTCCTGAACTAATACTCTTCCAAAGTTCCCACTTCCTAATACCATCACCTTGGGGGCTAGGATTTTGATATATGAATTAGGAAAGACACAAACATTCATACCATGGCACCTTATGAAAGATCAGAGTTTATTTTTTAGAGCAATTTTAGGTTCACAACACAACTGAACGGAAAGTACAGATAATTCTCACATAACCCCATTTGCCCCCCCATACAACTTCCCTCATTGTCAATATCCACTGGTACCATCATTACAATGAATCGACTGATATTGACATATCATCCTGCAAAGCAGTTTACATTGTAGTCCACTCTTGGTGTTGTATAGTCTATGCACAAATGTATAAGGACATGTATTTACTATTATAAAATCAAAAAGAATAGTGACACTGCCCTAAAAATCCTCTGTGCTCAGCCTATTCATTATTTTTCCAAACTTCTGGCAACTACCGATCATTTTACAGTCTTGATTAGTTTTTTCCTCCTTTTCCAGAATGCCATATAGGTGAAATTATGTAGCACGTAGCCTTTTTAGGTTAGGATCCTTCACTTAGTAATATGCACTTGAGATTCTTCCATGTTTTACTATAGGTTGACAGCTCATATTTTTAATGCAGAATAATGCTCCATCTTCTGTGTGTACCACAATTTATTTATCCATTCACCTACAGAAGAACCTTTTGGTTACTTGCACATTTTGGCTATTATCAATGAAGTTGCTCTAAAACATCCATGTGCAAATTGTGTGTGGATATAAATTTTCAATTCATTTTGATAAATGCCAAGAAATGAGATGGCCAAACCTTATAAGAGTATGTTTAGTTTCACTCCCGTTTAAACTGCTTCTAATATTTTGAATTTCCCAGAATGAGAATTAGTATTGCTCCACATCATGACCAGCATTTGCTCTTGTCAGTGTTTTGGACTTTGGCTATTTGAATAGGGATGTAAGTGATATCTCATTGCTGTTTTCGTTTGCAATAGTCTAATGGCATATGATGCTGAGTCTCCTTTCACATGCTTATTTTCTATTTGTACATCTTTAGTGAGGCTTCTGATCATGTGTTTTGTTTATTTTTCAATTATGTTCCTCATTTCCTATTATTGAATTTTAAAAGCTTTTAGTACATTTTAGATAGCACTTCTTTATCAGATGTGTCTTTTGAAAATATTTTCACCCAGTCTGTGGGGTTGTCATCTCATTCTCTTGACACTGTGCTTTGAAGAGTGGATGTTTTTAATTTCAATGCAGTTTAGCTTAACAATTTCTGTTATGGATTGTTCCTTTGGTATGGTATTTTAAAAGCCATTACTTTAACCAAAGTCATCCAGATATTCTTCTATACTATCTTCTATCATGTTAGTTTTTATAAGAAGTTGCCAATTGCTTTCAAAGTGGCTATCCTGTATGAGAGTTCAAGTTGACCTGCATTCTCACCAGGACTTGAAATTCCCTTTTCTTGTTTTAAATTAGTTTTAATAGGTATATAGTAAAATATTAATGATTTCTGCTCTACTGTCAACTAATGATGTTCAAGTTTTCTGCTCATCAGGGTCTGTTTCGTAGTTCCTCTAGACAGGAACACAGGTACACTTTTTTTTTTTTTTATACTGAAGTCTCACTCTGTTGTCCAGGCTGGAGTGCAGTGGTGCGATCTCTGCTCACTGCAAGCTCTGCCTCCCGGGTTCAAGCCATTCTCCTGCCTCAGCCTCCCGAGTAGCTGGGATTACAGGCACCCGCCATCACGCCCAGCTAATTTTTTGTGTTTTTAGTAGAGATGGGGTTTCACCATGTTAGCCAGGATGGTCTCCATTTCCTGACCTCATGATCCACCCACCTTGGCCTCCCAAAGTGCTGGGATTACAAGTGTGAGCCACCAAACCCGGTCACCTGTCCACTTTTGCTTAGGACAGTTGCTCCCGTTGTTTCCATAGTTCCTTCCACCGCTAAGGCTGGCCTCAGGAGGGCATTAGGAGAGAAGAAAGAGAAATCAAGCAAACACCAGGAAATGGGCTTTCCTTCACATTCTCTGGCACATGTAGGCCCTTTTTCCATTCTTCTGATGGAAATTGGAATTTTCTCCTGGAATTTACATTGCTCACTTCTGTGATTTGTTTGAAGTTGGAGGAAAACAAGAAGATGCAAACAAGAAACTCATTGCTAAGCATTGTTGTTTAACTTTCAAATTTGATAGCCATTCTACTTGCTATTGCTTCTTTTTCAGTCCCCAAGAAGTGGTATTCAGTGAGAGATATGGGCTGTAGCCATTTACTGATTTACCCATATGAGTTGTAGTCATGACCTTATTTAAGTCAGCACCAGAAGTCTAGACCTGATGTTTTGAATGGCATCATCTGACTTCTTTATGAAAGGCAGAACTTCAGAGGCCCCTCCAATCACACTATTCATACAAACTTGTTTCATGTATTATCCATGACTTTTTTGGCTCCTGCATACAATTGTGATCATCTCTTAAGAATAGTGTTACAGGTAGTTAGACAGGCAAGAGTAGGGCAGGAAAGGGACCTCCCGGCAACCCACCAGGAATGCCAGGCAACCATCAGGTGATGGTACAGCAGTTACCACATTGCCTCTCTAAAGATGATCATTTGGCAGCTGGCTCCAGGGAGAGACAATCTCCTGATGGTGCACAACTGTCACACTGAAGTGTTCATTGAATGCAGGTACCAGGGAGAGGCAACTTCCCAAACAGATAAAAACACTTGAGATTGGTAATTGACATCCAATAAAACCTCAGGTACTGGGGGAGCGAGACTGGACATGTGCATTAAGAGACAAAATGGCAGACTATGACCTTCCGGGGGCATTCCACAGGGAAAGGGAAGGAAGCTTCAGGTGGGCATACATAAAACTTTCTAAACACAGGATGCATGCTCACTTCTGAAGCATAATGAGGGCACTGTACATATGGGCAGCTCACCCTTAGGGAAGAATCATGGGAAAGGGGTGCAAGACACTGAAAGTGGGCCAGCATCTAAAGTCCTAGGATCAAGGTTGAATGATGCACTAGTCCTTCAGGTCACTCACTGGGTCTCTTTCAAGTATGCTTTCCTTTCTTTCCTGCTCTAAAACTTTGTAATAAACTTCGACTCCTGCTCTGAAATTTGGCTTGGTCTCTTTTTCTGCCTTATGCCCCTCAGTCTATTTTTTTCTTCTGAGGAGGTAAGAATTGAGGTTGCTCCAGACCTGTACAGATTTGCTGCTGGTAACTTGGATAGCTTCTACCTTTAACAATAGTACTAGTGGAGGAGGAGGGGCAAAGCTGATTGGAAGTTCGGAAATATCTTAGAATCTATTTTTAGTTAAGTCCTAAAGCAGAACCAAGAGTTATTAAGGTGGGAGTTCAAAGAGATGGAATGCAACTCCACACAAGATGGGCAGCGAAATGATAACATGAGTCATAGAGATTCCCCTCTGACTGTTTCCACCCTTCTTTCCTGCTGGAGAAATATAAATTATATGTAGTATTAAATCAGAATGTTACGTGCATCATGAACAACCTGCCAAGAGATTGCAAAGATGTAAGAAATCTCAGTCTTTTATTTAGCCAGTTACAGCCTATTGTATACATGTTCTTAAGATAAACAATAGCTAGTCCTCAAGTAAGAGAACTTGACAGCATCATTTGTTACACTCAGATCATCCTACATTCACCGGATAATTGGGGTGTTTAACTGTGTTTACTAATTGGATTTATCCAAAGGAAAATAATTTCATATTTTTATGGCAGAAGGTAATTTTGCAACTCAGAGCACAGAATCTGTTGAAGTTAGGCACATTGCTTCCCACAGAAACTGAGGATCTTCATGATTACATTTCAAAGACTTGGCTCCCAAGCGCTAGAGAAAGACATTCCTGTGTCTTCAAGCTGGCTAGAATCTTATCTAGCTTTTAAACAGATTTACATACATTTTAGGGAGACAATAAAATAATTTACAATTACTTATATTATAATTACTTAGAATTAAGATTACTTAGAGCAAAGGCTCTAAGAAAAGGGAGGTAGAGGGAGTCTCTTCCTTTATTTTTAACAGGGAGAATAAAAGCACTTTTGACAACATGCTTTACATCCCCCAGAGTCATTTTGCAACATCCAACTAGGGTAATCCTACTAAGAAATTAAATATTATCAAGCTACTCCTCTACATTCCACTAGAAAGTAAAGGCCAAACTATTAAGAAACATCCTCCCATCACGTGTGTTTTCTGACTCCCCATTTTATTTAATTTTAAGACTTTTTTAATGTTTATTTTTAAGTTCAGGGGTATCTGTACAGGTTTGTTACATAGGTAAACTTGTGTCATGGGGATTTGTTGTACAGATTATTTCATCACCCAGGTATTAATCCTAGTTTCCATTAGTTATTTTTCCTGATCCTCTCCCTCCTCCCAACCTCCACCCTCTAAAAGGGTCCAGTGTGTGTTGCTCCCCTCTCTGAGTCCATGTATTCTCATCATTTAACTCCCACTTACAGTGAGAACATGCAGTATTTGGTTTTCTGTTCCTGTGTTAGTTTACTAAGGAGAATGGTCTCTAACTCAATCCGTGTCCCTGCAAAGGACATGATTTCAGTCTTTTTGTATGGGTGCATGGTATTCTGTAGTATATACGTACTACATTTTCTTTATACAGTCTATCATTTATGAGCATTTTGGTCAATTTCATGTCTTTGCTATTGTGAATAGTGTTGCAATGCATATACATGTGCATGTGTCTTTATGGTAGAATGATTTCCATTTCTTTGGTTATATTATTTCAGAATATTTGCCAATACCCAGGCCAAAAAATAGCGACATAGTTGATATCTAATATGTATTTGGTGGCATAATGGCATGTTGCTTACTTTCAATAAAGGTTGTTTTTGAAGAAATGAATAAAAAATTTTAAAGACAAGTTGCAAGAATAGAGGGAAAAAATCCCAAAAGGAAGTATTGCAGGTCAGAGACATTGATTGCCTGAATTTCACTAAAATAAAATAATGGGGAAATGTGAATGTATTTGAGAGACTGTGGATGTAATAGAATTAGCTAGATTTGGTGGTTGGCTAGAGGTGGGCCAAAAGTAGAGAAAGAAGTCACAGTAAATTTTATCATTTCAGAATGAGCAAAGGGCAAGTATTAATATTTCCTCCTAAGATACGAAATACAGGAAGCTAATTTTGGGTAGTTAATAATGATTTCTGCTTTAATTATGAGGTTAAACACTGGCTCTGCCACTTACTGTGAGATATTAATAATTTTTTATAACTTCTTAGTCCTTTAATTTCCTCACATACAATGAGAACAAAAATGGCATGTACCACAAAGTTTTTGTGATTTTTGAAATAATACACACAAAATACTAAAACAAATTTCTGCAGTAAACTAAGAACTCACACACTTGCTGTTTTGAGACTTAATATTTACTTTTATTAGTCACTATTATCTTTATCTTCCAGAGCGAAGTGAATTTATGGTTATAGTGACACAGACTAAATATAAGTTCAAAGGATTAAAAAAATGTATAACTCAAGAACCTATATGATAATTTAATGCTTGACAAACATGTATATTTATATATGAACCAGGATTCAATAATAGGTACAAAATCCAAAATATTTTAAAATAGTAAGAGCTGCAAAGGAAATTGAGAAGAAATGATTACAAAGTAGTAGAATAAATATGAGAGTGAGGTACAACGTAAGATGACAGGAAATGAGTATTATGCTAATTTGAGAGGTTAATGATTACTTTTGCTTGCATGCTCATTGTTTTTCTCTTTACCTTTGTCTGTACTAATACAAATGTGAACTTAATGACACAACCCAAATGATTCCTGCTTAATGAAGTCTATTCTGAGACCCCTAATAAAAAACTATTCTATTTTCAGGGTTTCCATGGCATTTAAATATATAATCAGTACTCAGACAAATCTGCTAATAAATTCGCTCATAAGTCATGTTATTCTGTGAGTTTCTTGGAGTCAGAGTCTTTATTTTTATGTATACCAGGTGTTATCTACTGAAATGTGTTCCCCAAAATTTGTATATTGAAGCTCTACACCTAGTACCTCTTAATAAACTATATTTGGAGATAGTGCCTTTTAAAAGGTGATTAAGTTAAATTGAGGCAGTTACATTGGGCCCTAAATCAACGTGAATGGTGTCCTTATACAAGGAAATGTGAGCACACATAGAGACACCAGGGATGTACAAGGACCTAGAAAAAACAATGTGAGGACACAACAGGAAGGAAACCATCTGAAAGCTAAGGACAAAAGTATAAGGAAAAACCATACTGCTGACTTCTCGGTCTTGGACTTCTAGCCTCCAGAACTGTGAGAAAAATAAGTTTCTATTGTTGCAGCCACCTAGTCTATAATATTTCTTTGTTGTAGCCCTAGCAAATACACAAGGGTTTTAGAAACCTTCATATGTCTGTTTCATGAGGTCATTCAGTCTACACAAATTATCTCCATAACAACTAAAATTTTAAATTTTTAGATAATTTCAGTATACCATAACTATATCCTGATTATTCACAAGATTTAAGGAAAACATAATTTTCTCTCTTGCGGGTGAATTTTCTGGATTCAAGTATATATGATTATATCATATATAATTATATATGATACTGAATTTCATAGGAAGTTCAAAGCAAAAAATGTTTTTGGTTTTGTAAAGTAATACAGTTGAAAAATGTTCATTGAAAGATTGACTAAAATATTTTAGATTCTAAATGAAAGCACTAAAGTAGGTACATAAGACAAAATAATGTATTTTTTAATTGCATGTTGACCTCATTTTTATTCATTCTATGTAACTGATTGTAGGGGTGTGGGTTTGTTTTTTCAGCCTACATGAACATAGTGGTATAATTAACAAAATGGATTCAAAATTTCTACTATCTCCTAAGCTTGCCGAAATTTTAGACAGGCTTCTTCTAGACTCTAGGCCTAGGATCTCCCTTTTCTTAGAACATTTGTGTTAGAAAACTGGCAATTGTAAATTCTTTCACTGCCCCTTTGAGATGTAAATTTTCTGCCCAATCATGCTGAGTAACCTGCCCTTTCATGTCCTCTAGTGCTTGTGCACTAGCTCATTCCGGCAATTAAAAACTCTCCTGGTGTTTCAGTGTAATTGAGTTCAGTCTCTCTTCTCTGTTGCAGGAGTCTTGAATAAAGTCATTATTGCCTGTTTAATATGTCTGTTGAAATTTTCATTGATTTAATATAAAAAGCTGGAGTTTATTAGTGTTTATTTGCATTTGTTTCTTTATATATATATATATATCTGAGAATATATTCACTTAAGGTATATGAGAATAGCTGATCTTTCATACCAGGAAATATCAAAGCTAAAAGCACATGTCATTATGTTATGTAAATAGAAGTTTTCCTTTGAAATATAATTACCCTCTTCATATATGTTCTATGAAATCATTAACCTTGCTTAGATAATAAAATATCACAATGTAGAGAGATGTAGAATACAGTGGGAAGTATTTTTCCAAGCTATTTAGTCAGGATTGTCTCCCCAGGAGAAGCAAGAATAATGCTTTTATTCAAAAATTAAAAGGAAAATAATCTCAATGAATTGCAAAATCTTTGACATATAAAAAATGTGGCAGATGTACAACTGTAAAATGATCTTTGAAAATTTATTTTTGAAAATAAATCCCAGATGTCATCGATGCCTTTCATTTTAACTCACTTTGCAGTTTTGGAGTAGTCTGTACTATAATTTTGGAGAGACTCTGTTGTCTGACATGATAACAATTGCAAATTACTGCTGAAGGCAAAAACATGTTCTCAAACTCTTTTGGTAGAGATTTTAAGGGCTGAAAACTCAAAATGGACACAGTCTGATGTGTCCTTAATCTCTTCTCAACAGCTAGTGTAGAGAAGTACTGGTTTTCTCATATCTCTGAGTGAGCAAAGAAAAGAAGTGAAAGGTTAAATCGATCTGCGTTTTAGTAAATAGGATGTAGAAAGCTCAAGTCCACAACCAGGTCTAACCTGACTCTGCTGGACCATGACTATTAGGTAGAACACTTAGTAAATGTACAAAGTCAAGACGCTTGCCCTTGACAAGAGAAGAAGAATAAAGACAAGATAGTAATGACTCTGTCCTATCACCCGGAAATGTGAGAAGGCTATTTATCCACCTAAGCTTCCCAGTCACTGCCAAATACTGTACAGAAGACAAACAATAACTTTAGTCTCCTGGCACTGTTACATTACAATCCCAAACCACTATACTTTGTCATTATTTCTCCACAGTATAAAACTGTGACCTTGCCCATAACCACTAGATGTTTTCCAGTTGCCAATAATTACTTTGTTAGTAAAATAAAAGTTGTTTCCAAGGTTCTGTAAAAAACAAAAAATGTGGTTCCAAGTATTCAATTTGCATTTTCATCCAACATTTATGAGGAAAAAATACATACTTTGTGGTACCATATGCTAGGATTATAGACGGAAAAGAGGATACAATGATGGTTCGAAAAGAAACACTGTCTTGGCAGAGACAGCTTCCAATGTAGTGAAGGCCAGAGTAATTATCAAACACATAATTACAGTAATGAAAGGTACAATAACAGAGAAGTGCCTGGGAAAGTTTGCTAAAATTTTTTAAGAACCACAAGCTCTATGTCTTAATATATTACACAAACTCAAGTGTAAAAAAGAAAGAAACCAACAAAGTTTGAAATATATATATATATATAAATGATATATAAAATATGCTACCTCTTATCATTTCTTAATGATTATATTACTAAAAGATTTTTACTGTATTTTTTCTATTTTAATAATATATTAAATTTATAATTATAAACTAATGTAAGTGTGTTCAGAGTACTACAGGTTGTTCTCTGCTTCAGGTTACTTGATAATATTAGCAAAATAAGAAAAAATACCACTGCATAAAGGACAAAAACATACAACTGTTATTCTCTGACAGAAAGAAACACATGTATAAACACTTATTGCTTATTGGGTCAAATGTTAAATATTATTGATTTACAGTTACATGTCAAAACCATTTTGTTGATTTTCTTTTGTATTTTTGTTGCTCACAACTATGAATGTAAAAGTAATTACCACAAGAATCCCTTGTATTCATAAATAAAATTATTCCTAATAGAAAAAATAAACCTACACTGTCACCAAAAGTATGTAAGTGTTGACTACCAGAGGGTGGATGGTGACAGGAGGGAGATCAGGAAAAATAACTAATGGGTACCAGGCTTAATACCTAAGTGAGGAAATAATCTGTATAACAAACACCCATGATGCAAGTTTACCTATGTAACGAACCTGCACATTTACTGTTGAACTTAAAAGTTAAAAACAAGAGAAAACCTGATTTTCTCACTATACCAGTACCAATCATCAACCTCTTTCATCAGATTAGTAAAAAAGATCTTCAGATTGTATTGTCATTTTCAGAAAATGTAAGAGAAATTTAATTTTGATAGAGAACTGCCAAATGCTTTATTAGCATAATGATTTCAAGGTACAGATTGCTGGAAATAGAGTCTAGAATATAAAGGGTAGGAGATTGGTCAGAACAGTGGGAGAAAATCTAGGGAAAGAGGCAGGCCTTCTGAAAGGCCAGAAAGCTCTGCATAGCTTCTGGGGAGAATAAGCTGAAGGTAGCTGTTCTCTGACCCTGAGGCAGAGGGCGAGGAGTAGGTACAAAGAAGTACAGGGGAATTTATCCTAAACAGGCTTGTTTACTTACATAGACCAGAAACCGACCTTTGATCATCAGTGTGCGAGACCCGTTCCCTGTAAGGGGAACAATAAATGTTAATTACCGCACACTGTTTGCTCCAGGCTTTCGGCATTATGTCTGTACTGAGTAAAAGCAAGCAGCTCCAGCTGTTTGAGACTGCCCACTCTCTGGCCACTAGTGCCACGCAGTCCCCTAGCTGCTCTTACACTGCATACCTCTGTCTGAGTGGCACTCCTTTCATCCATCTCTAGGCCAGGGTCTGCAGGACGGACCCGGCAATAAAGCTTGTGTATTTAATGGAAATGGTCACAAATTTATTCATGCTTGGTGAACTTGCCTCTTTGCAATGCTATTTTCCTACTACTCTGCTCACCAAGTGGTTGAAAGTACTTCTTCACCTTGTGGAATCAGGGCTGGTCTTGTGATTGGTGGTGATGGAAAGAATGCAGTGGAAGTCAGTGTAGGAATTCTGGTCCTAGTCCTGAACAGGAAAGGAAGTTTCCACTCTCATTTTCTTGACAAATTGCTTTGAGCTTGCTATGTGAAAAATCTTGGTTAATCCTATCGGAGGATTAGAAATCACGTAAAGCAGAGCTATTCAATCTTAAGTTCCTCCAGAATTACCGACAAATACGGGACACGTAAACCCATTTTGGACCATCCAGCAACAGTAGAGTCACGATAGAACTAGGGTCTCACAAGTGACCTCAGGCAAAACTTGTGGCAGAATTGAACATCTAAGCCCATTCAAAATTGCTGACATACGGGATTATGAACAGCAAATAAATCGGTTATTTAAAGTCACAGAGTTTTGTTGTAGTGTGTTATAAAGAAAAGGATAACTGGTAAATCTCTAAGATGTCTAATTTCTGAAATAAAATTACTTTTGTTGGGGAGATCTTGATATAGTCTCCTTGAATAATAGCTAATAATAAAAATAGAAAGTAGTATTTATTGGTAAGCAATGTGCTAAATATTTTACATTTATTGCCTCCAATAATTCTCCAAGTAATAAACTTAGTACTTTTTTTATCTCTACATTGCGGATACTGAAGCTTTGAGAGAGATTTAAAATGTTGTCCAAGGTCCTACAACTGGAAACATACACAAAAATTTCAAACCCAGATCTAAATTTTAAGATAATTTTCATAGATATTATACAATATTGTATCTTGTCCCTTTCTGCCTATAACAAAGAGTTAAAATATTGCAACAGAATAACTCTGCAAGTTAAGATGAGAGAAGAACCAAATAACAATGGTATTAAATTAGATAACTATTTTTTTTATCTGCTCAAACAGAAAATGAAAATGCCTTTCTAATGGAGATTTCAATAACTGTCTCTAGGAAAGGTATTTTGTTTTATAAGACCAACAGAATACATCACTACATGAAAAGCAACTGCTAATATTTAATTGGTAACAAAATAAGGATGGAGTAATTGGACCATCTTCAGAAATGGACGATTATATAAACAAATAGCTTTAGACATTGAAAATCATCAAAAAGCTCTTATAAAAGTAAATTAAAAGTTGTACGAGAGCAACCATCACTTTCGAAGACATGATGGTGATTCCTTAAAGAGCTAAAAACAGAATTACCATTTAGCCCAGCAACCCCATTACTGGGTATGTACCCAGAAGAATATAAATCATTCTACCATAAAGACCCTTGCACACAAATGTTCACTGCAGCACTATTCACAATAGTAAAGACATGGAATCAACCTAAATGCCCATCAAGGACAGATTGGATAAAGAAAATGTAAATATACATGATGGAATACTACACAGCCTTAAAAAAGAACAAGATCATGTCTTTTATGGGAACATGGATGGAACTAGAGGCCATTAACCTTAGCAAACTAACACAGGAATGGAAAACCAAACACCGCATGTTTCCGCATATAAGTGGGAGTTAAATGATGAGAACTTATGAACCCAAACAAGAGAATAACAGACACTTGGGCACACTCGAGGGTGGACGATGGGAAGTGGGAGGGAGCAGAAAACATAACTATTGGGTACTTGACTCGGTTTCTTGATTACTAAATAATGTACAACAAACATGCATGACATGAGTTTACCTATATAACGTGTACCCCCGAACTACAAATAAAAGTTAAACATAAATAAACATAAATATAAATATAAACCAATATTTTTTAACATATTAGTACAAGTTAAAGTGAATAGAAGATCAAACATACCCATTACCATTTTCCAGATAAATATTATGTGGATATTGAAAAGTGCATAAAACATGGCATATATCCTTTATTTCTTCAATGATTACTATAGAATAATGTTTTACAAACATGCATACTGAGAAAAAAAATGGAATATTGTTCCTCTGGAGTAGGATCTCGGTTTTTTTGATATTTCTCTTCCCAAGACCAAATGACAAATTTATTAAACAGAATATTCAAAGACTTACCAAGAAAGATTTGTGATCGATAGATTAATAACTTTAGTGTGTGGCATTTTAAGTTTGCCTTTGAATTATCCTCTCTTAATGTTCCAAAATAGTGCACTATTATGGATAAAATATAACCTCTATCTCTCTATGTGTCTCTTTCTGTTTTGGTCTCTCTGGCCCCATTTCTTTATATATCTATATTATATATCTATATATATACCAACATGCATATATATTACATATAGAGTGATACATGTAACTATATATACATATATAACTATTTACATGAGTAATTTATTTCATTTTCATCTACCATCAATGAGCATATTTCAAGTATTTAGAAATACTTTAAAATATAAATAACAATAAAAATTGTAAATACAAAATATACAAAACAATCTAAAGATGAAAAATTGAAAGATGCATCATGTTCTCGGATTGAAAAACATCATGTTAAGACAACACTTTTTCCCCAAATTTGTCTATAGATTAGATATATTCTAATAAAATTTCAGCCAATCTTTCTTTTCTATATATAAACAGAAAAATTACATCTTAAATTTATATGAAAATTCAGTGAAAGGCAGAATAGCTCAAGCAATTGGAAAAAATAAGAAATTGAAGCATGCAAATAAGACAACAAATGACACAATAAATAGAATGGTTAAAATAAAAAAGACTGATACATCAAATAAGTGTCTATACTTGATAAGTATAGAAGAAGGAAGTCTCTTGCATTATTGATTGGAATGTCAAAAATCAAAAATTATTTGGAAGTGAGTTTGACAGTTATTTGTAAATGAAACATATGCCTATCCAATTGTTCAGTAATTCTACTTCCAGGAACTTTAGTTTTGTTATTCTCAAGAGAAAGACATGGAAAAGAAGACCCAAGAGAGCCTTTTAAATTTTTTTGAAAGAAAACAAATCTGGAAGTTAATAAAGTGTCTAACTACTATAATATGTATAACAAAATAATTTAATAAAATTTTTTTTAATATTTATGAACATATCAGGTTTGCCTTATTATTTTATCAAAATTTTAAATGACACATTAGTATGTGAATTTAGCTATAAAAATAGGTTTTTAGGTCAGGCTCTCAGGTAAGAATTTTGGTTTCTTGCATAATGCAATATTAGAATTATTTTGAGTTATTCTGAGTGCTACCCTGAGGTATTATTTTATTACCAATATAAAGAGGTTACTTAATGCTATCTATGTTCATTTTTTTTCTGCTCTCAAAATATTGAATATTAACTGTAGGTCACTGACTCCCTTATTTTACCTTTCATTTTTATTTCCATTGAAAAATAGAATAAGAAATGTTAACATGAAATTTTATCTAATGTGTTTTTTCCACATACATACAGTATCTTCTAAAGTAGAATATTATAAGGCCCAACAATACATAAACTAATTATCCATGCATAATTAAGTCATTTATACTTTACATAATTTAAAAAATCATTAAAAATATATCAAAAGTGAATATTTCACATAAGTATATATGATACTTTGAATTCCTAAACTAGAAAAGTAATAATCATAAAGAATTAACCTATATAGTTACTTGCTTATCCAAATTGATTAAGATAATGTGCACATAAAATGCCATGTCCTTTATACTTAAAATTAATTTATCCTGTATGTGTACTGTTTGTTTAGTTCTGCTACAGATATGCTGTTCTCAATAAAGAATGTTTTGCAAAATATTCTAATGTAATCACTAGATTTCTATAACAATTTTTCAACTGTAACTATTTATCTTCCAGTATTTGCTTATTTTGAAAGTAATTTCTTGGGAACTTGAGGATAAAGGGAAATAATTAAATGTGAGGAATAACACATGTATATGAATAAAACAAATGGAAGAACAGAAACAGAAAATATCTTAATTCAACTTGAGAATAAATTAAATAATAACCTTGGGAAAGGGCAAAGATTCTGTGAGACAATAAATACAAATTTTTTAATCTGCTAAATGTCTGAGTAATTTATGACATAGAAGTAGATAATTAATACATTGCAAATTAGCAAAATGCTAGAAGTATGTAAGGATTCATTTAAGTATACCAAATTTAGATGCTTTTGTATATTTACTCCTAATACATTTTACAGGTACTGTATTTAAAGAAAAAAGAATATCTAAAATTTTCATCATTACAATTTATGGGAAGTTGTGCCAGTGTCACTGTTATTGTAATTATTTGTAAATAGGTAATTGTAACTGGATTGTTAAAGGAGTCATAAATATTGTTAAATGGGAGATACATTTTATAGAACATTTTCTTCTTACAGCCAAGAATATTAATATGTTATTCTACATTGAGATACATTTGACTGGAGAGGATGTGGATGCCTGGTCTAAGATACATATACCAAATTATATCTTTAGGAATCTGAATCAGTCTTAAACACAGGATGAAAGGCAGAGCTCTTTTATCACCTCCCAAATTCTCATTTTTCTTTTGTATGCCTTTTTTGAAAGCTTTTGATAATGTATTTAAGATTCATTCAATTGTTTTCTCTTTTATTAGTTTCTTAATTATTCATTTTCCAATTGAGGGGCATTTGTGTTGTTTCCAGTTTTGGCAATTACAAATAAAGCCACCATATGTATTCGCTTCCCCATATTTGTGTCAACATAAGATCCCATTTCACTTGGGTAAATTCCTAACTTGATAAGAACCTGCAGGTTTTGAGAGTGGACATAATATTTTGTATTTCATTCATCAATGTATATGAATATTATGTCCTCCACTAGTTGTTGATATTTTAGGTTATTTTATTTTTAAAAATTATTTATTAAATGCCTGTGTATTAAATGTTTATTAAATAATTAATTATTTATTAAATCTCATTGTGACTTTATTTGCATTTTCCTATTGACTAATTCGTTTCCTTGGTATCTATGCCTCTTTTATGGTCAGGTGTGTGTTTAAATCTTGGTCTCATTTTAAAAATGGAGTTATTCAATTTATTATTATAAAGAGTAGTGTGCTTTTTAAATATTTTATCTCATTTAAAATATCAGATTTCTTATTTACATTTTTCTTCTACCAGTTTTTAGCTTCCCTTTTATTTCCTTAACAGTCTCCTTTGAAGATCAGATTTTCTTAATATTGGTAAAGTCCAATTTATTTTTTAATGATTGGTTTTTTGGTGTCATGTCTAACGAAACTGCTTAATCTAAGGTAACAAAGATTTTTTCTACATTTTCGTTTAGAATATTTATGTATTTAGGTTTTATACTTAATAACCCACTTAGAGTTACTTTTTGTTACTTGAAAATAATGTAAGATAGGAGTTTACACTTTTTTAGATACCCCCACACAAACACACACACACACAAACACACATTTAGTCAATTTGTTTTGCGGTTAGGTTAATGATTTCTTGTGAGTCACTTTTCAAACTCAAAAACAGCATAAGATAGAGATTAAAGTTGTTTTATTTGCATAAATGTTTATTTGCTTAGTCGAGTTGTGTTTGTGTGTTTGTTTAATATCAATTGTTTATATGTATCTATTTCTGGATTATCTATTTTGTTCTATTTAACTATATGCCTGTACTTTGTCCAGTAAAAATCTGTCTTGAATAATGTAGCTCTATCGTAGATCTGAATAGGAGGTATTAACGCCCTTCAAGAAGACTTTTGCCTTCTTTTACAAAATTGTTTTGGGCATTTTAATTTCTTTGCCTTTCACCAAATATATCAAGATAAGGATGATACTATCTAATATATATATGTATTCATATCTGTATTTACTGCAATGACATTGACTATAATTCTTCTAATGTGTAGATTATTATGAAGATAGTTAACAACATTGCACATTACAATCCATGAATATGGTATTTGGCTCTACTTGTGTTTCTTGAATTCTTTTATCAGTGCTTTGCAGATTTTAGCATAAATATATTAAATGTATATAGTAAAAGTTACAACTAATTATCTTATTTTGTCAGTGCTATTATATATGTTAGTGTTTACCTTTCTTTTCAGTTTTTAATTGTTGGAATTATGTAGAAATGGAATTAAATTTTGTATAGATACCATTTTGAATTTTATATTGGCCTTTTTCCTAGGAAATTGTTAAACATTTTTCAGTTCTAGTACACATTTTGAATCTTTCAAATTTATATGTATAAAATCAGGTATCAGTAAATAGATATTTTTGTAACTTCCATTTGAATCTGTATGACTTTGAGTGGGGAGAGGTCTTCTTGTATGTCCTAGGATCTTCAAAATGTTATTAAATGGAATCAACGTTGCTATCTTGTTCCTGATATTATAGGAAAAGCACTTAGTCTTTCACTGCTCAGTATGACATTATCTTAGAATTTTCTTAGATGAGCTTAAAAAGCTTAAAGATATATTACTTTATTTCTAGTTTACTGAATATTCTTATTAGAGATGGATATTAAATTTGGTCATTTGCTGCTTCTGCAAGTGACCAAAATTTAAGGTTTTCCACAAATTCATTCTTCACAAACTTTCCATGATTTATGCCAACCTTCCATGACATGCTTAGACTATTAGTTTTGTTCTATATTTCTTCTTTGTTAAATAACCAGCCATTTTACTTCAGGACAGAAAATTTACCACACAAGATTCTTTTTTATAAAAAACATTCTCTAAATTTTTAAAAATTATTTTTAAAAAAGTTTGTGGATACACAGTAGGTGTATATATTTATGGTGTCTATGAGATGTTTTGATAACTTTCTTTACATCTCTCTCTTTCTTACTGGTTCTTTTCTATCTTTGTATTTCCTTCCTTAATTTTACTTTTTGAAACAACTAGCCTCTGAATTTAGACAAACATTTTTTAAGTGACACTTTTTTAATGCCTTATAATTTTTCTCATCAGAAATATGTTCATTTCTGTATACTTTGTATACAAAATTATATATGTTAATTCAAATGTTTAACTCTTAGTAACCTTAATTTCTAGTGATAACCTAGGAAACAACAAATTTTGAACTGTCTGTTGCATGTTGGTGTTTTGTAGAGAAGAAACATTTTATAATTTTTAGAAAGATGTTTTTCCGTAACATAATTTTTAGGCATATTGATAGGCCCAACTATATTTAGTCTTTCTATAAAATTTATGAAGTAAAGTAAAATCTTATGTTTAGCAAAAAAAAAAAAAAAATTAAGTTTTTTTTTTGTTTCTTTTTGTTTTTTTATGAGGTGGTTATTTTTGGTTGGTCTCTTCATATGATTAGTTACATTGTTTGAGTTTTTGTTGTTGAATTTATTTTGCAACCACCAAAGGAAACACACTTGTCTGTCTGTATTTGCCATTTTACATATTGTTGAATTAAAATTTCAACTATTTCTTTAAAAAATTGTGTGCCTATTTGTATGAGAGATTTTGGTACATAGCCATCTGTTTTTGCAATGTTATTGTCTTCTTTATATATCAGGGCTATGCTGTCCTTTAGAATAATTTGGGGAGTATTCACTTCTCATCAATTTTCCAGAAAAGTTGTTTGTGTAGGATTTGGTACTATGTCCATATCAATATTTGGTAGAATTTACCATTTAAACTACTTCAGCCTGGTGTGTGTGTGCGTGCACATGTATAAATATATTTAACAAATATTCAAGTTTTTATAAAAAGATACAGAGATCTTCTGTTGTTTTCAGTAATATTTGCTAGTTTAAAGCAATTTATCTCTTTCATCTAAATGGTCAACTTTATAGCAAAATGTTCTCTTATTATCTTTTAAAATAAGCAGAATCTTAGTGATGATCCAGTTTCATTGCTAATGTTGGTCATTTGCATCTTCTATCTCATTTTATGCATCAATGTGTTTAGAGGGTAATCAATTTTATTGATGCTCATAAGGAGTGAACTTTTAAAATATCTTTTTTTGTCTGTTTTCATTTTCATTGATTTTTTTATGTTATGTCCATTATTTCTTACTTTTTGCTTCTTTTGGATTTATTTTGCTTTGTGTTTTCTAATTTCATAAGATAGAAGCTTAGGTCATGAATGTGAGTTCTGTCTTCCTTTTTGAATAAAACAATTGCATGCAGCAAAATTTTCTTTAAGTTTAAAGCAATACATTTTGTTATATTCCTTTTTCTTTTATTCAATTAATAACAATTAGTAATGTCTATTTTGATTTCTAGTGCAATTCAGTAATAGCACAGTAACATATTTTGGATACTTTTAATTATTTTTAACTTGTTAAGTTTTGTTTTAAGGCCTGGAATATGGTATACTCTTTAAATGTTTTGAATTAATTGATGCATTTTGCTGTTGTTAGTTTGGAGTGCTCTGTAATTTTCAACTGTGTCATTTTGGTTTATGGTGTTTTTAAGGTATACTATATAGTTTTTCATATTCTACTTTTTTTTTTTGAGATGTAGTCTCGCTCTGTCGCCCAAGCTGGAGTGCAGTGGCATGATCTCCGCTCACTGCAAGCTCCACCACCTCCCATGTTCGCGCCATTCTCCTGCCTCAGCCTCCCTAGAAGTTGGCACTACAGGTGCCCTCCACCATGCCCGGCTAATCTTTTTTTGTATTTTTAGTAGAGACAGGGTTTCACCGTTTTCGCCAGGGTGGTCTCGATCTCCTGACCTCGTGATCCGCCCGCCTAGGCCTCCCAAAGTGCTGGGATTACAGGCGTGAGCCACCGCGCCCAGCCAATTCTACTTATTTTTAAAAATACTAAGAACAGAATATTGAAGTTTCTAACAATAGTTATACATTTGATTACTTTTCTTTTAATTTTGTTTTATATTTTTTTGGTCAGTTATTAGGTGCATATACATTTAGAATTGTATTTATTCAGTAAAATAATTTCTTTATTATTATGAAATGTTATTTTTCTTTGTTATCTTTGATATTCTGAAGTGTACTTTTTCTGATGTCAACATATATTTTGATCACTATTTGCCTTTCACATCTTTTAAATTAAGCACATAAATGATTTTATTTTTAACTACGACTTCTCTGTCTTTCAATGGATGTGGTTAGACAATTTAAATTTATTGTAGTTATCGATATATTGAATAAAAATCTATGATTTGGCTATCCGTTTTCTATTTATTTAATTTTTGTCCTCTTGTCTGCATACTTTGGATTGAATATTTTTAAGCTTATTATCTTCATGGTTGAAGTATTATTTATATGTCCTTTAAAGTTAGGTATTGTCCTAGATTTTATAAAATCTATCTGAATGTTCAATGTTTGACAACATATTCCCATTTCAGTTTTTCAAACTGTTGTGGTATTTATATATGTATATTTGATGTAACAAATGCTAAAGTCTCACAAAAGATTGATACTAACTTTGGCTTTACACTGTTGATACATTCTACAGCAAACTAAAAAGTTTCAATAATGTATTTTGTCTCTCTTTTTTATTACATATAATAGATAACTCAAAGTTATTTTCATCATATATTTTTACTTATCATAATTTAATATTTTCAATATTTTTCATTCAAAATATACATTAAAATATGTGGTCTAAAATTTCATGTATTTGTTGTTTTTTCAATTCTGTTTTTTAAGATAGGATTTTTTTTTCTCTATTATTCAAGCTGGAGCTCAGTGGCATGATCTCAGCTCACTGCAGTCTCAACTTCCCGAGTTTAAGCAATCCTCCTGCCTCAGCCTTCTGAGTAGCTGGGACTACAGGCATACATCACCATGCCAGGCTAGTTTTTGTATTTATTTGTAGAGACAGGGTTTTGCTATGCTTCCCAAGCTAGTCTCCAACTCCAGGTCTCGAGTAATCCACTCACTTTGGCTTCTCAAAGTGCTGAGATTACAGGCACAAGCCACCATGCCTAGTCCCAATGTTACATTTAATAATGTAGTCTAGAAGCAAAACTTTTAATCCTAAAATATTATTTTTCTCTGATATATTGACAGGTATTGTATAATTTGTTGTTTCAAAATTCTGTGATGTCCAATTTAAATGGTTCACTTATGTGTTAAATTAAGCTTTGAAAAATCATTTATTTGAATTTAAAATTATCTTCAGGTTATTTTCCATGATTCATTATATTAAATATTTGTAAGTATTTCCAGGATTATACAAGTTGATTATGTTTAGTTAATGTTTTCATCTTTAAAAGCCTAAAATTAGTATTGTTTGATTTCTACTAATCAATATAGAAAATGAAAATAAAAATATTAATGCTTAAAATTAATAGTTATTAGACTATATGGCTGATTTACATTTCTTCATAGGGGAATAATGGTTTATTTTACTAATTTCCTTTTACGTTAGCCTCTAAGTCTTATTGTTGCCCATTTTAAAAGATTTCACAGATAACAGTTATTGCAGGAAATATTTAGGTTAAATGAGTGAGTGGGAACTTGCAGAAGAAACAGGTAACTCACAGGTGACTCACAGTTCTGCATGGCTGAAGAAGTCTCAGGACACTTATAATTATGGTGGAAGGGGAAAGGGAAACAATGCACCTTCTTCACAAGCCAGCAGGAAGGAGAAGTGAGAGCAGGGAAAAGGCCAGATGCTTATAAAACAATCCGATCTTGTGAGACGCACTCATCATCATAAGTACAGCATCAGGGAAACCACTCCATGATTCAATTACATCCACCTGGTCCCACTCTTGACATGTGGGGATTTTGGGGACTACAATTCAAGGTGAGATTTGAGTGAGGACACAGAGCCAAGGCATATCACTTATATAGGTGGAATCATGATGTATTTGTCCTACTGTGTTAGCTTATTTCACTTAGCATAAAGGACATTATTCACACTATCAACTATGGCAAAATTTCATTCCTTTTAAAGACTAAATAACTTTCCGTTGTAAACGTATACCACATTTTCTCCATCCATTTGTGTGTCAATGGAAGTTTAGTTGTTTTCAGAGTTTAACTACTGTGAATACTGCTGCAATAGACATGAGAATTCAGATTTCGTTTTGAAACCCTGATTTTTTTTTTTTATTATACTTTAAGTTCTGGGATACAGGTGCTGAACATGCAGGTTTGTTGTACAGGTATACATGTGCCATGGTGGTTTGCTGCACCCACCAACCTGTCATCTAGGTTTTAAGCCCTACATGCATTAGGTGTTTCTCCTAATGCTATCCTTCCGCTTCCCCCCAACCCCCAACAGGCCCCAGTGTGTGATGTTCCCCTCCCTGTGTCCACGTGCTCATTGTTCGACTCCCACTTATGAGTGAAAACATGTGGTCTTTGGTTTTGTGTTCCTGGGTTAGTTTGCTGAGAATGATGGTTTCTAGCTTCATCCATGTCCCTGCAAAGGATATGAACTCATTCTTTTTTTATGGCTGCATAATATTTCATGGTGTGTATGTGCCATATTTTCTTTATCTAGTCTATCATAGATGGGCATTTGGGTTGGTTCCAAGTCTTTGCTAATGTAAGTAGTGCTGCAATAAACATATGTGTACATGTATCTTTATAACATAATGATCCTTTGGGTATATACCCAGTAATGGGATTGCTGGGTCAAATGGTATGTCTGGTTCTAGATCCTTGAGGAATCGGTGATCCTGACTTTAATTCTTTCGGATCTAGGCTCCGAAGTGGGATCGCTGAATCAAATGGAAATTTTATTTTCTTTTCTTTTAGTAACTTTCATACTGTTTTACATAATGGTTGCACTATTTTACATTTCCACCAGTAGTGTACAAATTTCCCTTTCTCCACATCCTTCAACATTTGCTATTCTTGTTTTTTAAAACATAGCCATTATAACAGGGGTGAAATTTTCATGTTCCTGAAAATTAATAATGATGAGCACATTTTCTGACACCTGTTGGTCATTTGTGTGTCTTTTTTGGGTAAAGATTCATCCAGGTCTTTTATCCATTTTTATATCAAATTGTTTTTTACTTACTATTGAGTTGTAGGATCTTCTTATGTATTTTGGATGTTAACACTTTACCAGATGTATGATTTGCAAATATTTCTCCCATTCCATATTTTACCTTTTCACTGCCTGAGGAGAAAGTGTTTTTAGTTTGTTTCAGTCCTGGATGCCCTTGAAATCAGAATTACATTATAATTATAATTCTTGAGAAAGAAGAATGCATTTTTGCTTTTGTTGCTTGTCCTTTTGGTGTAATATCCAATAAGTCATCTAAAAGTTTTACAGTTACAGGTCTTATCCTTAATTATTTAATACATTTTGAGTTTATTTTTGTCTAAGGTGTAAGATAAGATTCCAATTTCATTTTCTTCTATGTGAGTATATAGTATCAACTTTTAAGACACCAACAATTTTTCCATTGTGTATTTTTAGCACCTGTGCTAAAATTATTTGACCAAGTATACGTGGGTTTGTTTCTGTGCTATTTTGTTTAATTGGCTTATTATTCTGATTTCAAGGCCAGTACAATACTGTTTTAATTGTTGTAACTTTACAATATAATTTAATAAGAAAATGTAATGCTTTCTGCTTTGTTCTTCTTTCTCAAGATTGCTTTCACTATTCTTGGTCTTTTGTAGTTTCACATAAATTTTGGAATTTTTTCCTCCATCTACATTAAAAAATCAAGATTTGGGTAGAGATTACACTGGGTCTTTAGATCACTTTAAGTGGTATGGACATCTAATAGTACTAAGACTTTCAACTCATTAACATGGAAAAACTTATTCACCAAAAAATGAAAAGATGAGGATGTTCCAAATAAAACAAAAATAAAATAAAAAAGAATTATTCATCCTCACTAGATATGCCTTACATCTGATTTTGCAGGGTACAGCCTCTACAGTTGCTTTCATGGGCTAGCATTGAGTGCCTTCCAAGCTGTTGATGGATCCACCATTCTGGGTGGGATCTGGAGGACCGTGGCCCAATTCCCACAGTTCCACTAGTCAGTGCTTCAGTGGGGGCTCCAACCCCACATTTCTCCTTTGCATTGTCCTAGCTGAGGTTCTCCATGAGGCCTCCAGCCCTGCAGCAGAATTCTGGGTGGACATCCAGGCATTTTCATATATCCTTTTAAATCCAGGCAGAGGTTCCCAAAACTCAATTCTTGTCTATTGTGCACCCGCAGGTCCAACAGCATGTGGAAGCCACCAAAACTTGGGGCTTGCACTCTCTACAGCAATGGCCAGAGCTGTATCTTGGCAACTTTTAGCCAAGCCGGAGCCAGAGAGGCTGGGATGCAGGGGCACCACGTCCAAAGATTACACAGAGCAGCAGGACCCTAAGCCTCTGACAAGCTCTGGAAACATTTTCCCCATTGTCTTGGCTGTTAACATTCAACTCCTTGTGACTTATGGAAATTTCTGCAGCTGGCTTGAATTTATTCCCAGAAAATGGATTTTCCCTTTCTACCTCATGGTCAGGCTGCAAATTTTCCAAATTTTAATGCTCTGCTTCCCTTTTAAACGTAAGTTCCAATTTAAAATAATCTTTTTGTGAAGACATATAACTGTACGATTTCAGGAAAAGCCAAATCATCTCTTAAATGCTTTTCTGCTTAAAGTTTCTTTTACCAGATACCCTAAGCCATCTCTCTCAAGTTCAAAGTTCTACAGCTTTCTAAGGTAGGGGCAAGATGCCACCAGTCTCTGCTAAAGCATAGCAAGGGTGACCTTTGCTCCAGTTCCCAATAAGTTCCTCACCTGAATCTGAGACTCTAAGGGTTCAGTCAGAATGGTGGGAGAAATTGTAAAATAGTCACAAACCTTCTAGGAAGGCCGGAGTTTTGCATAGCTTCAGTAAAAAATATACGGCTGAAGGCAGCCTAATCCTCTTTGAGCTAATAGCAAGGGTAACTAACAAAGAAATGTAAGGGAGTTTATCTAAAATCTTGTTTAATCATGTGGTCCTAAGACCAACCTTTGACTACCCATGGGGGCATAATTGCTCTCTACTGGGAGGGTTGGCAATGTCAATTACCCTCTAGTGGTGTTTACTCAAGACTTTTGTCGCTTACTCTATACTGAATAAATGTGAGTTTCACTGGCTGACCAGGGCCATGGCTGCAACTTTTTACAGCCCCTTCCCTGGTGCCTGTGAGTGGCCCGGACACTTAGCTGGAGTGACAGGCAAAATATCTGTGTTAGTGTACATTATTCATCTGTCACTGGATCAGGGTCTGTGGGTCAGACCCCCACATGAGACCACCTCAGTCTCGACTTCGTTGTCCATATCACTATCAGCATTTTAGTCAAAACCATGTAACAAGTCTCTAGGAAGTTCCAAACTTTTCCTTATTTTGTTGTCCTTTTCTGAGTCCTCCAGACTGTTCCATCATCTGCCGGTTACCCAGTTCCAAAGTGGCTTTCACATTCTCAGGTATCATAGCAATATACCACTACCTTGGTATCAATTCTCTATATTAGTTCATTCTCACACTACTATAAAGCATACCTGAGACTGGGTAATTTAGAGGAAAAAAGGAGGTTTAATTGACTCACAGTTCTGCTTGGCTGGGGTGGCCTCTGGAAACGTACAATCATGGCAGAAGACAAAGGGAAAGCAAGGCATGTCTTATATGGCAGCACGAGGAAGAGAGCGAGAAAGCATGCAGGAAGGTGAGAACTCTTCATGACAGAATGACAACTGATGCCAGGGAAATTACATATAATAATAAGAAGAAACTTTTATGGATAATTATACGCCAACAAATCAGAAAACCTGTAATAATTGGATGAGTTCCTAGGAAACATGCAACATATCAAGACTGAATCACAAAGATAGAAAATCATAAACATAGATAAGATAGGTCACAAAAGAGTAAGAAAAAATAATCAACAATAAAAACCTTTTCAACAAAAGAAATTTCAGGACTCTATGGCTTCACTGTGGATTCTACCAAACATTTAAATAACAATTAATACCAATCTTTTTCACTCTTCTAATAATAAAGTAGAGGAAATACTTCCAAATTCATCTTACAAGGGTTGCATTTTCTTGATACCGAAGTCAGAAAGTACACTATGAGAGATGGAAATTAAAAGACCCTCTTCCTGATGAACATAGTTTCAATATCCTCAATAAAATACAGGCAAATTGAATTCAACAGCATGTTAAAAGCATCATTCACCATGATCAAGTGGCAAAGATGGTTTAATATATACAAATCAATTAGTGTTATATATAACATCTACAGAATGAAGAATAAAATCACTTGATCATCTCAATAGACATAGAAAGATGCATCTGACAAAATTCACCACGATTTCATAATGAAAACACTCAACAAACTAAATATAGGAGAAATTGTATTTTTTTAAACTTGTTCTTGTTTATGGCAAGTACAGTAGACTTTATTTTGTAATCTTTTTTCTTTCTTTTTTCCTGGGTACCTACAGGGTTTTTGTTATCGTCCCTTAATGTCCTGGGAGTATACTACTTTCTTCTTATTTATACTTGGTGATTGTTTTAGTGTACAGAATACTACTTAAATTTCATTTTTTATCTACTTTCTTCCTTAAATTCCTTACAGCTCAAATTTGGTTATGGCTTGGAAGGAGAATATTATTAGGAAAAGATATGAAACCATGCCATCATGGGATAGGGTCACTGGCATTATTTTAATCCAATGGTAGTGAGAAATACCATAGCCAACTTTATGAATAGCCATTTAAGATTTCTTTCACATGAGTGAACATTGTCAATATTATTTTTCTACCATCCTTTGTCTTCCTTGTTTTATTTTCCTATGTTTCTAGTAAGAGCCTCAATGCAGAAATTATTGCATTAAATAGTAAGATTAATTGCATAACCAAAATAATGTACTGTGTGTCTTTGTTTTTCAAGTAAAATTCCTAGATAAAAAAGCAAAGTCACTGAACTCACAATTGTGTGAAAATCTCAGAATGAATTATGAAAAAAATCACCTAATTAATAGAAGACTATTGGGTAAGCGGCATAATAGAATTGACACCCTTTAGTTTGTGGAGTGCAACTGGTAATCAATCGTTATTTTTATGAAGTCATAACCCACAAGTAATATCTGGTTTATTTCTTCATGTGCATCTGTTAATAACTCTAAGAATTAATACAAATTCCAGTTACATTTAAGTTGAAAGTTCATGTGAGTTAGAATTACATACTTGGTTAATTATGATTTTATATATATATATATATATATGATGTTCATAAGGTAAAAGATGCTGTGTATACTTAGAAATCTCACATAAATATAATCAAATTGCCTCTATGATATATACTCACTATCTAGAGCACAGGTTGTCAAAATATGATCAAAGAGCCCAGCAGGTTTTGAATACACTTTTGGAAGCCCATGGACTCAAAACCACATTAATTATAATATTATGACATTATTTGCTCTTTCCACTCTTTTGTTTTCCTCATGAGCATACAGTGAACATTTTCAAAGGCTTTATAGACATGTGATATCACAATAAATTAAATAAAAAAGCAGATATGATAATCACCATCTTTTCTTGCATTTGGACATTGCATTAATTTGTAAAAATGTAAAACAATATAATCATTTAAATTTTATTCTGTTTTGAAAATGTAGCTATTTTTTTAAAATTGTGCAATTTTTGTTAATATGCAATGAATTTATTTCTGTTATTTTAAATAAATAATAAATAATTCCTAAATTTCATAGTTTTAACTTACAATATAATATATATTGATATTTATTACTCAAATTTCAAAAAAAATTTGAAGGAGCTGAAAATTTTTTATATATAAAATCTATATATCTATAATTCCTGAGAAAAGGATGTTTTAAAATTGCTGAAGGGGAAAATAACATATGCAATTATAAATTAATTTATTCAAAAATATGTTACCAGCAGTGATCATTCTAGGTGATAAATAATATGGCAGAGACAAACAAATATGCACAAACTGAGAGACGTTTTACTTATTGGAGTTTCTCATGTAGTTGGGTAAGAAAAATTATAGCTAGATAAGGAGGAACTGTGTTGAAGTCAAGAAAGAGTTGCTACCCCTTCTGAAAAAAATTCTTTGAATCAGAAAGGGAACGTTGCTTTAAGATAATTTTTAACAGTAATGTTTAAGAAATTCATTCAATCTAAAAGTAGAGAATTTAAATGAAAATGAGTTTAAGATATTGTTAAAATCTCTATAAAAATTATGTAAACATGGGCCGGGTGCAATGGCTTATGCCTGTAATCCCAGCACTTTGAGAGGCCAAGGCGGGAATCAGCTGACTTTAGGAGTTCGAGACCAGTCTGACCAATGTAGTGAAACCCCGTCTCTACTAAAAATACAAGAGATTAGCTGAGCATGGTGGTGGGCCTGTAATCCCAGCTGCTCAGGAGACTGAGGCAGGAGAGTCGCTGGAACCTGGGAGGTAGAGGTTGCAGTGAGTTGAGATTGCATCATTGTACTCCAGCCAGGGCAACAAGAGCAAAACTCGGACTCCAAAAATATAAAATAAATAAGTAAATAAAAAAGACATAAATATTTGGCTGAAAGCTTTCTAAAGGTAAACTGAAAATAAAAAGAAAGCTATTAAAATACCATTTTCTGATGGCTAACTATGGTGTCTGTTAGACTTTGACAATTTACAAAATAGACAAGAGGTCATTTGGAGACAATTTACATAAGGGGTCAAATAAACAGTCTGCAGAGCAGCTGACACTTCTTATTAAGGTCATTCAGTTAATTAGTGAAAAACAACTAAGAATTAGATTCTCATAAGGCTCAATCCATATTTTATTCTACAACAATGCAATGTCTTAACATTCCATTATCACATTTGGTTTGCCATGAATGTTACCAATTGTAAATAATATTCTTGAAGAATTTACATATTTAGAATATGTAATTCTGAAATTATACATTAATTATAAGAGAAATGACACTGAGGATATAATAAAATGTATAACAGAAAAACATCAAAATTTGGAAGTTATTAGACTATTGGATAAATTAATCATAAATGCTGTCAGTAACTCACATAATCGTTCAAAGTAATACATACATTTGTTTATTAAGAAGAAAGTTGAAAAGATATTGAATAGTATTAGTGGAGCTTAGGCTGGCTTATAACCGTAAGCAATGAACTTCAGGTTTTAGTTCCAGCATGTAAATAGCATAGAAATCACAATTTTCCAGGGTTGTAAGAAAGTCCTTACAACAAATAAAAGCAGAATAAATGAAAACTAATGTTTTCACTTGGACCCTTCAGGGAATAGAGGTCACAGGGCAAACAACCACTCCAAACTGCAGAAAATGGGTAAATCCAGAGAATCACAGCCCAAAATTCTTTCCAAGAAAAGAAGTCATGAGCCGTGAGCAGGTAGGAACAGTTAAACGGGAATTTTTATGGGTTATTGGAAGCTGAGAGGACAATTGATTAAGATTAATATTGTCCTGAGGGTTGTATTTTTAGACAACTCCAACAGTTTTGTGGAATTTTGACTCCAGAGGTCTCATCAAGTTTTCCTTGTGAAGATTTAATAAAAATTCCTCTGCAGCTCTGGCATGACGCAGGGAAGAGTAATACTTTTAAGTGTTGTCTAGCACCTTCTCCATGGCAAATTTCATCTGCCAGAGGCTGGACTGTACTAGAGCCTTTTCCCAGAAATTAGGCATTTTCATTTTATTCCAGTTCCTTCTAGTTTTGCTATTTACCTAAAGAAAAGAAAAACAAAAAGTTATATTAGAAGAAACACTGGTGAATGTCACAAGCCAGGGACACAGGCCCAATAAAATAGATTGAGTTGAAAAATTTCTCCCACACTTTACCAACGTATCAACAGGGTTACAATATAATAGTACATATGGCAAATTACTTCAGACAAAAACTTTCTCTAAGGAGATCTACTAAGTAAAGCTGGAAGTGAAGAGTAAAGGCAAGAACAAGGAGAATGGGGAAATTTGAAGCCATTGGCACCTATAGCTAGTGCAAGTATTAACAAAGGTCAAATTTTAATCATATTAACGCAAAACTTTAACTGGACAGCTATTTATTCGCTTCTTATTATGCAATGAGTGAATTCTGGATTTCAACAGCAACAACAATAACAACAAAATAGAAAACACACCAAAGGCAAAATAAAACAAAATAGTCTGAAGAAGTCAATCATCAAAACAAGACTCAGATATAAAACAAATGTTTGTTTTATCAGGTAAAAAATTTAATGTAATTATTATTGATATGTTAATTACTTTATTATTAAAAGACGAGAACATGAAAACAGGTTGATAATGCAAGAAGAGATAGTCTAAGAAATACTTAAAAGGAAATGCTAGAAATCAAAAACATTTTATCTATCAACTACTTTAACTAGGCTAGAGCACCTAGTTGTTTGGTCAAACATTAATGTAGAAGTGGCTTTGAAGGTATTTTGTAGTCGTGATTAACATCTACAATCAGTTGACTTTTTTATTTAGGAAATTATTCTTGATATTGCGGGGAGAGACAGGGCTTATCTCCTCAGTTGAAGGCCTTATGAGCAAAAACTGACTTCCTGGGAGTGGGAAAAAATCTGTCCACAAGACACTACCATGGAAATCCTGCCTGAATTTCTTGCCTGTAATCTGCCTTATTAATTTGGCACTCAAAACTACAATATCAACTCCTGTCTAAATTTCCTGCCTGCTGCCTGCCATGTAGATAACAGACATTCCATTCCTCACAATAGCATCAGTCAGTTATTTAAAATAAATCTCAAATATCTCTCAGAACACATAGAGAGGTAGGTAGGTAGGTAGGTAGGTAAGTAGGTAGGTAGGTAGATCTGTCAATCTGTCGATTATAGAGAAGGCATAAAAAGAAGAGAAATTCATAATAAATTATAAATTTAACAAATAGAAAGAATACTGTATATTAATCCAACTGTATCAATCATCACTTTAAATATCAATGGCCTAAACATACCCAGATCTTATTAGTCTGCTTTTTGGGAAAATCCTGAAGAGATTTACTTCCAGAACTGAATGTAAAGGAAAATATTAATAGAAAAAAATAGAGCTTCTAAGATTTAAAGGGTAATTTCAAAATGTAAAAAGTATGCATTTCTAAGGTGCCAGAAATAGATGAAAGGGAGAATGGACAAAAAGAAATATTTGAAGCAATAATGGCTGAAAACTTTCCAGAAGTAATGACAGACAACAAAGCAGAGATTCTTGAAGTGCAGAGAATGCCATGCCAATTAAACACCAAAATAACAACAATAATAACTAAAACAAAAAACAAAAGAATTTGAAAACTAGGCCTATCATATTTCAATTGTAGGAAATCAAAGGCAAAAAGAAATGTTGAACCAAGCCAGTATATGTTTGTGAGTGAGAGTGAAGTACCTAAGATTTTCATTTCTTTTAGCTTATAGAAACAAGAAAAAGAATTACAATAGAATATTTTGTGAGAAATTCCCCAACTAGAATTATATATTCAGAGAAATTGTCCTTCAAAAGTGAAGGAGAATAAAGACATACTCAGACAAGTAAAATATTGAGAAAATTTATTGGTAGCACTTATTTCTCAAGATAGGTAAAATATTTCTTTTTGGCAAGAGAAAAATATTACAGGTTAGAGACATATCTACGTAATGAAAGGAAGAGCATCAAAGAAGGAATAAAGGAAAATATGTTTTCTCTTTCTTAATTTATCTAAAATAATGGATCATTTAAAGTAATACCAGTAACAATATAATGGTTGATTGTAGATAAAGATAAATGAAAATAATGTCAATAATTTTATAAGGCATGGGAAGGAGGAATTAAGAATATAGTTTGATAAGTTATGTGCACTATACATAAAGTGGTATGGTGTTTTTTGAAGGTTGATTGCAACGCAATTGTAAACTATAAGGCAAGTACTTACAGCATTTTAGAAAGATGCCTAATTACTATGCAAAAATAAAATAAGAATATAAAATACTCAATTATAGAGAAGGCAGAAAAAGAAGACAAATTTGTAATAAATTATACATTTAACAAATAGAAAGAATACTGTATATTAATCCAACTGTATCAATCATCACTTTAAATATCAATAGTCTAAACATACCACTTTAAAGACAGAGATTGTCAGAGTGAATAAAATAACAAGACTTAACTTTATGTTATATGAATGAAACTCACTTTAAATATAGAGCATCTAATAGATTTGAAATAAAGAATTGGAGAAAAATATGCCATGCTGATGTTAGTAGAAGAAAACCATACAGAAAAAGCCAATTTAATAACAAGAAAACTTATCAAGGATAAAGAGGGGCATTGTATACATAAAACAATGGTCAACTCTGCAAGTCAAAAATAATCCTAATTTTGTAAGCAGTTAGCAAAGAAGATAAATATGAATGTGGAAAAATAACTGATAGAACCCAAGAAGAAGCAATCAAAATCCTCTATTATTGATGTCTTAAATATTATTTCATAATTGATAGTAAGGAAATAAAATATCAGCAAATATATAGTTGATCTGAATGACACTATCAACTAATGTAATCTAGTTGGCATTTATGGAATACTAAATCACTGGATAAATTGAAAACTAAGAAGAAATATAAATAGAATAAAATACAAAGGAGTAGAATAGCATAGGGTAAGACAAATCATTCAAAAATATTTCAAAATAATTTATGTAGACACTCTTCCATAAAAGAAAGTTGAACTAACCTCTCCACTTCTCAATTTTGACATGAAAATAATGAGTTCATTCCAAAAAGTACAATATAAAAGAGTAAAGAGCGGGTGCACTTTCCATCAGAAAAATCTAAGAAAAGCAATCTCAGCCAAAAGATCAAAGTCAATATTAATTCATATTGAGATTCTCCAGTGGGCAACAATACTCACATCTTGATAGTGACTTGAAAATTAAATCTCTAAAGTTAACAACTTCCTTATTAATCCTTTCTTCAAAAATGAGTCAAGATAAAGATATATTATATTCTATCCAAGAATGGAGGAATGTACCAATTATCCAATCATGTTTGAAAATATTAAGCCATAGCTACCTCTTTTTAGATCCCATCTTTTTCGAATATCTCTGGAACAATAGAAGCTGAAGTTTTATTCTTTCTCTCATTTTCTCTTCCATATTCCTTTGAATTAGCATCATGACAGGAAAGAATTAAGCATGGATATGTCTACAATGTCAGAGGCACATACATGTATAATCAAGATATCCAAGATCATTGGAGGTTTTAAATCTCTAAAACGCGAAATGAATAATGAGAGTTATTAGACTTCCTACCTTTACAAAGATAAATCTGTTAAAAAGCGAGAACATAGAGTTGTTAATTAACTATAATGGAGGTGCTGTCCTCTCTGCGAAGCTACCTTGACCACACATTTATTCTCAATACTTGAACCCTATTTGAATTTGCATGGTACCGTGAATATACATTTATCACAATTTTAGCACTAATAATACTAAATTTCTAACAATGATTTTCTGTACTTGAGCTTTCTGAGAAAAGAGTTTATTCAATTCTGTATCCCAACAGTTTAATCTACGGCTTAGAAAATTGTATTAGTTAAAAACTCTTTTTTTTCTTTTTTTTTCTTTGAGACGGAGTCTCGCTCTCGCCCGGGCTGGAGTGCAGTGGCCGGATCTCAGCTCACTGCAAGCTCTGCCTCCCCAGTTTACACCATTCTCCTGCCTCAGCCTCCCGAGTAGCTGGGACTACAGACGCCCGCCACCTCGCCCGGCTAGTTTTTTGTATTTTTTTTTTAGTAGAGACGGGGTTTCACCGTGTTAGCCAGGATGGTCTCGATCTCCTGACCTCGTGATCTGCCCGTCTCGGCCTCCCAAAGTGCTGGGATTACAGGCTGGAGTCACCGTGCCCGGCCAGTTAAAAACTCTTAAATAAATCAATTCTTTATTTGTTATATACTTTTAAAAATACTTTCTATGTTTTTTATTTCTCTACTGAAATTAAATTTTCATGGTTAAAATATTATCTCTGCATTTCCTTTGCACCATGGATCCAATTTTTATATTTTTTTTGGCAATTTGTGTATCCTGTTTTGTGAAGAGATTGTTCAAGTCATTTGTCTCTTTTAGCTGGATTTTCAGGTTTTTCTTTATTTTTTTTTTAAAGACATAGTTTATGTATGCCGGATATGAGTTTATTTGTCATATGTATGTATGAAAATATCTTTTGACACTTCTGCGGCATGTTTTTTCAAAATTGGTTTAATAAAATTTTCCTGATGAAATTGTGATGGAAAAAAATCATATTGGAACATATGCCCTGGATATAATGTGATGAGAATTATACTTTATCTCTGTGTCCTTTCTTCCCCAAATTCATAACCCCAGTCTAATCATAAAAAGATATACTGCCCAATTAAAGGACATTTTACAAAATACCTAACCAGTTGGTATCCATCAAAGAGGCATAAATGTTATGACCCTCAACAACAGGGAAAGCCTGGGGAAGTTGTTACAGACCAGAAGTACCTCAGGAGACATGCCTACTAAATATAATATAGTATTCTAGATAGTGTCCTGGAATAGTAAAAATACATTTTATCAAAAGGAAATCTGGATAAAATAAAGACTTTAATAATAATAACCTATTAATATTGTTTCATTAATTGCCACAAAGTAACATGCTAATATTAGATGTTACTAAAAGTATTATACAAGGGAATCCTTATTAGAATACCAGTAAATTTCTCAGCAGAAATCTTGCAGGCCAGGACAGAATGTGATGATACAGTCAAAGTACTGAAAGAAAATAGTGTCAGTTAAGAATACCATACCCAGCAAATTTGAACTTCAGAAATTTGAACTTTCAGCCATTAGAAAAAGCTGAGAAAAGTCAAGACCACTAGATCTGCCTTATAAGAAATTCTTTGTTTTTTTTTTTTGTTTTTTTTTGAAATGGAGTCTTGCTCATCACCCAGGCTGGAGTGCAGTGGCGTGATCTCGGCTCACTGCAAGCTCCGCCTCCCGGG
>NW_012120598.1:8314720-8319562 GCF_000951035.1 Colobus angolensis palliatus | reverse complement strand
TTAGCCAGGATGGTCTCGATCCCCTGACCTTGTGATCCACCCGCCTCGCCCTCCCAAAGTGCTGGGATTACAGGCGTGAGCCACCGCGCCCAGCCAAGAAATTCTTAAAGGAATTCTTTAAGTGGAACCTAAACAACAGTGACTGCTATCATGAATATATGTGAAAGTATAAACATCACTTGTAGAAGTAAATATGTAGTCAAAACCAGAATACTCCCCCACTGTAATGATGATGTGTAAATAATGCATATCTTAGTATGATGCTAAAATAAAAATTGTCAAAAATAACTAAAGCTGCAGTAAGTTGTTAAGAAATATACAATATGAAAACTTATAAATTGTGACATCAAAAACATACATTGTGGGGAATGAGGGCAAAAGTCTAGAGTTTTTGTAGGAAGCAACAGTTAAGTGGCTATCAACTAAAAACAGTAGACTATGACTGTAAGATGTTTTAGGTAAGCCTCATAATAATCACAAAACAAAAGCCTACTTCTAATGCAAAAGAATCAAAGAAAAGGAATCAAGCTTAGCACTACAAAGCTTACCAAATCACCAAGACAGACAAGAGAGAAGAAAAAAAAAAAAGGATCTACAAAGCAACCAGAAAACAAATGTCAAAATGATGGCAATAATCCCTTATCTAACGATAATAACTTTGAATGTAAATTTATCAAGTTATTTAATCTAAAGCCAGAGCACCCAGGTGTGGTGTCTCAAGCCTGTAATCCAAGTACTTTGGTTGGCTGAGGCAGGCAGATCATTTGAGGTCAGAAGTTCAGGACCAACCTGGCCAACATGGTGAAAACCCATTTCTACTAAAAATACAAAAATCAGCTGGGTGTGGTGGCACATGCCTGCAGTCCCAGCTACTCAGGAGGCTGAGGCAGGAGAATCACTTGAAACCAGGAGGCAGAGGTTGCAGTGAGATGAGATTGTGCCACTGCACTCCATCCTGGGTGACAGAGCAAGACTCCATTCCAAAAAATTAATTAAATAAACAAAGCCAGAGCAGCTTACTGAATTATAAAAACAAGATTCTCCTATATGCTGGCTACAAGAGACCCACTTAGGCTTTAAGGACACACACGGACTGAAAATAATGATAAAAGGACATATTCCATGAAAATGGTAACCAAAAGAGAGCAGGTGTATTAGTCCATTTTCACACTGCTGACGAAGACATAACTGAGATTGGGCAATTTACAGAAGAAAGAAGTTTATTGGGCTCACAGTTCCACATGGCTAGGGAGGTCTCACAATCATGATGGAAGGAGAAAGGCACGTCTCACATGGCAGCAGACAAGAGAAGAGAGTTTGTACAGGCACATTCCCGTTTTCTAAAACCATCAGCTCTCGTGAGACTCATTCACTATCATGAGAACGGCACAGAAAGACCTGCCCCCATAATTCAGTCACCTCCCACCAGGTTCCTTCCACGACACATGAGAATTGTGGGAGTTGTAATTCAAGATGAGATTTGGGTGATGACACAGCCAAATCACATCAGCAAGGTTGTCTATACTTTTATAGATTTCAAGTCAAAAACTGTCACAAGAGACAAGGAGGTTATTATTTAATAATAAAGGGTTCAATTCACCAAAGGGGCCTAACCACTCTTAAGTGTATCTTGCACCAAATATTGAATCACCTAAATAGACAAAGCAAATAATAGTAGGAATTTCAATACTGCATTTTCAACAATGGATAGCTCAATCAGACAGAAAATAAATAAGGAAATACTGGACTTTGAACTTCATTTTTCATCAAATGGACCAAAGAGACAAATAGAGAACTTTTCATTAAACAGTAACAGAATACACACTTTTTTTCCAGCACACATAGAAAATTTTCCAGAATAGATGACATATTAGGTAACAAAATAAGTCTTAATACATTTAATAAAATTGATATGATAGTATCTTTTCTGACCACAATGGTACGAAATTAGAACTCAATAACAGGTGATATCTTAAACATTCTTAATTATGTAGAAATTAAACAATATGTTCCTGAACAATCAATGGGCCAAATAATAAATCAAGAAGAAAATCTAAAAATATCTTCAGAGAGAGGAGAGTGAAGACACGACATATCACAACCTAAGAGACTCAGTAAAAGCAGTTTTAAGAAGAAAGTTAACAGCAATAAACACCTACATTAAAAATGAAGAAAGATCCAAACTAAATTGTAACATTATAACTTAAGGAACAGAAAAGAACAAAAAAATTCCACATTTTGCAGAAAAAAAGAAGATAGTAAAAATCGAAATGTAAATAAGTCAAATAGAGACCAAAAAAAAAAAAAAAAAACATAGAAGGAGTCAATATAACTGAGTTTAATAAAATAAACAAGATTAGCTGGCCCTTAGATGGCCTAAAAAAAAGAGAGAGAGAAACAACTTAAATAAATATCAAAAATGAAGGTGAAGAAATTACAAAAGACACATCAGAAATAAAAAAACAAAGAGAATTGTTATGAACAATTATAAGCTGATATATTGTATTATCTAAAGAAAATAGATAAATTTCTAGAAAAATACGTTTTACCAAATTTGAGTCAGGAATACATAGAAAGCCTCAGTAGACCAATAGCAAATAAATAAATTGAAGAAGTAATTAAAAACTTCCAAAAAAAGAAAATCCCTGGACCAGATGTCTTCATAGCTGAAGTATCAAAGATTCAAAGAAAAGTTGATACCTATGCTTTTTGAACACTTCAAATAAATAGATCTATGGGAAAAACTTTCAAACACATTTTATGAGGCCAGAGTCACCTCGATACCCAAGCCAGATAGCAATACTGCAAAGAGAAAAAAAAAAAAAGAAAAAAAAGAAAACTACAGGTCAATTTGTCTGATAATCACTGTTGAAAAAACCCCAATAAATTATTAGAAAACTTAATCCAAGAGTATGTCAAAAAGATTATATTGTAACCAAGTGGGATTTATCCCTAGCCTGCAAGGTTGGTTTAACATGTGCAAAGCAATCAATGTGATACATCACATTAACAAAATCAAAAGTAAAAGCCAGATAATTCATCTCGATTGACATGGAAAAAGCAATTAACAAACTCCAACGTTTTCTTTTGATAAAAACTCTCAAAACTTAGGTATAAAAAAGTTTCTCATCATAGTAAAGATCATTTATAAAAAATCAGTAGCTAACATCTTAATCAATGAAGAACAACTGAAAGCTTTTTCACTGTGAACTGGTACAAAGCAAGTATGACCACTCTAGCCACTTCTGTCTGGTACTGAAGGTACTCTGCCTCTGGAAGTGAGACCAAGAGCATTCAGGTAAGAAAAAAATAAAAGACATCTACATCAGTAAGGAAGAAGTAAAATTATCTCTATTTGCGGATGACATAATCCTATAAGTAAAAAATTACAAATATACTGCTAAAACTACTTAATTCTACCAAATTCTACTAAAAACACTGCTGAAACTAATAGATGAAGTAAAGTTGCGAGAGAAAACATCAACATACGAAAATCAGCAGCATTTTTATACTGAAATAACAATCTAACTAAAAAAAGGATTAATAAAATAATTTCATTTACAGTAACATAAAATACCTAGAAACAAGAAGTTTTATCCAAGAAGTGAACAATCTGAGGTGAACAATTTGTACAACTGCAAAGTATAAAACATAAATGGAATAAATTGAAGAAGGCACAAATAAATGGAAAGATACTCCATGCTCATGAATTACAACCATTAATATGGGTAAAAGGTTCACATTACTGAAGGAAATATACATATTCAATGTAATACCTATCAAATTCCAAATGGTATTCTTCACAGAAATAGGAAAAAAATCATAAAATTTGTATGACAACTAAAAATACCTAAAAGTGTCAAAACAATTCTGAAGAATAAAAACAAAGTTAGAGACGTTGCATCCCCCAAGTTAAAATTATATTACAAATCTATAGTAATCAAAATAATATGCTATCAGCATAAAACAGACACATAGACACGTGGAACAGAGTAAAGAGCCCAGAAATAAATCTAAACATATATGGTCAACTAATTTTCAACAAGAGCACCAAGTTGGCTAAAAGTAGAAAGGATAGCGTCTTTAATAAATAATGCTAAGAAAACTGGATTTCAATATGCAAAAGGCTAAAATTTTACACCTTACCTCACACCAAACACAATAATCAGTTCAGAATGGTTAAAGACTTAAATAAAAGATGAGAAACTATAAAGTTCTTAAAAGAAGACATAGAGAAAAAGCTCCCAGTAGTTGTCCCTGGCGATGACATTGTGAATATCATGCAAAAGTTCAGGCCACAAAAGGAACAATAAATAAATAGAACTACAACCTTGTCCATGTAGACAAGGTTCTACATAGCAAAGAAAACAATCAACAAGATGAAATGGCCTTAGGTTTGGGATAAAATGTTTGTGAACCATGTTTCTGATAATGGGTTACTATTCAAAATGTATAAAGAATTCATAAAACTCAACTGGAAAAAAATAATAATTGGTTTAAAAATAGGGAAAAGATCTGAGTAGTTACTTCTCTGAAAAAGAAATAACAAACGGTCAATAGATATTAGTTGGAGAAATGGAGATTGATATAGCTATTATGGAAAATAGTATAGAGGTTTCTAAATAAAGTATAATAGAACTATTGTATGACTCGGTAATTCCTCTTCTGAGCATCTATGCCCTCCCCCCGCCAAGTAATGCCACCACCTGATAAAGATATCTGCACCACCATGTTGATAGGATTATCTGGATTTTGTAACAAGAAATGTTTACTTAAAACCCCAGAAACATCTTATTAGGTAGTAAGTTTAGACCACTTTCTTTTTTCTTTCCTTCCCTCCCT
>NW_012120598.1:8299800-8314637 GCF_000951035.1 Colobus angolensis palliatus | reverse complement strand
TTCCTTCTTTCCTTCCTTTTGACAGAATCTTACACTGTTGTCTGGGCTGGAGGGCAATGGTGCGATCTCTGCCCACTGCAACCCCGCCTCCCAGGTTCACCCAGTTCTCCTGCCTCAGTCTCCCTAGTAGCTAAGATTACAAGCGCACACCTCTACACTCAGATAATTTTTTCTATTTTTAGTGGAGACGGCATTTCACTATGTTGACCAGACTGAAGTTTAGACCACTTTCTACAGAGGAAAAGCAATAATTATTCTAAGTTTGTGTGTGTGTGTGTAATTTTATTATTTTTTAGAATAGATCATTGTTAAATTGGGAAGATATAGTCAATCAACATGTTTAGATTTTTCTGAGAACCATTCTAGCTGTACTAATTATAACCACAGATGATGGTTATTGATGGAAGAGAAATCCAGCTGGCCCATGGAGTAGTAAGCCATGTAGGGTCATGAAACATAACTGAAGGTTGTTTACATCTAATAGGAAACAAAAATTAAGAAAAAATAGTTTGCCATTCTTTGATCATTTTAATATAAATTATTACAAGGAATATTGAATTACAAATGAAATATAGCTATAACATTAATTATATTTTAGTGCTAATAATCAGAATTTTTCCTAGTTTATTTCATTTCATATCAGTCTAATATTATTTTAATGTTGTTTTAAAGGACTTTTCAGTTTAAGTTTTTCCTTATTTTAATGAATTAATATTTTAAATTTTTATAGTGGACTAATGACACCTCAGGCTTATAATGCTATAAATTAGGGAAATATGGTTTTCTTTTATAATCTAAAAATAAACCACAGTCAGTAATCAATTTTCTTGATTCCATTAATCATAAGTGTACTGAGGTCAAGAGTACAAGGTGGAAATTGCAAGCCCCCCTATTAATTCATTAAATATTTAGTTCAGTTTTAAGAAACATATTTTAATGTCTGTTACACACCTTCCTAGCATTACTTGTCTCACTTTTTTCTTTTTTATGGTTATTTTGAATTACAAATGTTTATGTGTCAAAAACTTAATATTTTTTAAAACTACGTAAATACACACAATTGTATTTATACCATGTATTGCATGCTATGTCTCCTTCTCTGAAAAACCAAAGATATCAGACATTTCAAATAAAAAACCTAAACAGCATAATTAGGTAGAATAATCCCCTTTCTGTGATTTCTTCAACAGAATCGCTCTTGCATAATCAGAAAATGTTACTTTCTGAAGTAAATGTTGGCTCCAGCATACAGCTCCACTGCATTTTCATTGGCAACCTTTCTCTGTATGATTCTAAAAGATGGATAGCTTAAATATAACTTTATAGAGGGTTCATTTTCTTCTGCTTCCAACTACGATGATTACATGTAGAGTTATTCTATTCTCACTTTTAAAGAAAATTCAATAAATAAAAAAAAATTAAAGCTTTTAGCTCTGGAGGGAAAGCAATCTATCCTCCAATGTGAAATAATAGGGAATAAGTCATTTTTATCATTTATGTAACATTCCTGTTAATATTAATATCCCACCTTTAATTGGTTCCTCTGGACATTCAATCAACTCAATATATTCAATTTTACTGAGAACACAACTGTGAATATACTCAAAAGTTTCAAAAAGTATAACCGTTAAAAGTGCAGACAGGAAATTATGGTCATTAAATCTCAGACAGCTTCAGCTACTTTTGAATGTATTTTGACATTCTGTAAATATATTTAAAAAACATTGACATAAAAATTGTATGTTAAGTTAAACTGTATTATTATTATTGTTTAGAAAAATATTCATCTTTGACAGGGAATAGTTTCAAAAGAAACCTGCTGATATGATTTAGGATACTTGTAACTATATGTGTGCAGTATCATTTACCTGGGTTTTTGGGAAAATATTTATCCAAAAATTTTATCTTCAATTCTTTAAAAATATCATGCCCTTTTAAAATTCAGAACAAAATATTTTATCGTCACCTTTATTGTTTGACCAAATGTATTGCACGTTCAGAATATCATTTTCTGTGAAGCATTCATTCCCTACAATATTGTATAATATTCTCTAGCTCCATTATATAAGTTGTTTTTTTTTTTTTTTTGAGACGGAGTTTCGCTCTGTTGCCCAGGCTGGAGTACAGTGGCCAGATCTCTGCTCACTGCAAGCTCCGCCTCCCGGGTTCATTATATAAGTTTTTAAAAAATATATGTTTTAGCCTCATATATTGACAACTTAGATTACCCTAGGTGATGGTTAATATTGTCAACTTGATTGGATTGAAGGATGCAAAATATTATTCCTAGTGTGTCTGTGATAATGTTGCCAAAGGAGATTAACATTTGAGTCAGTGCACTGCGAGAGGCAGACCCAAACTCAATCTAGCTGGGCACCATCTAGTCAGCTGCCAGCAAGGCTAGGATAAAAGCAGACAGAGGAACGTGGAAAAACTAGACTGGCTGAGTATTCTGGCCTTCATCTTTCTCTCATGCTGGACGCTTCCTGCTCTCAAACATTGGACTCCAATTTCTTCACCTTTGGAATCCCTAGACTTCCACCAGTGGGTTCTCAGGCCTTCGGCCACAGACTGAAGGCTGCTCTGTTAACATCCCTACTCTTGAGGTTTCGGGACTCAGACCGGCTTCTTTGCTCCTCAGCTTGCAGATGGCTTGTGGTGGGATGGAGTCAACACTCCTTAATAAACTCCCTTTCATATATAAATCTATCCAATTAATCCTGTCCCCCTAGAGAACCCTGACTAATACAGATATTGGTAGCAGTAGAGTAGGGTACTGCTATAAGGATACCCAAAAATGTGGAAGCAACTTTGGAACTAGGTAACAGACAGAGATTGGAACAGTTTGGAAGTCTCAGAAGAATACAGAAAAATGTGGGAAAGTTTGGAACTTCCTAGAGACTTATTGAATGGTTTTGACCAAAATGCTAATAGTGATATTGACAAGAAAGTTCAGGCTAAGGTGGTCTCAGATGGACATGAGAAACTTCTTGGGAACTAGAGCAAAGATCACTCTTGTTATTCTTAGAAAAGAGACTGGCAGCATTTTGCCCCTGCCCTGGAGATCTGTGGAACTTTGGACTGGAGAGTGATGGTTTGGAATTGAAACTTATTTTTTTTGATGTTACAATAAAATATATTTTGTGTACTTATATTCTAGCCTACTAATAGACCGTGAGTATTGCATGGTCAGAAAACAGCCAGATGTGGTGACATGTGCGTGTAATCCATCATGTCAGCCTCCGGATTATCTGGAATTACACAGGCACACACCCACATAGCTGGCTATTTTGAAACTTCTAATCTATTTATTTATTTATTTGTTTGTTTATTTATTTATTTATTTATTTTGTAGAGACATGGTCTCACTATGTGGCCCAAGCTGACCTTGTTCATATTTCTTCTTCCAGAATATTTCATATCCTGTAGTAAGCCATCCTCCCAGTTTTTGTTTAAATGAAATGAAGTTATGTATTTCCTGCATTCAAAATAAAAAGTATCTTAATTGAGAACAGAATTCTTACAGAATTGGAGAAAGCATTTGCAAAATATATATGTTATATGAGACCTGTATCTAGAACATATTTTAAAATTTTTGCACCTCAATAAGAAGTCATAAAACCTCATCAAAATCAAGGAAATCTAAATATAAACCCTAGCCAGCAACTGAATGGAAACTTTATCATATGAAATACATAGAGGTCAAGTAATCATGTAAAAATCTCCAATTTTTGGAATTAAAAAGAAAACTCAAAGTCTAATTCAATAGAATTACACTTTAAGATATTTTAAAAAATAACAATGTATCATCATTATACACCCCCATAGAATGGTAAAAGTGTAAAACGATGCGGTTAACTAACTGCCAGTGAGGACATGGAACCATTCTAACATACATATGTTTTGTGTATGATTGCATAAACTCTGTGGATAGCAATTTTATGGTTACATAGAAATTTAAGCATCCACTTACCAAATCACCTGGACATTACATTCCTATGTATTTACACAAGAAAAAGAAATACATATGTTCATTCAAAGCTTTGGTTCATTGCTGTGTTATATGTAAAAGCTGAAACCTGGAAGCATTCTAAAATTTTTTTTTTTTTTACCAATGCAATGTAATGCTACTCAGCAAAGAAACAGAATGGACTAATAATAAAACAATAAAGACAAATCTCAAAACAATTATGTTGGTTTTTATTAAAAAAAACTGTAAGAAAAGCACATCCAGTACAATTTCATTACATAAAATTCTAGAAAATACAATCTAATTTATAATGACACAAAGCAGACCAGTGTTTGCCTTCTCTTTGGAATATATATGTTTACTACCAACATGCGTCAGAATTCATCAATCTGTTTTTTAAAAAATGTGTATAGCATTGCAAAAATGAAAAAAATTACAAAAGGCAAGGCAATAAAATATCTCGGATGTCTTTGTTAAAACCAAGATGCTTTGAAAAATATAAGTAGAAAAAAGTAGGATTGCCAAATAATTTTGATTTAAAGAAGTCACAAAGCCCATATGCTTTTTTGTACTTATTAAGTAATTATTAAGATTGCATCATGATGGCTAAAGCATAGACATATGGGTAACAGAAATGTAACATATACCAGAAAGTAACATACTCATAATTAATGAATTACTAGTCAACAACGGTCAAGACAATTCAATAAAAAAGAATTGATTTACTAAAAAAAGTTATAAAATAATCTTTTAGCCATAAGTAAAAAAATCATCTCAACATATACCTTACAATTGAATAAAATATTAACTGAAATGTATCATAGATACAGCTATACATACAAGGAAAACTATAAAACATCTGGATGAAAACATGGAAGAAAATATTTTTCAACTTCAGTTTGGCAAATTTTTAAAATATAGGACACAAAATCCACAAAACAGAAAAGAAAATCAATAATTGTACTTCACAAAAGTAAAATACTCAAGAACATTGCTAAAAAATAAAAGACAAACAACAGAAAAAATGTTTTGATAATATATACCTGAAAAGTTTCTCTCTCTCTCTCTATATATATATATAATACATATATATGAAATCAGGCCGGATGCAGTGGCTCACTACTGTAATCCTAGCACTTTGGGAGGCCAAGGTGGGCTGATCACGAGGTCAAGAGTACCAGAGCAGCCACACCAACATGGTGAAACCCCATCTCTACTAAAAATACAAAAATTAGCGGGGCGTGGTGGCACGTGCCTGTAATCCCGGCTACTCAAAAGGCTGAGGCAGTAGAGTAACTTGAATCCGGGAGGCAGAGGTTGCAGTGAGCCCAGCTCATACCACTGCACTCCTGCCTGAGTGAGAAAAAAAAGAAAAACACCACATGTTCTCACTCATAAGTGGGAGTTGAACAATGAGAATATGTGGACACAGGGAGGGGAACAACACAACACACACCTGGCCTGTTGGGAGGTGGGAATTGGAGAGGAAGGGGAGGGAGAGCATTAGCACAAATACCTAATGCATAGGGAGCTTAAAACCTAGATGACAGGTGGATGGATGCCGCAAACCACCATGGCACATGTACACCTATGTAACAAACCTGCACATTCTGCACATGTATTCCAGAACCTGAAGCAAAATTAAAAAATAAAAAAATGAAAAACATTGTCTCTATTTGCAGTAACATCATAGTCTAAGTAGAAAATCATAAGGAATCAGTTAAAATGAGCATAGTATTTGCATGAAACATCACTAGTGTATAAAAATCAGTTGCTTTCCCATATATCAGAAATAAACTCTTGGAATTTGAAATTAAAGGGAAAAATCGGTGCCATTTTCAAAATCACATGCCAAAATGAAGTAATTAGGTACACATATAACACAAATGTATAGAACCTACATGCAGAAAAGTGTAAAACACTAAAGAAAAAAAAGAATATGTAAATAAATTGAAAGATATTCTGTATTGAGAAGCTTAACTATTGACAAGATGTCAGTTCTTCCCAATCTAATCTGTATTGATTGCAATATCAGTCCAAATACCAGTAAGCAATTTTGTGAATATTGAAAAATTGATTCTAAATTTATACGAGAAGGCAAAGACCTGTAATATCCAGCACAATGCTAAGGAAGAAAACCAGACTTGGAGAACTCACCAATTCAAATTTCAGTAGCATCATATTGACCAAAGAATAGGCACATAGAGTAATGGACTACATCAAGGATAACAGAAATAGACTTTCATATAGTCAACAGATCTTTGACAAAAGAGTAAAGGCAATTTAGTGAAAAATAATGATCTTTTAAACAAATTGAAACAATTAAACATTTATATGCCAACAATGAACTTAGATATAAACATTACACCTTTTACAAAAATTAACTCAAAATGATTCATAGGCCTAAATGGAAATGGAAATGTAAAATATAAAGTTATAAAATTTCATGAGTAAACATAAAATATATATGACCTTTAGTTTGAAAATGAGCTTTAATTACAACACTGATAGCACGATCTGTCAAATAACAATTGTTGTTTGACTTTTTTAAAATTTAAAAATTCTTCACTGCAGGCCGGGTGCGGTGGCTCAAGCCTGTAATGCCAGCACTTTGGGAGGCCGAGACGGGTGGCTCACGAGGTCAGGAGATCGAGACCATCCTGGCTAACACTGTGAAACCCCGTCTCTACTAAAAAAAATACAAAAAACTAGCCGGGCGAGGTGGCAGGCGCCTGTAGTCCCAGCTACTTGGGAGGCTGAGGCAGGAGAATGGCGTAAAACCGGGAGGCAGAGCTCGCAGTGAGCTGAGATCTGGCCACTGCACTCCAGCCTGGGTGACAGAGCGAGACTCTGTCTCAAAAAAAAAAAAAAAATAATTCTTCACTGCAAAAGGCTTTTAATTGAATAAAGAAAATGAATGAACATACTGACAGAAAATATTTACAAATGCACACCTGAAAACATACTTGCACACGAAGTATTTTTTAAATTGAACTCAACAGTAAGAAAAAATAATTTTTATAATGGGCAAAAGTCTGAACAAACACATCAAAACATACGGATTTAAAATAATTAAATGAGAAGATGCTCAGGACCATTTGGTAACAGAAAAATGTAAATTAAAGCAACAATGAAATACCACCATATATCTATTAGAATCACTAAAATCCAAAGGCTAACAATACCAAATGCTGACAATAATGCATAAAACAGGAATTCTGATTCATATGGAAGAAATGCAAAATGATACACTCATACTGGAACACAGCACTTTCTTACAACCCAACAGTTAGGCACCTTGACATTTACCCAACTGAGCTGATTGAATACTTAGGTTCACAGAAAACCTAGATACAGGATTTTTGGCAACCTATTTGTATTTGCTGAAAACAGGAAGCAACCAAGGTATCTATCGATATGTGAATGGATAACAAATCATACTATATCTGTATAATGGAATTTGATTTAGTGATAAAAAGAGATATGCTTCAAATCATAAAAAGACATTACAAAACGTAACTCCATATTGCTAAGCGAGAGATACCAGTCTAAAAAAGCTGCACAGTGCCAAATTCAGTTACGTGACTTTCAGGAAAAGACAAAACTATCGAGTCAGTAAACACATGAGTGATTCTGTCACAATCAGGAGGAAGATGAATAGTTGAAGCATAGGAGATTTCCTAGAGCAGAAAAACTATTCAATATGACATTGCAATGACGAATTCATGACTGCAAGCATTTGTCAGAACCTATAGAACTCTGCAGTTTAAAGACTAACCTTAATGAATACACATTTTAAAAAGTTTGTTTAAATGCTGGGAATTTTAAGATGGAATGAAGAATGTGACAGAATAATCTAAATGTATTACAAATGAATCAAGTAGCCTCACCAAAGGGGTGGAACAATAAAGTGATGGCTTAACCAACTTTGGAAATGTATGAACTCTGTAATACTAACAGGACCCAGAAGACTTGAATAGCGCTCTTTTCCATTGGAGTATTGGTTAACTATTCTGAAACCACAAATACATATATACTGAAATTGAAAAATTATGTAAATAGATGATGAATGATAGACACACATTCCATCACTGTTGAAATGGAAAGTCACAGAAAACATGTTATAGAGGCTAAAATGAATTATATGTTAATGGTTAGAGTTGAAGACATCAGCATAAACTCTTTTTAGCTTGATATTGATACAGATGGTTCCACATAAAAACATTTGTAGGTATGTATATACAGCACTCCCATAGAAATGAGCACAACCAGCATATAGATCTTCATTTCTAATACCATTGACTAATAAAATGAATCAGGAATCATTGGAACAGCAGCTGAATCTAGGGCTGGGGTAGAAAATATACAAGACAAGATAGCAAGTGTTTGTAGTGTCTGAAAGTGACAAAAAGTTAAAAAAAAAAAAACCTCATAGTGATGGAGTATGTCAAAGGGCCCCAGGAATGAAAAATGAACACCCATTGACAAAATATGGAATGATTATAACAGGAAATATGTGAAATTGTACTGAGTTATAACCCAAATGATAGAATAATTTTCCATGAGTCCATACTAAAATAAGTAAACGATGGAATAAATACATAAATGGAAGAGAGTAAACCAATCATTTGAGTAGTTGGATTCCAAATAGTAAATGTAGATACTCTGCTCTTATCGAGGTGGAACATGATTCCTCACTTTTTAAGTGTGGGCTGCATATAACGCCTTCTATGTAGGGAAGGAGGAACAGAGTAACTTAATATTGGAGAAACCTGCCAAACACTATCTCTAACAGGAGACTGAGGTCAACATGTAAAGTGGTACGTAATATTTATGGTACATATGCTTGATGTGATGTGGTAAGAATGGTGCTTTACCTCCTCCCAAAAAGACATTACTTCAGTCTAATCACAAGAAAAAAATCAACTAAATGCCAATTGAAGGCTGTTTTGAAAAATACCTGACGAGTACTCCTTGAAACTTTCAATATCATACAAAACAGGGAAAGTCTCAGAAACTGTCACAGCTGAGAGGAACCTAAGAAGAACTAAGAGCTAAATGTAATGTATTCTGGATGGGATTCTGAAACAACAAAAACAAACGGACATTATGAAAAAATAGGAAAACCCCAGCAAGTTATATTCTGTAACCAAAATATTATATATCAATCTTGGTTGATTGTTACAAATATACTATTGTAATATAGTAAATTAATAGGGGTAACTAAGGGTAGATTATACAGAAACTCCCTGTACTATCTTCTCAACAATTCTGTAGATCCAAAATTGTTCTAAAATGAAATGTAGTTTTAACAAATAATTTCACTATTTTTATTAGGAGTAAGATGATATGAATTAATATGCAAATAGATTAGATTATTGTTGCCAGTAACTTTCCTCACTTGATCATTTAATATCAAGCAAATATTATTTATTCTCAGCTTCCTTTAACGTTGGATTGTGGATTTATTTTCTTTGTTTCTATTGCTTATTAAACAGTCTTGACCTCTCTTTACTGAATCTGATATATCCACCAAATGCTGTTATTCAGTTGTTAATCTTAGCCATCAATTTCTGTAAGAGTAAGAGATACAGTAAGTGAAAATAGATTTAATAAGGATAGACAGTGACTCACAGTGTTCCAGAGAGACCATTAAGATAACAAATAATGCATGTCTCTTTGAATAGATAAAAATGAAATTACTAAAAAAAAAATCCACGTTAGTTTTGGCTTTGAACATAATTTAAACCGCACTGTTTGTTTTACTTTCTCTATAGGATTTATATTTATAACATAACAATTTATTTTAATCAATTTTGTTGCACATTTATTCCAAACAATAAATATAACAATTGGTAATTTCATATGATTATTAATGAAAACATATCATTAACCTTTAATACAGAAGGGTAAGGCGTTTATTAGTATGCATGTAAGAATTTTTGAAAAATAATTCTGTAGATAAATAAATCAATGGGAAGATTGGGAGAGTGGATATAATAAAAGTTGATAAGAGATACAAGTCATTTATGGTGTTTATTGTATTATATGTCAATATTGAAAGAAACTCATACTTAAACTTCTTTTTAAGTTTACTTTTTGAGCCTACTGCATGTATGGTCATGCATGTATAAATAATCTCACTAATCCTTTGAAAGAAACTATAAAATTTAAAATAGAGCTAAAATGATCAACTGTAAATAGATGAAAGCAAGTAAAAACATACAGGACAAATGAGGCAGCACAGGAACGTTTGTGAACAGTATAGTCTTATTCAGGAGGACATTGATTAGTTATTAGTGGACTATGTGTCAATGAACACTGCCACATGCACGCACACACACGTACACACACTTGCAGAATTGAGGCAGGAAAATAGGGTCTGGAGGCAGGGAACGTAAGGTTGATTTACACTTCAGCTATGACAGGAAATATCCTCTCCACAAGGCAGACACCGAGTAAATGACTTTGTAACTTTATTTTATCCTCTCCATTCACATCGGGCGTACTCGAAGCAACCGATGAAATCCTGTAGGGGGTATTTAAATTCCTAAAAATTCTGTAATAGGGTCTTTGAGCTCCTATGCTTGGGCCCACTTCCACACTGTGGAGCGTACTTTCATTTTCAATAAATTTCTTTGTCCCTTCCTTCTTTGTTTGTGTGTTTTGCCCAATTCTTTGTTGAAGACACCAAGAACCTCAACGCCAACCACCTTTAACATAGTTTGGTGAGCCAGCCCAGAGGAAAAGGTAAGCCCAAAGTTTGGGATTTATTCTTCTCCTTTCTTCTTTTTCTTTCTACTCCATACAAGGGAATCTCTTTCTCCCTTTTCCTTTCCAACCCAGGACCCTTGGTAGGCAGCTCCTAAACATGGATGCAACTAAAGGGTTTCCACGTGGAGAAGCCTGACCACCACCGCCGAGGTCACTTAAGAAACCTGGGATTTTTTCCACGTCTTTTTTTTCTCTTTCTTTTTCAGTCTTTCAGCAGCTCTTTCCTAGTAGCACCTTGGAAATTGAGGGTAATTGGCTGGGGTCACTCCCCAGTGCTGCTTGAAGGCCTAGAAATGAATGGGACTAATTGCCCTGCCCCAAAGGGGGAAGGACTTTTTTTTTTTTTAATCTTTTCTGTGCATGGTCCCTGATCCCTACATGGGTTCCAGCTTGGAGCAAACATGCACATATTTCAGGGGACTTTAACCTTCTTTTCTTATGTTACATTCTTCCCTTATTGTATTCAACTGGCTAAGGAACATAAAGGCCCACCCAGCATCCAGTTCTCATTACAGTTCATGGCCATTCTTAGAAAGCTCATAGTATGCTCCAGACGGGAGAACCTGCATGTGGCGCCCACCTGAGGTCAGAGACATTTGGCACTGTAAGACTGGACCCCACAGGAGGACGCTCCGTGGATCCTGCGGACCCCAGCCACTGCAAAGAGAACTCTTGGCAGAGGATTTGAGGTTTAGTATTAACCCCACTTAGAATTTTCTCTCACGGTTGCAGTGCTGCTTGGCCTCAACAGTGTTTGGAATCTGGAGTTTACTGTATAATGGGAAAGTGGAATGGTGTCGCATGTATCCAGACTTTTGTGCTGCGTTGCTAACCAGGGCGCTTGGTTAATGTGTGACATCCTCCTTTGGTAAGGTTTGGTCCCAGTGCTCTTTGAAGTCTGGGGAGATTTGGCCCTTAAAAATCAAACCGTCAGCTGGGCGTGGTGTCTCACGCCTGTAAATCCAGCACTTTGGGAGGCCGAGGCGGGCGGATCACCTGAGGTTGGGAGTTAGAGACCGGCCTGACCAACATGGAGAAACCCTGTCTCTACTAAAAAAAAAAAAAAAAAGGAAAAGAAAAGAAAATACAAAATTAGCCAGGCGTGGTGGCACATGCTTGTAATCCCAGCTACTAGGGAGGCTGAGGCAGAAGAATTGCTCAAACCTGGGAGGCAGAGGTTGTGGTGAGCTGAGATTGCACCACTGCACTCCGGCCCGGGCAACAAGAGTGAAACTCTATCTCAAACAAAAGAAAATCAAACTGTCATGAAGGCTGCTTTATCCAAAATCTTGGGTCACAGCCTTCATTAGATTATCTACTGGGGCAAAGTAATACCGGCAAGCTTGTATTGCTATCTCATAGCTAAGGTGCCAAGCTGTTGTATTTTCATTTGTGTGTGTGTATACACATCTACATGTGTTTATTTGTATGTACACTTATTGTTATATGTCACGTCTACCAAAATTGGCTTATAAGTGAAAGAGCACTCATATATTAAGTAAATAAGTCTAAGCAATTTACAAGTTTACGTGACAAAGTATCACTTTACTAAACAATCTAGCTTTACAATTATTGGTGGAATAAAAATAGAAATGTCTTTACAATTGTCAGCATACATTTTGTCTGAATTTGATGTTTGTCTTTGTTAGATATTTTTAAATGTCAGTGTTAATTCAAGGGAGGAGCTGCTTGGAGTAAGCCTGCCTCCCATTCTGTTCAAAATCTCACTGAGATAAATTCATGTCTGATTGCTTTGGAAGGCTAATCGGAAACTCGAAAGAATGCAACCGTTTTTCTCCTGCCAGTGATCTGAAAGCCCCCAAGCCCCCTCCTCACCTCGAGTTGTCCCACGTTTCCAGACCAAACCCATGTTCATTTTACATATGTTGATGGATGTCTCATGTCTTCCTTGTAAAAAGTAAAAAATTAAGTACAGTGAATAGAATACTTGTTTAGGTAAACTTTGTGTGTAAATTAAAATCTTAAAAGTTGTTTTTGATGCTCATTTAATATCTGCATCATTCCCAATAAAGAAAGGGTTGTAATATAGAAAAATAATGTTTCCAAAAATTGTGGAATTGTTCTCATCTATAAATGCCCATATCTGATAGCTCAGGATTTCTTGCTTTTTAGGGTTTCAGTATAGTTTTAGTTTACTAAGGATAAAATTATAGTTAACATGTAATTCTGTATAGGAAATGTGCCAGAAAGGGTTATATTATTAGTGGAAAAAAGAATAATTTGTCTAATTCCAAAATTATCTAAAAGTAAGTTCAAAGTACAGATTTGAAAATATTATTTATGAAACAATGTAGTAAGAAACCATTAAGTAGGGGAGTATGTGGAAAAACTTCAAATAATAAAATATGATTTAAAACCTGACAAAGAATTGGAAACATCTGTCTATCATTTTCATAGTTAAAGCTCTTAGTCTTGAATAAAGTTAGAAATATTGTAAAAATCACATTGGTAGTTTGGCAGTGTTTTAAAAATATAGTTAAGCATGGAGCTGGATTTAGCATAAAGCCAAATTTCACATACATGCTTGCATTGATTCATGCTACGTTTACAGTTTTGCATGGATAGTGCTAGAATACTTATCGGTCATGTGACTAAAGTGAATTTCTGAATTTCACAGAATGTATAATGATACTGGTGAACTTAAGGTATTGAATTGTGTATCAGGAATAAAATACTCATTATGTGGGTTTTTGGGGCCCTAGGTGACACTGTAACCACCAAGGTAAATTGAGTAGAAAAATTTAGATTTGGTTTCCTGCTTAATTGTTGTTGCTTCTAGTTTTCATTCATTTCCTGTTTATTCTTCTCTGGCTTTGATTGAATATCCATATATACAAATCATGATGCTTTTTATTTTCTAGTGGAAGGCTTTTATTTGGTTTTGTGAATAGTTATTTTGTTTCCAGTGCATTTCTAGAAAGTCATACTCATTCCACTTATCGTGAATTCCTAAGCTGCCTTTGTCAGGTCACAGGATTAATGGAGCACACCAGCTTTTTATCCTTATAAACTAACTTTTTGAATTTTAGGTTTCCTGGTATTTTAAGTATGCTGACTATACTCTCATAAAAAGAATTTGAGTCACATTTCTTTCTCTATGCCTAATTTCTCAAAAACTAATGAATTATTTATGAATATTCTTAATTCACAGCAACATGTTTGTTTACATACAGTAAAGCACAATCCCCAGGGCTGCTTAAGGAGAGAGAACTTAGAAACCTGGCATGCTGGCAAAATGGTAAGAATTTCTTGCCAGTCAGTCTCTGCCCTCTTTCTTTCCATTCAAACTGGTTAAATTTAAGATAAAAATCACTGTCTCCTCTGTAAAGTTTTGACTTAATTGGTTTAATAATAATAAGAGCTTAAATCAACTATTTCATGAGAAATGTGAAAAACATGCCTTTTATTTTGTTCACGTGACTTGAGTAATCGTTGGCAAATAAAGATAGTTTTAAAGATTACTGGTAAAATACAATGTCTTCAAAATGTAAATACGTGGTGTAAGTTATGTTCAAATATTGGGTTTTCTAAAACTTCAAGGTCATAAACTGCTTCTTTGGTTTTGAAAATTGTTTAACTTGCCTGCTTTCCAGCTGGGTAAGGCCTAGGGACATGTGGAGTTGGCCACTCCCTAGCTATGCTGGAAACAATCAAACCTTATTAGAACATAACTTACCAGGTTTTACATTAAAGTTAAAATTGCTGAGATTCACCATTGTAATATGCAACTGAGACTGCTAGAAACAGTTTTACAGGTAAGGTGTGCAAAAACAGTAGAATGTGTTTTTTGTTGTTGTTTAAAGGTTATAAAAGGTTTTTGATTCTTTAAAATTTTGGAGTGATCATTTTGGCAGAAGAAATAATTTATGGTAATCGGGAATTCCAAAATCAAACTTCAGCTTCAAAATTGTCTTTCCTAATGCTTGGGTTTCTGGATGGATCAGAGGGCCCCCGAAAACATCCAGAAAGGAGGTAAACAGGCAGAGGCCGAGATGGGCGGATCACGAGGTCAGGAGATCGAGACCATCCTGGCTAACCCGGTGAAACCCCGTCTCTACTAAAAATACAAAAA
>NW_012120598.1:8294171-8299631 GCF_000951035.1 Colobus angolensis palliatus | reverse complement strand
AAACATGATTATTTGACATGTTTAGGTACGTTAAGTTTGCCAAAATGATGTTCAATCTTCTTTAGGTTTTATTTTTGTGAATAATACTAATATATTCCAAAATTGTATGGGATTTCTAAAATTCTAATGTCTAAGTGTATGCTACCAATCACAATTATAGTTATTATGTTAAGTTATTGTAAACCACAGAAAAAACAAATATTCTTGTATAAAACTACTAACTCAAGTAGAACAAAATTAATTAAATACCAAGAAAATATTTTGTAAGATTTTCATGTTAAACCAGTTGAAACGGAAATTGTTTAAAATAGTTTATAACAAATGCTTGGTTCCATATTCCTGGGAAGACAATTAATTCGATGCATGTTTTCTGGTTGTATAAAAGCTTTCCCACACAAGAGGGCTGCTGTTATAACAGTAGATTATTATGCTACAGTATATTTTCACCAGGTAAAGAAAGCTTTGTATGGTTTGAATCTTCTGGAAACATCAGAGAAAGCTCGTACTTGCTATCCACATTACAACAAAACCTCGGGACCTCGAACTTCGGGTTCATAACCTCATGATTGAGAAGGGTCTGTCCATGCTATTGGAGCTGGGGAACCCCTAAGGTCAAACTAACCAGGGAAATTTCTCCCAAGAGGAGGATGGCACCCTTGATGAGAACAGCTTTTCTCAAGTTCACAGATTCAGACTTCTACTATCATGAACTCTTTCTTACCTTTGAATATTTTTTTTCTTGCTTATGACTTCTAAGAACAATAGAAGTAGAAAGGGGGTCTGCTATGTACACTTATGGGGCACACTTCTATTTATTAATGAGTTTGCAGCCCGCCTTATACATGGATAACCTTATACTTTGATAGATAAAAGATGAAGGCCCACTGTTGGTAAGAAACTTTAATGATACATGTGTTGCCTCATAATCAGTCAAAAGCAAAACACTCGCTGAGTCCTTTTAACCCACATCATGGGTTAAAGAGAACATTGCCAGAACGCCTTCACTCTTCTAAAAGGACATCATTTGTTATGTCCTTTTTCCATGGTTTAAAATAAACTATGCAATGATTAGAAATTTATCCCTCATGATAGGCTCTACAGAAAATTATACTGTAAAGTCTACAGTTACACAATAGACTCTAAATTCTCTTGTGAAAGTTATGATAGCATTAACTAAACAGAGAAGTACCTGTGCAGCTGCTGGCACTTGTGGCCTATAGAGAAATACATCAAATGAAGATTATCGAAATTCAGTGGTAGGGAACTGATAAGGAAATTGCTTAGTCAAGTGAGCATATTCTTTGTCAAACTCATTATTTGATCTATTTGATTTTAGGAGGTTTGTTTTATGGGGACGTTGAGTAAGGAGCATATTCCAAACTCTTGATATTATTCTCCCAATAGTCATAATAATAGTCTCCAGGGTGCACTGTATTCTCTCAAAGGTTTCAAATGCTTGCATGCAGCCATCTCTAGAATGTGACATGGTCTCTCCTCAACTGGAATAACAGGAGCTGAAAGAAATGTGCAACGATAAGAACACCATAACCTATGAATAATGTGCTAAGACCAGAAATCCAAAATGATGGTAACCGAGAGTGGTGCTAAGGCCCTAAGTTTTGGTACATTGTCACCTAAGTGATAACCTGACCAAAAAGGAGGAATTCTTTGTTTCTTTTCTGAGATAGAGTCTCACTCTGTTGCCCAGACTGGAGCACGGTGGTGTGATTGATCTCAGCTCACTGCAACCTCTGCCTCCCAGGTTCAGGTTCAAGCAATTCTCCTGCCTCAGCCTCCTGAGTAGCTGGGACTACAGGTGCGTGCCACCACACCCATCTAATTGTTTGTATTTTTACTAGAGGCAGAGTTTCACCATGTTAGCCAGGATGGTCTTGATCTCCTGACCTTGTGATCTGCCTGCTTTGGCCTCCTAAAGTGCTGGGATTACGGGTGTGAGCCACCACACCCAGCCAGGGAGAATTTTTTAAACAAAATTCTGGGAGGCCATTGTTTTGGACTAAGCTCATGTACTAGGTCTCAACAAACCAAACCATAACAAACCAAACCAAACCAAAATGGAGTTGCTTGTGCTAAGACTTTAAGGAAACACATAGATTCTAGAACAGATCAGGTTTTGTTTTGAATCCTGCAAGTCTCTATAATAAAGGTTTCTGACAGCATAGGTATCCATTCCCTGAAGTCCCCTTTAAATCTTTTAACCAAATTCATTTCCTCTGGCCTAGAGAGCATCAAGCTTCAGATGATCATGCAACAAAAGTCCCAGCTAGTTCCAGGTGAAGACACCACCCCAGCCATCAAAAAGCTACTTTGCCTCCACTAGAGAGAACAGGGCGAGAGTTCCATGATCCCCAGCAGGTAAGGACTACACCCCAAGCCAGCATGAAGCAGTTACAGAAAAAAACAACCACTGGACTCTCTGCCTCCTATAAAGATTTATGGATTTATGGGGATCACATCTGTCAGAGTTGGGGTAGGAGAAGAGGCAGGAAAATGGGTCTGGAGGCAAGGAACATATCAGGCTGATTTACACTTCAGCTATGAGAGGAACTATCCTCTCCATAGGACATACACAGAGTAAATAACTTTGTGACTTTACTTTATCCTACCCATTTACATAGGGCATACCGGAAGTAACCAATGGAATCCTCTAGAGGGTGTTTAAACTACCATAAATTCTGTAACGTGGTTCTTGGAGCTCCTCCACTCGCACACTGTGGAGTGTACTTTCATTTTCAGTAAATTCCTTTGTCCTTTCCTTGCTTTGTTTGTGTGTGTTTTCCAATTCTTTGTTCAACACGCCAAGAACCTGGACACGCTCCTCCTTTAACAGAATGATTTTATGCTGTTTATTTGTACTTCCCATTTTCTGCTCATTTTTCCTACTGCAGAGGTTTTTAAAAATAGTGAAGATATAATTGTCCTTATTTATCTCTGCATTTGTTAATCCACACATTTATTTGAACAAATGTTATCTTCAAATTTGCCATGTACCAGCTATCATTCTAGCCATACATGATCCCTACCTTCATGGAAATTTCTACCAATGAGTGTTCTGGAAAACATTGACATTATTACTGAGTCTTACTGGCTTTGGGATACAATGAAATATGCTTCCTAGTTTTGAGTGACAGTCAGAAATGGTTCCTAATATTCTAGATGAAATCTATTCATCAGTTAACTGCTTTTAAACAGATCATACTGCCCCTTTGTCAGACGTCGCAGGTGCCTCCAATAAAACCTGCCTGTTTTACGTTCACACATCCATGTTCATGTACATTCAGTAGTCACTTGGAGATAAGGCAATAGATCATATATTTTACTAGTTAAGTGTGAATCAGTAGTGCATTAATTGTAAAAATATAACTGGTAAACATACATATCAAAGGACAAGGATATTTCACTAATAAAGGGTGAGAAGTGAAATTTAATATGAATGGAGAAAACTTAAAATTTTATAATTAACACAAATGTCTGGTATTTCCAGACATTAAAAACACATAACTATAGCAAGGTAATTTATATCAATGTCACTATTTATTTCTTTTCTCTGTGGGAATATATATATAAGAGAAATATTTATTCTTTCCTACTTTAAAGAAGTGGCTAAACTTAGGTGTTTGAGTACTTAGGCATAGCTTGAGGAGATACTATGAACATTTTTTGTTACATAATTGAAAATTAAAAATTCTAAATATTTGGAAAACTTCTCCACAACTTTATTTTATTTATGAACTCAATGGAGGACTATTGTGATAAACTTTTCTTATACTTACCAAAGCTTTTGGTGTCCATATTTGTCAAGAAACTGTGCTAAAGGAGAATAAGTGCCCATCGTAGAGTAAAGCCCAGGAAACTCTAAAATTTTCTACATTTTTTTTCTTTTTCTACATCCATAGGAAAGAAATAACATGACTGAGATTGAATTCATCACCACCAAAGAAGTGGAACTTGAGCCTAATTACATTTGGATTAGAAAACATTGTAATCTCAGTTGAATACTCAGACTATAAAGACCATGAATATCACCTTTAGAAAAGTGTATCTGATTTTGGTTAGTTCTGCATTTTACAGCTGCTTTTAGATGGGTACACTTATCCTTCATCTGTGGACTGGATGTGCACTCAGTCAAAATAATAGCATATGCGGCTTGAATACTGAGTGTAACCTAATCATTTATTCCATTAATGTCTATAGTGCATTAATTTTGTGCTAGGTCTTTTCAAATCAAAAGCATTTGGGATAACATGAACAGAAAACTCACTCTTGTCATATGGATTACTATTTGGTTAACAGAGACAGTCACTGTGAAAAGAAAACAATTACATAGACAAGAAAACAATTGCTCTGATAAATGAAATTAAGTAATAGTAGAGAAAGTTGATAATTACCCTTCCTTGGATAGTCAGCGAAGGCCAGATGGAAGAGGCAGCATTTAAGCAGATGTTACAAAGAACTGGGTATTCAAGAAAAATAACTTCTCAAGTAGGAGAAACAAGACGAAGGCTCTAAAGTGATTTTAAAAATTAAATTCAATACAGAACGAGAAATAAAGCCAATGTGCTTGGATGGACGAGCAATGATTTAGTGAATCTTAAGGAGGAAACTCGGAGATGATTTCAGAGATGAAGTCTTGGGCCAAGCCTTAGTAGGCCTTGTGAAGGGAAAATATCTTGGTGCCCAAACTCAAACTGGAAATTGCTTAAGGAAAACCTGCCTCCCATTCTATTCAAAGTTATCCCTCTGCTCACTGAGATAGATGCATATATGATTGCCTCCTTTGGAAAGGCTAATCAGAAACTCAAAACAATGCAACCCTTTGTGTCTTACCTATCTGTGACCAGGAAGCTCCTTCCCGCTTTGAGTCTTCCTGCCTTTGCTTCAAGTTGTCCTACCTTTCCAAACCAAACCAATGTACTTTTTGCATATATTGATTGATGTTCCATGTCTCCCTAAAATGTATAAAACCAAGCTGTGCCATGATCATCTTGGGCACATGTCAGGATTTCCTGAGGCTGTGTCATGGGCCCATCCCTCACCTTGTCAAAATAAACTTTCTAAATTAACTGAGATCTGTCTCAGATTTTCTGGTTTCACAGGCTCTTAGACAAAAACAAATGTTTGGATTTATTTGTTATGAGTGCATTTGCATGCAGTGTAATGAATAGTTCGATGTGGTAGATAAAATAATAATAAAATAATAATATAACATTACTTTTAATTGTTCTCTAACTTCTTTTTTTTTTTTTTTTTTCTTTTGTGAGACAGAGTCACTGCAACCTTCACCTCCTGGGTTCAAGTGATTCTCCTGCCTCAGCCTCCCAAGTAGCTGGGACTACAGGCACATGCCACCATGTCCAGCTAATTTTTATGTTTTTAGTAGAGATGGAGTTTCACCATGTTGGCTAGGCTGGTCTCAAACTCCTGACCTCAGGTGATCCG
>NW_012120598.1:8255214-8293224 GCF_000951035.1 Colobus angolensis palliatus | reverse complement strand
GGTGCTGACGAGTTGATGGGTGCAGCACACCAACATGGCACAAGTATACGTATGTAACAAACCTGCACGCTATGTACATGTACCCTAGAATTTAAAGTATAATAAAAAAATAAAAAATAAAAATAAAAAATTAAAAAAAACACACTCTGACAAATCCTTAAAAAAAAAAAAAAAACAATGTGAAAGCAGGAAGATGGTTAGCAGCCTACTGCAGAGCCTGGATGGTTGTTAATAGGAGCTTGTTGAAGGGCAAGTATAAAGATAAAGGGCAAGTGACCATGTTCAGCATGTATTTTTGGTAGACAGATGGAGGTATTGCTGATATATTACATGGAGGAAATAAGAGAAAGAAAGTGAGTAAATGCAATTTCTCACTCTGTGGTTTAACAACTGAAGAAAGGACTTCCAGATTCTGAAATAAAATATTATGGAAGATGCAAAAGTTTATTGAAAGAAATAGTGTTACCATAGCCATGCATGTTAGGTCGCAGTATCGAGTGTGGTTGAAATTCTGAGTGGAGGTTATGTGAATCTGGTGTTCAGTGAGGTCAGGTGATAAAAATTTGAGCCACAATAGCATACCATGATACACAAAATCATCTCTGATGCTACTTCTATACATTACAGTAAATATAGGAAACATAAAGATTGAGGACTAAACTTTTAGGCACTTTGCAATCAAGATTTTGTAACACAGGAGAAAGTAATGAAGATGATTTAGAATATATGGCTACATGGCCAGGCACGGTGGCTCACGCGTGTAATCCCAGCACTTTGGGAGGCTGAGGTGGGTGGATCACGAGGTCAGGAGATCGAGACCATCTTGGCTAACACGGTGAAACCCCATCTCTATTAAAAATACAAAACATTAGCTGGGTGTGGTGGCACGTGCCTGTCCCAGCTACTCAGGAGGCTGAGGCAGGAGGATCGCTTGAACCTGGAAGGCAGAGGTTGCAGTGAGCAGAGATCACAGCACTGCACTCCAGCCTGGGCAACAGAGTGAGACTCCATCTCAAAAAAAAAAAAAAAAAAAAGAAAAAGAAAGAAAGGATATTTGGCTACATAAGGAGAAATAAAAACAACAGGCTACTAAGGTGTTCTGGTATTCAAAAAAGAAAACCATTCAAGTAGAAGATGTGCTCAATGCCACTGTCAGATCAGGTAAGTGGAGCACAGAGAAGTGACCATTGCAATATGAAAGTCTTTGGTGACAATGACCAGGACATTTATTGGAATGGTGAGGAGAAAAGACTGATTTATTTTGGCTTGATAAAATAAAAAGATGTGGAAAGGGCAGAAATATAAGCCCTTGATTATAGACACCCTGAGGTGAGTAAGTTTCAGTGTGAAAGGAGGAGACATAGGAGCTAGAAGGTGCATATTTCTAAGATGGTGAAAAAGTGGAGAAAGAAACTGGTGATGGAAGCCAGCCTTGGAGAAGCAACTAGTAGATAACATCCTTGCCACATATGAAGAGTTTGAACTTCAGTGGCAGGTGCACTTCATTCACAATGGTAAAATAGAGACAGAAAGTGTGGGTGCAGATTAAGGACTTTGGGTAAATGCATCCACAAGGAGAGGAGGAGGAATTCTTTACCCAGGCATGTTCTGCAGATTGAAACTATGTCACAGTTTCAGGGGTCGCCCCCCTTTTCAATACTCCTGGATGAACATGGGTTTTGGAATGTAGCTGGTTTTCAGTTCCAGATGTTTCTCATATCCCCAAATTATCTTCACTTGCCAGTTTCCTCTGTCAAATTAATATAGATTGGGTATTATTATAATGGTTCACTTTCTTTTTAAACCTTGTTGATTCAAGGACTGTTTTTGAGAACACGGGGACTCTAAAAATGAACAGTTTTTTAACTTCAGTTTATTGCTAAAAGTATGATTTCAACTGATAAAATGAGAAGAGAGCAGCTATAATAGATGGTAGTGATTATTATTTTAAAAATCCTCTTTTGAGCATAATAAGGAGCTGTGTACATTCTGAAGTATACTTGCTGGAAAATTATTACAGAAGCATAATAAAATTTGTGGTTTTGAACTTCACTCCTTTCCTTTTACAATGTCAACATGATTCATATTTCTCTAGAAATGTTCAGGAGGAGAATATTCACCTGTATAAATTATATTCCTGTGGGGAAGGGATTACTGATTTTCCCGAAGAGTTTATGTCAGGATTTACTCTTTTCCATTGACAATATGGGATGAGAGAATGGGGCTTAGTTTTGTGTGCATTTGCATTCCAGTCACTGAAATAATAATAGCTACATGGCACCTAGAGTAGAAAGATGCTTTAAAGTAAGGGCATTCTCGCAAAGCTTAATAGTTTCCACTGTAAAAACTAAAGGCGGTTCTTCCTAGATTCACTGTTTCAGAGCACTGTTATTAGTTGACTCAAAACTTTAAACAGGTTTTGTTGTAAAATAAACAATTGGTATATGGCATTGTTCGAGAGGGATGGTCTGAGAATGGTTTATTGTGACAATGCAATCACTTTCCGGTATTAAATTTCGGGATGAAAACTATAAATCATTCGCTTTCCCGGAGTGAAGTTTGACTTATTCCTGTAGCCAACATGGCTTATGGACACCAAGGACAAATGAGTCAGAATAACTTGATGAAAAGACCTTCAGCAATAACTACATAGTTTTCATCTCTTGCATGAACAAAAGTGTTAAATCTTCTCTGCTGTCAATTCTTTAGTGATATATTGGCTATGATTATTTTTCTGTTCCATGATTATACTATCATATAATATATATTGATATATGAATTGATTAAGGTCAGGGACATATACCATGATAATAATTGGTTCTAAAACCTGTATGTTCAGTTTTTATCGTTAAAAACATTTTAAATAATAATCTGTAATTCTCATTTGTATTTAATAAGTGACACATTAATAATCATATGGCAAAGATATAGTTTTGTTTGGTGTTATGGGTGCAAATTATAGTTTGATCTTTCCTACTTTATGAAAACAATGGTATAAATAGACATGGTTCACATTAGAGTTGAACATAATATTCAATAACGTTTATTAGTGATATTTCAGAAAGTATTTCTCATATTTTAATGTATACATGAACCACATGGTATCCTGTTAAAAAAGCAAATTTTGGTTCAGTTTTTAGAAGATGGAGCTAAGATTTTTTCATTTCAAACTGCTTTGTGATCCGCTAATCTCAGTTTAAGTAGCAAATTAAAAAATATGTGTGCTTCTGAATTTCAATAGATAACTGAAATAAAACAAAATATTTTTCAGTACAAGGAGTGGTTGAATTTCAACATGATCTTTGCTTAAATGAAAGAGACTATTAGAAGTACATTTTCTAGTACTCTGTTTTTATTCCTTTTCTTTTTAAATATATTTCCAAATTACAATACTTTAGTTTAACGACTCATGCTGGCTTCAAAATTAACACCACAGCTAAAATATAGGAGCTCCTTTTACAGGACTGTTTTTCCTCTGGGAAATAGTAACTCCTCTTGCCATTGTTTTCATTATTTTCACTTCTTTTCTTCTGTGCAAGGATCTGACAATACATCCTCAACTTTACTTGCTTGAGAAAAGAAGCAGTGGCAAAGATTAGCGGTGAAAACCAGGAGACTCAAAAACCACATTTAATCTCTTTCCTTTCTTTCCTTTCTTCTCTTCCTTCCTTCCTTCCTTCCTTCCTTCCTTCCTTCCTTCCTTCCTTCCTTCCTTCCTTCCTTCCTTCCTTCCTCTCTCTTTTTTATTTTTTGGTTTTTGGAAAATACTCAACTGTCATCATTCATTGCCATTCAAAACATTTTTCCATCATGTAGTGGCACTTAAAGATTTATTCAAAACCTGACGGTGAATGGATAAAGATGCTCAATTTGGGGGGCTCTCAATAGACAACTCAGGAACGCCGATGATTTTGCTATGTCAGTTTGGTGCTATGAAGAGAGATAAAATATACTGCTTAAAATTGTATATATCTATATACACACTACATGTATATATTTTATAATTGTATTAAAATATATATAGTTTTTAATTACAATTCTTATGTATAATATTAACAAATTTTATGTGATCATTTTTTCTTGAATTAAAGCTTATATAATAACAGCTACCACCTGCAGCTCTCACAGCAGTAGACTTCCAAATGAGCAGCTGCAAAATCAGCAACAGCAGCTGTAACCTGGTTTTTAGAGGAGTTGAAATCAATTTTCACAGGTAATTTAAAGTTTGTACAAATATACAGATTGTGTTCACCAGGGTTTAACATTTGTATAATAGTCATAAAGATAATAGTGCGATAGAAAGAGTTATTCTTACTAAATTTCGATACACAGTCTCTTCTTCTCTGTTATGGCCTTCAAAGGTATTATTTAAGCTTAATTACATTTATAAAAACAAATTGAGGAAAATGTCAAAGTTGGGATTTAAAGGGGTACACACCTACTAAAATAAGGTATATTTCTTAAACAAAGTGCATTATATTTTAGTCATTAACTTAAGACTTTCAGTTCTTCATAAATCAGTGACCCATTAATAGTGTATCTTTCACTGTTAAGTTAATTTCAATCATAAATTTGTATGCAATTAAAGTAATGTATTTATCTTAATCTTTTAAGTTTTTATATATCATCCAGAAAAATGAGATGTCTATTAATAGTCTTTCAGTTTTGTAAACTTTTCCCTTTTTTCTTTATTTAATATCTTTTTACTTTTTATTTTTGGCAACAATAGTTTTACATATTTTTGTGGTAGGTGTAGCATTTTGATACAAGCATAAAATGTGTAATAATAAAATCTAGGTAATTGGGATATTCATTACATAAAATATTTATAATTTGTGTGTGTTGGGAACGTTCAATGTCTCTTCTTCTAGTTAATTTTAAATTTACAATAAATTATTATTAATTGCAGTCACCCTATTGTGTTACCGAACACTAGACCTTATTCCTTCTTTCTAATTATATTTTTGTATCTATTAACCATCCCCTCTTTATAATCATCCCCAAACCCACTACCTTTCCCAACCTCTGGTAACTGTCATTCTACTCTCTATATTTATGAGATCAGTTTTCTTTAGTTCCCACATATAAGTAAAAACAAGCAACATTTATCTTTCTGTGCCTGGCTTATTTCACTGAACATAGTATTCTCCAGTTCCATCCATATTGTTATAATTATCATGATTTCATTTTTGTATGTGACTGAATAATAATCCATTGTGTATATATACCACATGTTTTCTGTATTCATTCATTTGTTTATTGACACCAAGTTTGATTTCATATCTTGGCTATTACAAATAGTGCTGCAATAAACATGGGTGTGCCAACATCTTTCTCCAATAGATGTATTTCCTTTATTTTGAGTAAATACGCAGTAGTGAGATTACTGGATTACACTGTAGTTCTATTTTTAGTTTTTTGAGGAACCTCCTTACTATTACCTCCTTACTATTTTCCATAATGACTATACTAATTTACATCCCACCGATAGTGTATGAGTGTTCCTCCTTCTCCACCTCCTTACTATCATTTATTTTCTGTCTTTTTGTATTTTTGTTATCTCATTTGTCCATTTTAGTTTTCATTGCCTGTGCTTTTGAGGTCTTACTCAACAAATTTTCCCCAGACTAATGTGCTGAAATATTTTCCCTATTTTTTCTCCTAGTAGTTTCAGGTCTTACATTTAAGTCTTTAATACATTTTGATTTGTTTTTGCATATGGTTAGAGAAAGGGTACTAGTTTCATTCTTCTGCATATGTTTATCTAGTTTTTCAAGCATCACTTGTTGAAAAGACTGTCCTTGCTGCAGTGTATGTTTTTGGCATTTTTGTCAAAAATGAATTTAATGTAAATGTGAGGATTGATTTTAGGTTATCTATTATGTTCTGTGTGTCTGTTTTTATGCAGGTACCATGCTGATTTTAATACTATAGCTTTGTAGTATAATTTGAAGTCAGATAATGTGCTTCTTCCAGCTTTATTCTCTTTGTTCAGAATTGTTGTAGGTATTCCAGGTCGTTTGTGGTTCCATATACATTTTAGAATTTTTTTTTTCTATTTCTGTGAATAATGTGAATAATGTCACTAGTACTTTGACACATACTGTTAGGCAGTATAGACATCTTAATGATATTGATTTTTCTAATTCATGATTATGAAATATCTTTCTACTCTTGAGTCTTCAATTTACTCCCTTGATCTTTTGTAGTATTTTTGTTAAAGAAAAATTGTGTATGTTTATAATATACAGCATGATGTTTTGAAATATGTATATATTGTAGAATGGGTAAATCAAGTTAACTAACATTTGTATTACCTCACGTATATAAATATATTTTGTGTGTGTATGGTGAGAACACATAAAATCTATTTTCAAGTTATTTACATGTGGGTAGATTATCATTGTACGTTCGTTTGTAACTTGATTTGTTATAAGTGACGAAAAGTGGAGGGATAGTATGCTTCCTTTTCTGTGGAAGAGGGAACTTACAGAACTTAGGCAGTGCACACTAAGGAGGAACTTTTTATTTTAGCAATGCTTCTTGCAGTACATTTATAACTCATATACAGAAAACAGAAAACTTTCACAATTTTTCATAAGCATTTTGCAATTATGATTAAGTGGACTTTTCAAGGCAATACAAATAGAAGGCCAAGCACAGTGGCTTACATCTACAATCCCAGCACTTTGGGAGGTCAAGACGGGCTGAACACCCAAAGTCGGGGGTTCAAGACCAGTCTGGCCAAGGTGGTGAAACCCCGTTTCTACTAGAAATACAAAAATTAACCAGACACGGTAGCACGCATATGTAATCCAAGCTACTCCGGAGGTTCAGGCAGGAGAATTATTTGAATCTGAGAGTGCCGTGAACCAAGACTGCGCCACTGCACTCCAGCCTGGTGGCAGAGCAAGACTCTGCCTCAAATATATGTATGTGTATATATATATACACACACACATATATATCACATATTTTTCCTTTGACAATATCATAGCAAAACATACATAAGGAAACTAATATAGTATTCATTCAATCTACCATAAAGAATACAAATAATTGAAAACTTACAAACATGAGCAAATCTCTTAATGAATTCATAGCCCAAATGTGTTTATTGTTTCTCTTCCATCTCAGTTTAAGTCCATGAATTACCAAAACGTTTTTCTCCTCATCTTTAATTTTAGTAATTTAATTTAGTTGTAATTATAATTATTTAAGAAAAGGTATCAAAGTGAATTTCAACTTATGAAATTATATTTGACTTATAAACTACAATTTGCAAAGTTTGTATAATTTTGATTAGTAGCTAGTTGTAGAACTAATTGGTCTAGAGCTCTTTGAAATAAATCACTATAGCTTTTCCATTGTGTGCCTTTAGTGCTCACATAGAAGTACTTTATATGTATCTGCTGAATAAATGAGTGGATAAATCAATAAATTATTGTCCATCAATAAATTGGTAAAATTTATTGCTAAAATAAATTGAAGCTCTCTACATGTTTATTTTGCCTAGCAGTGACCTTTTAATCTTAGGTAAATATTTATTATGTTTTTAAATGTAATTTTCAATTTAGTTTCAATTTTGCAATAATTTTCGTGATTTTTTAAACACTACTTTAGGAAATACAAAACTTTTATTTTTCTTACATGCAAATGTGCTCCTTTAAACTTAAGATTAAACAATTAAAATAACTGGATAGGTAAGATTCTGGCTAATTGAGTAAATCTACTCTACACTAATTTGTAAAGACAGTTTTTGATATTAGCAACAGTTTCTAAAATGTTTAATGTTTAATTATTGTAGGTACATGTGATGTTTTGATATGAGCATGCAACGTGTAATATCATCACATCAGGGTAATTGGGGTATCCCTCACCTCAAGCCTTTATCATTTCTTTGCTTTTGTTTCAGTTTACTCACCACTTTGAGTTTAATTACTAAAAAGTTTTGTGAATAACATTTAATTAGGCATAATCATCTGTGGTGGTGATATGGTTTGGCTGTGTCCCCACCCAAATCTCATCTTGAAAGGTGGCTCCCATAATTCTCAGGTGTCATGAGAGGGACCTGGTTGGAAGTAATTGAATCGTGGAGGTGTTTTTTGTGTGTATGTGTGCTGTTCTCGTGATAGTGAATAAGTGGTTTTATAAAGGGGAGTTCCCCTCCACATACTCTTTTCCCTGCCACCATGTAAGACGTCCCTTTGCTCTTCCTTCATCTTCTGCTATGAATGTGAGACCTTCCCAGGCGTGTGGAACTGTGAGTCCATTAAATCTCTTTCCTTTATAAATTACTCAGTCTTGGGTATGTCTTTATTAGCAGCATGAGAAGAGACTAATACAGATGAATATTTTTTATAAATAAAATGTAATTTGAAAATCAGATAGTTTCCATAATTTTTGTCAAAAAGTTTACACCAGGGTATCTAATGAGTTGAGCTTTACTTATAAGAATATAGGTGCATTACAAGTAGTTTAGAAATTCAGATTGACTTTAACCATTAAATTTGTTTTTATGACAAGTCATGAAATTTGACATTAACCAAAGACATGGTAGAATATTTTAAGCAAACAATTAGTTGTCTCCTATGCCATGAGTGGTTAGTCCCTTTCCTGAACACAAAGACAATGCACCTAGTGTTTACAGAGCAAAAAGTTTTAAGACTCTCATATATTTTAAAAATTATCTGCCGTTCACTAATATTCACCTAACATTTTTCTTTACTTCATTTGCTACAGGCATATATTGCATTCCATTTAGTAGTTTATTGTCCCAGCATTGAAGATATTATGCTGGTACCAGACCAGGAATTAGAAATCTCTTACCCATAAAAAATCAGGGTAATTTGATTTGGCAGATTCAGGAAGTTCAGAATGGCTGTTGTACAAGATAGTAAATAAGTTGCCAACTGAGAAAAAATATAAGAAGGCACACCAGTGTAATGTTCTGATTCTTCTATTTAAAATGCTGGGTTTAAAGTTAATTTTACTTTCATTTATCAATTTCGAAGATATATTTATTGATTTTAATTTTTGTGTATACATTGTAGGTATATATATTTATGGAGTATGTGTTTTGGTACAGACACGGAATGCTTAATGATTATATCATAGAGAATGTGGTATCCATCCTCTCAAGCGTTTATTCTTTGTGTTACAAACAATCCAATTATGCTCTTTTAGTTATTTTAAAATTTACTACGGAAGTATTATTGACTATGGTCACCCTGTTGTGCTTTCAAATAATAGGTCTTATTTATTCTTTCTAACTATGTTTTTTGTACTCATTACCCATCCCTACCATTCCCCCACCCACCCCTTCTCCCCCAAAGCTACCCTTCCTAGCCTCCGGTAATCATCTTTCTGCTCTCTATCTCCATGAGTTCAATTGTACTGATTTTTCTATATCACAAATAAGTGAGAACATGTGATATTTATCTTTCTGTGCCTGGTTTATAAAAATGTATTTAAACATATAGAAAAGCCCTTTAAAAAATCAGTAATTCCTAAAATTTTGCTCAAGTCAATTTAATTTTCTTACATGGGATATTTTCTAATTCATATATTTCCTATGACTTAAAATTCATTTTCAAGCTAGTATATATTTTTACAGCTATTTACCACAGAGAAACCCAAATTTTCTATACCCCTTAATTAGTTAGTTTGTGGACTCTTATCTCCTTAAAGTGATATATCCTATAATGGGGGAATCAAAGTGAAACCATTTGTAGGTACCTTTACAGTGACCAAAGGAAAAATTGAAATAACAAATGATTATTAGAGTGTTCATTTCATGAAGGTATGAACATATGAAAAGATTAAGTATGAGTACTTAAGTGTGTGTTAAATGTTTCTGTGAATTAATGATAGCGCAGTTGAAAACTGAAACTAAAAATTGTTCATTTTTTTCTGCAAAATTTTCTGTTTCACAACTACGAAAAAAGCTTTTACTTTAAACCACATATTCCAAAATTATTTTATATATATATTAGGTTTGCAATTTCAATACATTGTTTCAGTTTAATAATTTTTTTCTACTTCTGTGAGAAACAGTAACTCCTTACATAAAAAATGAAACCAAAATATATACCGAATAGAAATTGAACTTCTCCTTTTTATAAACCTTTAATTAAATTTCACAAGAAGTTAACTTTTCTATGCAATTTGAGTCCATAAAAATGGTTGTACAGGATAATTGCATAGGTTCGTGTTCTCAACCATACTAAACAGAAGAAAACATACAGGGCATGTAACACAGGTGTAAATTAAATCTATTTTTATGTTTAGAAGCCTAGCAATTTTCTTAACGCAATTTAACCATAGCCTAATGTGTAAACTGTACTAATATTTTAGAGGGTGAAAAAAATCAGCTTCAGGTGCTAGTCTAAAATTTATGCTGGCAATAGAAATTATTTTCTACATTATTGAGCAGTAATTATCTTGCTTCACATATTGCCACAATATTTTAAAGTTTTACTTTCATGTGAAATGGCTTCTAGCTATCATGAGAGCTAGAAGTATGCAGAATTGCCTGGTATATTGCATTTGTTAAGAAAACAAAAGCTGAACACTTCATTACTCTAGAATTAGATGATTCTACATATATAGTTTCTGTGCTGGAGATATGAAGGTACAGATATATTTGTATATCTATAGAATTGTGAGGAAAGCATGTCATATTGTTTTGATTCCTCATCTAAAAATGTGAATAATCAGTGAAATTACATTTTAACATGGCTGATTATTGTTAGTGCCTGCATGGTACTTAAATTTTCAACTTAATTTAAAGACTATATCACGTTTAATTCACTAAAAATAAAATGTATTAAGTAATATTATTTTGTGCTTTTTACTAGAATGTGTCTTGACTATCTATAAACATTGCTTGATAGAAAATGAGATATATGTATTATTTTATGTACATAAACAAACATATTTTCCCCTCTTCCCCCGTCACTTTTTTCTCTATATGTATATGTATTTTTACAAATTGAACATAAGTGAAAGAAATGAAAAAAAAAAACAAGAATTGCTTTTAGTTGACTTACTTGAGTAACTGTGTAGATGACTTAGAGATATAATAAAATTTAGGAGAAAAAGAGTTTTCATTTTTACCTGTGTTAAAACATTGAGGTATCATTATAACATCCCTTCCCCATTTTTAAAAATTGGGTTATTTGGTTTTGGTTGTTGTTGAGTTAAAGGAGCTTTTATATATTCTAGATTTTAACTCCTTTATAAATACATGGTTTGCAAATACTTTCTACCGTTCTGTAGGCTGCCTTTCACTCTGTTCATTGTGTCCTTTGATGCATAGAAGTTTACAATTTAGATATAGTCTAGTTTTACTTCTGTTGCCTACGTTTCTGGTGTCATATTAAGTAAATCATTGCCAAATCAAATGTCATAAAACATTTTCCCTATACTTTCTTCTAAGGGTTTTATAGTTTTAGGTTTTATGCTTAGGACTTTGATTAATTTTTAGTTATTTTTAAAAATATTGTAAAGTAAGAGTCCAACTTTATTTTTTTTTTTTTGCATGTGTATATCAGTATTCCTAGCAGTTGTTGAGAAGAATTTTATTTCCCCGTTGAATAGGCTTGGCACTGCTCTCAAAAATCATTTGAACATAAACACAAAGGTTTTTTGTTTGCCTTATGTCATTTTAAAAATGTACATTCCCAGAGTATTTTGGTAATTTACAGAAATTTAATGATTTTTTATGTTATACATGTACACAGCCGATAAGTGAAATTCACTACAAGATTTTGTGTTTTTTTAAGTATTTTTAATATATCGAACATAGATTCTGAGCAGAAAGACAGTTGTGTTTCTTCCTTTTTGCTTTTTATGTTGTTATATTGCACTGACTATGACTTCCAATAAAATGTTACCAGATTAGGTCAGAGCAGATATCTTTGCTATGTGCTCAACTTACAGGAAAAGTTTGAAATTTTAAACTCAAGTATGATTATGGATATATGTTTTCACCTTTTATTCAGATTGATAATGATCTTTCTATTCTTGGTTTGCTGATTTTTAAAAAATTATAAATGGATTCCATAACTGACTTTTTGTTGTACTTCTCCTATTGAGGTAATTACATTATTTATATCCAAGTTTTCCTTAATGTACTCAGTTATACTGTCTTTTTCATTATGAAACCAAATTTGAGCCAACGTAATAAAATGGATATGGTCATGGTGTATTGTCCCTCTGTGTATTATAGAAACAGAGTTGGTAATGTTTTGCCAAAGACTGTTGCATCAATGTTCGTGGGAGACATTGGTATATAATTTGTTTTTCTTGTAACATCCTTATCAGGTTTCGTTTCCAGAGTCAGGCTTGCCTCAATAAAATTACTTAGTAATTATACCTTTTTTCTCATTTTTCTGAAAACGTTCTGAAGGATTGATTACTTTTTTCTTAAAGGTTGGGTAGCATTCAACAGTAAATTTATCTGGCCTGGATTTTTCTTATTGGAAAGGTTTTGATCATAAAATCAAATTTGTATAGTAGACAATGTCCCATTCAAATTTTTATGTTCTGTTATGGTATTGTTGGTTAGTTGTGTTTTTTAATGAATTCATCTTTTCCTAAAAGATGTTGAACTTATTGACACAATATCATGTGCATGTGTGTGTTTTATTCTCGGTTATTTAAAATGTATGTTATTTTGGGGCAATTAAGCATTCACTTTTGATTTTGGAAATTTACTTTTGCTCCTTCTTTTAAAACTGAATAATATTACTTGGGTTTATTAATTTTATTTTTCTTTTTAAAAACCAAGTTTTAAAAAACTTTTCTTGTTTTACAGTTTATTTTCAAATTATGTCTTTAATATTTATTATCTTTTAACTTTAAGCACAATTTGATTATATATTTCTAGTTTCTAAAGGTGAAAACTTGCATTATTGACTTTAAATCTTAGTATTTTGTAGCATAGCTATTTATATGTAATTATATATGTGTATCTATGACTCTGGAATGTAGTAAGGGCAGTCATAGCATATAATTATTTCATTCTCAAAACAAATCCAAAGTTGCCACTTTCCACATGCCTACTTAAGATAAAATCTAACATTTTAAATGGACAATTATTTAATGGACTTATTCTGTAAACTAACCTTACAAGAAAACATTTATCCTGAATGCTATGGTCTGTGTGTTTTTTTCCCCCAAAGTTCATGTGTTGAAACCGAACCTTCTAGAAACTGGGGCTTTTGGGAGGTGATTAGGTCCTGAGGGTTAAGCGCTCATGGATGGGTTTAGTACCCTCACAAAAGAAGATCCTGAGAGATTCCTTGTCCTTCCACCATGTGAGAATACAGGGAAGAAGGCACATTCGATGAAGCAGGGACCAGATGACAAATCTACTGGCATTGTGATCTTGAACCTCCCAGATTCCCTAACTGTGAAAAATAAATTCCTGTTGTTTATAAGTTACCCAACTTACAGTAATTTGTTCTAGCAGGCTGAATGGAGTTTAAGTAGAGCAATAATGGAATATACATGCATGTGTGTATTTTATATATACGTATATTCATATATGTGTATATTTTATATATGTATATTTTATATATTTTATACACATATATGTATATATTATATACACACAGAGCATATGATCTCTGTTGCACATTCATCTTTCTTTTCGTTTTTCTACTTTATAACCCTTTGTAAACCATTCTCAGTTCTCAGGCTGTACAAAACCAGGCTGCAGACTGAATGTACTTTACAGACTACAGTTTGCCAACCCCTATAAAAATTAACAGTCATTTTAATCCACATTTCTAGTTACCTCAATTTAGCTCGAAAAAGAAAGGCCAGTTGCTTCCTTATCATAAATGCATATACATATGTTTTGTGTGTACACGTATACATATATTTATGATAAAGAAGCAACTGGCCTTTCTTTTACATATACATGAATACATACGTACATATATGTAAATATATACATATACACATATACACACATGTAAATATATGTAAATATGTACATGTATACACATATGTATGTATTTATGTATATGTAAGTATATACATATGTATATGTAAATATGTACTTGTGTGTGTAAATATATGCATAGATATACACATATATGTATTTATGTATAGATTATGCATGTTTATGTATGTGTGTATATTTATTTATGTATATTTATGTAGGTATGTATATATTTATGTACACATGTATACATACATATATTTACATACATGAACGTATGCATGTATTTACATATATGTAAAATATATTTTTTACGTATATATAAAAAAGTATGTATATACACACATGCACATTTGTGTATATATGCATTATGTGTATATATAGTATATATAGCTTCCTTATAACAATGTAATATAAACATTATATATGTATTATATATTTATTAAAGTAAATGTGTGAATTTATGTGTGTATATATATAAAGTGTATAGTCTCCTTATTATATGTAGATATTTATTTATTTATAATAAGGAGGTACTGGCCTTTCTTTGTTGAGCTAAATTGAGGTAACTAAAAATGTGGATTAAAATTAAAGTTAATTTTTGTAGGGGTTGACAAACTATAGTCATTAAAGTATATTCAGTCTGTAATGTGATTTTGTATAGCCTAAGCACTGAGCTTGGGTTTTACATTTACAAAGGGTTATAAAGTATAAGAACAAAAAGAAATATAAATGTGCAACAGAGAGTGTATGTCCTGTAAATCTTGAAATATTTATTCCTTGGTTGTTTGCAAAAAGAACTTGCCAACTCATCTCATAGAAGTAATAAAAATTATATATTATTATTTTCACATAAAAATTAGAAAAAAGTCTAAAGATTTAATGGGCCACAATTTTTATTTTATATAGTAAGCATAACATTAAGATTTATTTTAATATTTTATTTTATTTTATGTCCAGGATATATATGCAGGACGTGCTGATTAGAGTAAGATTTTTGCCAATGAAGAATGAAAATAAGTTATTCAGAACTTTTGGTGCTCTATATAATAGTATACATAGACTGAGTGTGGTGGCTCACACCTGTAATCCAGCACTTTGGGAGGCCGAGGCAGGTGGATCACCTGAGGTCAGGGGTTCAACAGCAGCCTGGCCAACATGGTGAAATCCGTCTCTACTAAAAATACAAAAATTAGCCAGGTGTGGTGGTGGTATGCCTGTAATCCCAGCTACTGGGGAGGCTGAGGCTGGAGAATGGCTAGAACCCAGGAGGCAGAGGTTGCAGTGAGTGGAAATTGCGCCATTGCACTCCAGCCTAGGCGACAAGAGAGAAACTCCATCTCAAAAAAAACAAAGTATGTATAGTGGTATGTCACACACACACACACACACACACACACACACACAGAGATAGAGAGAGACAGAGACAGATACAGACAGAGAGATAGAATCAGTGGGATCTTGTGTTATATAAAGACAGCTTAGAAAGGAATTAGGCATCAGGGCTTTTTCTCTTGGAATGCTGACTGACCCCAAACCATAGCAAGGTCACAGTAGTCTACTAGAGCAGAAAGAAGAAATGTACAGCCCATTGCCCAAATCTGACTTGCTACCTGTCTTAGTTTCTTTGAGTGTTTAGGCTTCAATAACAAACTACCGAAGAGTGAGCGACTTAAAGAACAAATATTTCTCACAGCTCTGGAGGCTGGGGAGTCCAAGATCAAGGTGCTGGCAGATTCTGTGTTTTGTGAAACCCACTTCCTGGTGCATAGATGATTGTCCTACTCGGTCCTCACATAGCAGAAGGATAAGGAAGATCTCTGTAGTATCTTCTTGTAGAACAAACTTATGAGCGCTCCACCCACAGGATCTAATTGCCTCCCAAAGCTTCGACCTTCTAATACCACTATATTGTGAGTTACTTATGATAGCAACATATAATTTTTGAGGAAACATGTTAAGTTTAGAACTTTCCGTTTTTATAAATTTTTACTGAAACATAGCTGCATTCAATTTGTTTATACATTTTCTACAGCTGTTTTCACGTTACAATGGCAGGATTGAAAAGTTGTATTTCAGACTCTATGGCCCACAGAACTGAAAATATTTACCATCTGGCTCTTTATGGAAAAATAAAAAACCTAAACCTTGTGTTAGACAATGAAAGTCACATGGAAGAGAACCAAGGCACACCTGCTAACTGGCAGCACCACCTGCTAAATGTGTGAATGAAACCACCTTGAACCTTTCATCCCAGCCAAACTCCTAGCTGAATTTAGCCACATACCTACTGGTGTATTAATCATGGTTCTTTTAGAGGGACAGAACATGTACATATATATATATATATAATTTGTATATAATATAAACATATATATATATATATATGGAGTTTGTAAGTACTAACTTACTAACTTACACAATCACAAGGTCCCACAATAGACTAGGCTGTCTGCAAGCTGAGAAGCAAGGACAGCCAGTCTGAGTTTCCAGAACTGAAGAACTTGGAGTCCACTGTTCAAGGGCAGGAAGCATCCAGCACAGGAGAAAGCTGTAGGCTGGGGGGTTAGGCCCATCTCTCCTTTTCACATTTTTCTGCCTGCTTTATATTCTCTGGCAGCTGATTAGATTGTGTCCACCAGATTAACGCTGGATCTGCCTTCTACAGCCCAGTGACTCAGATGTTAATTTATTTTGGCAACACCCTCAAAGACACACCCAGGATCAATACTTTGTGTCCTTCAACCCAATCAAGTTGACACTCATTATTAACCTTCACACCTGGGACCAGGTAAAACCACCAGAGAATCACTCAGCCGACTCACAGAATCATGAGAAGTAATAAGCTACTTTTGCTCTAAGTCACTAAGGTATTGAGTTGATTTCCACACAATGGATGACTAAAATTGGTACCGAAGTTTGGATGCTGCTGTAGGAATAAAATGTGTGGCACTGGCTTTGGGATTATGTGGCAGGTGGAGATTGAAAGGTCACCGACAAGACTGTCAGTAGAGGCTGGCAGAGGACTGAGAAAATTGTTATTCAGGGTTAGATAAAAAGCAGCACCTGCATTGTATTGGCAGAAATTAGAAAAAAAGTTTCCTTCAGTAATTTGAAAACATTGAATTTTTATTAAATTGCTTGTGAATCTGACTGAGAACTGTCCTGGCACAATGAACGAAGTGTCAACTGGCACCCTCTCAGTTACAAATAGGACTTTTGGTTTGAAAAATAAAATTGTTTCTTCTCCCCAGTCTTTCAGTGGGTGGGGGGGAAAGATGTCCAGAGAAAGAATCGTGTCTTCGTGTAATGACTTAGTTAAGGTTGAGACTCAAAGACCTGCTTTTAAGACCTTAAAAGAATTTTGGTATTGCCTCATATACCCACTCAGCTAAGTTAAAGGACTTCTAGGAATTTTACAATTTCTATACTGAGTAGCTTTTGTCCCAAGGTCATTGACGGTTCAACAACTAGTTCTGAGTGGTGAGTATAGGTATCCTTACTTGTAGCATTCACATGGTGTAAATACTCCCAACTCACTAAGATGTCACAAAACACCTTAACATTGAACAATTGTCCCTTACCAGCTAGTGGCAGCTGGGTCCTGAATTTCACCGTGAATTAGACCCACAATTTTTAGTGAGTCCCAGAAACCATTAATTTTTGTGTGTATGGTGTGTAAGCTGTCTCATACTCTCAACTTCATTCTTCAGAAATTGCAATGTTCTGTGGAAATAGAGGCATGAACGGAGAATGACCAAAAAAGAGATATTAGAGAAGCCTGTGATCCTTGAGAAATCGGAAGCCTCAGCAGAATAGCTTTATAGAAAAGACAAACTTTTGAGAAAAGGAAAATTATTCCCATGAGAAAAAGTGGATCTCTGAGAGCAAAAGCAGCAGAGACATGCCTAGAGGAAGTTCTCATGCAATAAAATGCCTGACTCGTTCTTAGTTTTGTCTTTCCAGATTTGGCACACTGGGGAGAGAAAGAACATGGAAGGCATTGTACAAGAGTGGACACCAACACAAGTGTTACAGACTGAATGTCTATGTCCCCTTTGAGGTCCTATGTTGAAATCTTCATCATTAAGGTGATGGTACAAGGAGCTGGATCCTCTGGGAGGTAATTAGGTCGTCAGGGTGTAGCCCTTGTGAATGGGATGAGTGCCTGTATAAGAAACACGAGTGCTCATGCACTCTCTCTGTCTGTCTCTGTCTCTCTGTTCTTAGCCATGTGAGAATACAATGAGAAGATATCCGTCTGTAAGTCGGCGAATAGTCCCTCATCAGACATCGGACCTGTGTGTACCTTGATCAAGAATTTCCCAGCCCCCAAAACTGCAAGAAATAAATATCTGTTGTTTAAGCCACCCAGTTTGTGGAAAGTTGTTAAAGTAACCCAACCTAATTAAGACCAGGACGATCAAAAATTTCAAAGGATTTGAGAAATAAAGCACTGGGGCAGTTTGTAACTGCACCTGTGGTCGGCTAATTGGCCCTTGTATTGATTTTTTTAAGGTGTTACATCTTCTATTAATTCATTTAAGTAGAAGAAAGAAATTATAGTTTAAAAATTGGTCATTTAGGATTTAAGATTATAAAATAGATAAGATTTTCAATTAGTGGTTTAATAGCCTTGGTTAGAATTTAAAATAAAGAGGCATAGAAAATATAAATTATTCCACTAAAGCAATACAATCAAACAAAAATGCTTTAGAAAATACCATTTCATGGCAAGGAGCTATGTTAGGGTATCAAAAGGAAAAGGGAAAGCAATACTTGTTACAGAACTTAAAATTCAGTTGGATAAATACAGAAATATGTTTCAGGCAAGCAGTGATACAAAAAAGGTAAAATTTTGTCTCAATTGCTGTCAGATTGGAATCATTAATTGGCCAATAAGGCTGTGATTATATGGACAATGGTTTAATTTTATCTTTTACTGAATGGTTATTGAAAGAGATTTTAGTGATTTTACTGACAACTGTTTCCTGAAATAATCAATGAAAAATACTTTTTACTTTTCTGGGATGTTTTAAAAACATACTTTAAACTGATTCTGAACTGCATGTTTTTCCAAATTCAGAACGTATCCCACTGATAGGCATTCATGACCAAGTCATGGCTGATAGGCATAGGACATTTTAATTAAAACTGTGTTGTCTACCAGACTCAAATAATAGCTACTAGCATGGCCATATATAAATATACATGACCACATAGACTATAATAAGTATTTGTACTATGCACAATATGTTCAGTCACTCATGAGCAGCAGTCCCCAACCTGTTTGGCGCCAGGGACCGGTTTCATAGAAGACAATTTTTCCATGGATAGGGGGTGTGGAGGAGGGGATGGTTTCGGGATGAAACTGTCCCACCTCAGATCATCAGGCATTACTGGCATTAGGTTCTCATAAGGAGTGTGCAACCTGGATCCTTCGCATATGCAGTTCAAAGTAGGGTTTGTGCTCCTATGAGAATCTAATGCCAGGGCTGCAGGAGGCGGAGCTCAGGCAGAAATGCTCGATGGCCACTCACGTCCTGCTGTGCGGCTAGGTTACTAACAAGGCAAAAATCAGTAATGGTCCATGGCCCAAGCGTTGGGGACCTTTAATCATGAAAGAATCAAAATTGTTACAAATGGACTTTCTCAGCATGGCTATATTAATATGGAAGGAATCCCGTGATTACAATAGTTGGCATTTTTAAATGGGTAGTAAATAATGTTAACTATCACAATTAATTTTAAGTATTCTAATTGCTATTATTTTTAAATTTGGAAAGGAATATAGCCTGACCAAACAAATTAATTAAGATTGTCACCACAAATATGTTTCATGCTTGTATTAAAATACGTCGTTAAAACAACTAGGATTTACATGCCTATTGAGCTGATAAATACAATCACTGGCTCATTTTTCCCTATGGCATATCTTTATTGCTGCTATTCTGACACTGATAATAATTTGCATTATTATATTCACAAGCTTTTTTTCCTCATCTCTATCGTGCCAAACTTTCTATTCTTTACAAGGCAACCAACAAGGAAATGCTGAAGACAAGTCTAGTTTTAATGGCAACTTGAGTCTTGCTTTACAGAATTTTTACTCTACAGAAATCGATAACGTTAGCACAGCTTTTGGGTTATAATGCAGTTTCAGATCTCTGAATACTATTATTTTGACCTCAAAAATAACTCTTGGAACACTACTGAAAAAAAAAAAAAAAGCCGGCTTAGAATGAATGATAATGTTTGTGACAAGAAAATAGATACAAGCTTGAAACATGTTACTGAGCTGCCTATCACAAAGGCATACACTTGTAAAGGTGTAATCCAGCCTATGAAACTGCTAAGATTAAACTTTTCAAAAGAAGTCTGTTGTTATATTTTATCATCTGTAATGGATATAATAATTTGGTGAGCCTGTTAAAACTAATCTTTCTAAAAATAACCTACAAGTTCAAGACAGCGATATAGATATTGATTGTATCTCAAAATTTATTAAATGAAAATTTTCTCAGTGTATTCTAGTGCTGGATACAATTACATAAAGCCTTACCTACGTTTCAGAAATTTTATTGAATAATACATGAATGTCAGTTAGTTTAAAACTTAGCACAATAATTGATGTCATTATTATTAATCTTACTTTTACAGATAAAGAAACTAGAGCCCAAACAATAAGTTATTTGATAATAACAAAATGTATTAACTGGTACAACTGAAATTTAAAATTGTCTCTTGAAGTAAACAGTATTTTGTTGTCTTTTTGATCTTTAATATTATCCAATCTATATTTATTTAGTGATGTTTAAGTGGTACTTTCTTAGGCTCTCCCAATACTGAAAAACAAAACATAATTTTTGTCCTCCTACAACGGATGTTGGATTGGGAACTAATAACTGGCAAATAGAAAAATAAACAAGATGCTGTATTAGATTAAAAGTTTTCTATAAATGAGAATACAAGGAACATTTTTCACATAGTGGATTTTGAGCTGATTCTTGAATGATAGGATAGAAATTGGTAGACAGTTGAGTTACAGAAGACAACGGATATGCAATTGGATTCCCAATAAGAAACAAAATTAAGGGCCTGGTGTGGTGGCTCACACTTGTAACCCCAGCACTTGGGGAGGTCTCGGTGGACAGATCATGAGGTCAGGAGATGGACACCAGCCTGGTCAACACGGTGAAACACTGTCTCTACTGAAATACAAAAAATTAGCCAAGCGTGGTGGAGCATGCCTGTAGTTCCAGCTACTCAGGGGGCTGAGGCAGGGGAATCGCTTGAACCCGGGAGGCAGAGGTTGCAGAGAGTCCAGGTCACGCCACTGCACTCCAGCATGATGACAGAGCGAGACTCATTTTCAAAAAAAAAAAAAAAGAAAGAAAAAGAAAAAACACAATAAAGGATGTGATGAAAGTAATATATTGAGTGATAATAGCTTAAGGTTTGAAAAATTCATGAAAAATACCAACCTATAAAATGAAGAAATCCAATGATCTGCATTAAATATAAAAAACATGAACTTGTAGATTATTTTCATAGCATTACAATCTACAAATATACAAACTTGTAGATTGTATATTTCATAGCAAACACATAAAATATACAATCTTAGAGAAATAGTATATTTATATATAATATGTATTCATATATAAACATATAAAACATATATTTATATATTTTATAAATGTACATATTCACATTATATTTATATAAATTATATATAGGTATATAATTATATATATACATAAATCACTAAGATGATGTAAATAATAAGACTACTCTGGAACTTAAATTGTATATTTAATCAAAATATAGAACATAATAGGTTATTTGCAAGGATGAGGATAATGGAGGTGGCTTAGAAATGTAATAGAAATACCAATTACTATACAGCTCTGTCAACCCTAGCATGTTTAGGAATGATTCACTTCCTCACAAAACAGTATTGTAATACTACATACAACTATATTTAACATTCTAAATTTTCATTTGCCTATTAACATAACTTCACAGATTTAAAGCAAAGCTACATGGGGAAACAGATGGAACATCAGCAGATCAATATTCTTTTTTAAAATACGGCCAGGCACGGTGGCTCACACCTGTAATCCTAGCACTTTGGGAGGCCAACGTGGGCGGTCACCTGAGATTGGGAGTTCGAGACCAGCCTGACCAACCTGGAGAAACCCTGTCTCTACTAAAAATACAAAATAAGCCAGGTGTGGTGGTGTATCCCTGTAATCCCAGGTACTCGGGAGGCTGAGGCAGAGGAATCGCTTGAACCTGGGAGGCAGAGGTTGCAGTGAGCTGAGGTCACACCGTTGCACTCCAGCCTGGGCAACAAGAGCAAGACTCTGTCTCAAAAAGAAAAAAAAAAAAAAAAAGATTTTAACTTATTGAACTAAGGTCCATAGGAAGAATTTAGGAAAATTTGTAAAAGAAAGAAAGTAATAAGATAAAAGCAAAAATCAATGAAGTAGTACACTAGAAAAAATAGAATCAAAATTTTTGTTTTTAAAAAGATTACAGTAATACATGCCAAGAAAAAATAATAAAGACAAAGATCCTATCATAACTTTGATATAATGCTAAATGGAAGATCCCAGACAGTGTAGTAATGCAAAAGGAAGAAATAATATGAAATAAGAAACAAACAAAAAAGCTCAGATTTTTCAAGAGGACATAGAACCTAAAAATGTAGAACATTCAAAAGGATTTATCAGTAGATTTAGGGTCATAGAACTGAGTTTAGAAACCTTTCAGGATACAAGATCACTATAAAGAAATTCTACTACGTTTCTATAAACAACTTGGCAGTGTAAATAGACATATATTTTAATTTCAGGAAAATATATAAAACAACTAGAAAAATATTCAATAAAATGTGAAAGGCACATGTAACAAAATTGTAAAGCTGAGGAAAATTAGAAAATGTAAATAGAGTTAACAAGAAAGACATCATGTATACAGATAGAAAGACCTAGAATGATGCATATTGTCCCCAAATTAATCTAAGAGTCAAATCATTCTTAACCAAAACTCTAACAAGTAGACTGTAAAACATATATGTGAAGGAAAGAAGAATGGCCAAAATACATTTAAAGAGGAGAAAACAATATATTTGCTCCTCCAAATATCAGAAATTATTATAAATCTGAAGTAATTAACATTGCATAGATTAAGATATGGATAAATGAAATAAATCATTAACTAGACAACAAGACGAACTACTTTTTAAAAATTAGTACTGAGTTATTCACTATTCATATATAGAAAAAATAAAACTTGACAGCTATTTTCTGTCTGCACAAAATTATATTCTAAGTGAATTGTATGTTTAAATTCACATCTAAGTTGTATATCTAAATTGCATATCATAATCAATAAAAATATATTTTTGCCCTGTAGATAGTTTTTTAAAACAATAGGCATGAAAGCACTTATCAAAAATGTAGTGATTAGTGAACTAAACTATCAATATTAAAAACATCATCAAAAAACCAAGAAGATAGTAAAAATAAAAACCATTTTTTGAATATATATTAACAACTTATATAATTAAAATATTATCAATACAATACACAGATATACAACAGTATATGTAAAATAAGTGAAAATCAACAAGAGATCTCATCCACATTTAAAAAGAAAATATTTTAAAGTCTAATACAAAAAGGGCCTCACCATAATTACTTATCAGGAAATCAAACTTTAAAAAATGCTATGGACCTACAATTTTGAATAAAATTACAAAGATTTAAAAAATAAATAATTTATGAGAATGTGGATCAATAGATCTTTGATGAAACAGTAAATTAAATTACTATAACTACTTTGTAAAAATCTCTAAAAAGTTTAGGAATATCTACTGAAATTGAACAAATTTATATTCATAAAAGTATGCTCATCTGCACCAAAAAATATGTATATGGAAGTTCTGCACAACTTAGTTATTATGACTAAAATCTGGAAACAACACAAATATTTTTGCATGATACAATGTGAAAGTAAATTAGATCTATATTAGGTATCAATTTAAAAATTAATGTAAAAACTCAATGGAGCAAGTTCCCATTAAAATAATTTATTTTTTAAGAAGTAAATTGGGATAAATCACACAATAGCATAATATTTACCAATAAATAATAATGAAGTGCTACAAACTGTTTACAAAGATAAATCTTACCTGTACAATTGAATCAAAGAAGTCAGGCACAAAGAAGCACAAGTTTTAGGCTCTCTTTGGGGTAACATTTACCAGCATGCAAAAGCAAACTGTAAAGCAGTTTTCATGAACACGTGTTCAGTATTGCTTTAATATTTTTTGGTGGGTGTGGGAAATACTGAATTCACTTTCTCTTTATTGACCTATAGCTTCACATATGTTTAGAAACACTTAAAAATAACAAATGACAATTGAAAATAGTCATGTACTGTTTAACTGAGGATAAACACAGTTTTGAATTATTCTTTTTAATTCCATGATTTATAGGTTTATTAACCCATTAATTGTTCTCTAATTAATTATTTAGCAAACACTTAATAGCATGTTTAAGGTAAATTTTGTTCCAAAAGTCTTTAACAGGCAACCAGTCCAATAGGCTAGAGAGAAAAGCCAATGTTTACAAAATAATGCATACTTTGGTTAAATAATTGAGTCTTTCATATGAAAAATGTTTTTTGAATTATTACAAAATGCATCACATGTATGTTGTTGGAAAGCAATGGATTTTATAAAGTGGGAGCAAACAGAGAAAATACTAAAAGTGGTGAGAATATAGGAAGAGGAATCAATTAGAAGTTCAAGGATGCCTGTGGCTTTCATGGGGTCTTAAGCTAATCTGAGAGGGAGGGCTATTTAAGATAAAATGCCAAATTACCTCTATATGTACATAGCTATTTCAAGTAGGGAAAAGAAAAAAATTACAAAACTTTAAATGTTGACGCATACTACAGATATTTTGAAATTGTTCAAAGTGATACACTCTTTATGTGAATGAACTTACCAGCTACTACTCTGTAATATTGTTTTTGTTTCATCTAACTGTGTTTTCTTTGAATGACCCATCATGTGACATTTCTCTACAGAGAAAAGTGAAAGACATTTTTGTCTTTTAATTATTACAATCAACATTTGTTTTGCTTTGTTTTTGTTTTATTCTGTTTACTTATTTTTTCAAGTTTTTGTTTGTTTGTTTGTTTGAGATGGAGTCTCATTCTGTCACCAGGCTGGAGTTCAGTGGCATGATCTCGGCTCACTGCAATCTCCGCCTCCAAGTTCGAGCAATTGCCCTGCCTCAGCCTCCCTAGTAGCTGAGATTACAGGTGCACCACACCTGGCTAATTTTTTGTATTTTAGTAGAGACGAGGTTTCACCATGTTGGCCAGGATGGTCTTGATCTCCCCAGTTAGTAGTGCCCAGTTTCTATTGTTCCCATCTTTATGTTCATGTATTCATTGTTTAGCTCCTGCCTATAAGGGAGAACATGTGGTATTTGCTTGTCTGTTCTTGCACTAATTTACTTCAGCAAATACCACATGTTCTTGCTTATAAGCAGGAGCTAAACACTGAGTAGAGGATGGCCTCCAGCTCCATCCATGTTGCTACAAAGGACATGATTTCATTCTTTTTCATGGCTGTGTAGTATTCCATGGTGTATATATACATCATTTTCATTATCTTTTTGTTTTATATGTATTTTTTGAGAGAGAGTTACACATCCTTGTTGCCCAGGATGGAGTACAATGGCGCTATCTTGGCTCACTGCAACCTCCACCTCCCAGGTGCAGATGATTCTCCTGCCTCAGCCTCCCAAGTAGCTAGGAATACAGGCGTGCACCACCACACCCCCAGCTAATTTTTTTTGTATTTTTAGTAGAGATGGTGTTTCACCATGTTGGTTAGGCTGGTCTCAAACTCTTGACCTCAGATGATCCATCCGTCTCAGCCTCCCAAAGTTCTGGGATTACAGGCATGAGCCACTGCACCCAGCCTCACATTTCATTATCTAATCCACCATTGATGAGCACCTAAGCTAATGCCATATCCTTGCTATTGTGAATAGCACTGTGATGAAAGTAGAAGTGCAAGTGTCTTTTTGGTAGAACAATTCGTTTTCTTTTGGGTAGGTAGCCAGGATTCCTGGACCCAATGGTAGTTCCATTTTAACGTCTTTGAGAAATCTTCAAACTGCTTTCCACAGTGCCTGAACTGATTTGTGTTTCTACCAGCAGTGTATGTGTTCCTTTTACTCCACATCCTTGATAATAATTATGATGTTATTTAACCTTTAAAATAGTCTTATATTAAAATATTATTATAATATCATTTGTATTTTTATATCATAAAAATGTATGACATGAAAGGTTAATTAACCTGCCCCTAACAATCCCTAAGTGGTAGAGTCCAAATTTTAATTCAGGCATTTGCTTCAGTATCTGCACTCTTAAACACTGCACTCAACTCTCATCACTACAAGATACTGTATTAAAGTTATGAGAACATAAATCATGATCCCACCGGAGCTTATTTTTCACCATCTTATCAGCTGCTAAATCTCATAGGGGCTTCCTCTTTGGAGATTTGTCTTCTGCTGAAAGGAGCTGTCTCTCCAGCAGTGAATTTCCAATCCCACCTGTAGCCCTCAGTCAATGGCTGCCTGATGTAGGGTTGCAAAAGGCTGGCCCAGGCCCTGAACAGGGATAACCTCCAAGTAAGGTCTATGCTCCATAGTAGCCCCTCTGTCGATACAGCCAAGGCTAGGTTTTACCTGAGACCAGATCCCTGCTCAGCTGTCTCACTCTTCCCAATTTTTCTTCACATTCTCTCTTATATTCTGAGGAGCATACCTCCAACAAATCGTGTGCACTTGAATCCTTCACTTAGACTCTGCTTTTATGGAACCTGATCTAAAACATTTTTCATTCTTATTGCACATCTTTAAAACGCAAAAAACTACCTAGAAAGTTGACATTTGTAAAAATAAATGAAGTCAACTGCAGACATTTTCATATGTATAAATTTCTGTATTTACTGATTTCTATATTTCCTTCTTACAATCAGAAAATAGATTGTGAAGAACAAAAAATAAAGTCTCTTTTCTGATCATGTTGGGATTTTTTGTTTATTGAATCTTCTTAACCATTTTATATCTACTCCTTTAATCATCAGAACCTAATATTTCAATAATCCTTAAAATTAGTTATTAGATATCATTATAATTTAGACAAGAGAGTTGGAAAAGATATGTTAATTAACTTATTATCTGTCTGACAGTGGGCAAGTGGTGGACAAGGAAGTCTAAGATTATATTAGCTGGGCATGGTGGTGTGCACCCTTATTCCCAGCTACTCAGGAAGCCGAGGAGGGAGGATTGCTTGAGCCTAGAAAGAGGAGGCTGCAGTGAGCCAAGATCACACCACTTTACCCCAGCTTGGATGACACAGTGAGATCCTATCTTTAAAAAGAAGAAAGTCAAAGATTATGTTTTAAGTGTAATATATTGGCCCTGATAACAAATTGATCACTTTGCTTTGTTCCTCCTTGAAAAGAAAATCTGTAAAGAAGGTATCAATTAGATAAGTTCCTTAAAGGATATTAAACCACTCCATCAAATTACAAACTCTCAGGAATAATCAGTTCCTCATAGAACTAGCTAATCAGTTTTATTGATTATTGAACTGAATTGACCAATTTAAATAGTTGATTTGACTTCACCTAAAGTTTATCTTTGAAGAACAATAATAAAGCCCAGGTTTAACAGGAGAGGTGTCAAACTATATTAGGGTCAGATTTGGAAACTGACATATACACAGAGGTATACATACACATGATTTTTAAATTGATATTTTTGCCTTATTTTCTTATGATTTTTCAATATTAATAATTTGAAAATGCATATTTAATGTAAGACTTTTACTTTTTGCATGCCTACAGGGTTGTTTTATAAAAATAACTGGCTGAATGAGAAACCTTATGTCTGAGATCATTGATTTGGGCACTGGATAAGAAGACCTTGAGAGCTGAGTGACAGGTAGTAAGTCTGACTTAGCAAAGAAAAATAAAATGTAAGAACTTCTGAAAACATAAAATGCTTTATTAAATATTGTTGACTAAAGAAAAACAATCGACTTTTAAAGAATTAAAGTTGATTTTATTCAGAAGTCTTACTGAGGACTGTAGACTGAGGCCTGCAGCCTGGAACTGTTACTGGAAAGGGGTCTCAATTCACACCCCAAGAGAGGGTTTGTGGATATTACAAAAGGAAGAATTCAAGGTGAATCCATAGAGTAAAGTGACAACTAGTTTATTAAGAAAGTAGAGGAACAAAATAATGGCTACTCCATAGACAGAGCAGCCCTGAGAGCTGCTGGTTGCCCATTTTTATGGTTATTTCTTGATTATTTGCGAAACAAGGAGTGGATTATTCATGTCTTCTTTTTTTCAGACCATATAGGGTAAATTTCTGATGTTGCCATGGCATTTGTAAACTGTCACGGCACTTGTGGGAGTGTAAGAGTGAGGGCCACCAGAGGGCACTCTCATCGCCGTCTTGATTTTGGTGGGTTTAGGCCAACTTCTTTACTGCAACCTGTTGTATTAGCAGGATCTTTATGACCTGCCTCTTGTGTGCACCTCCTATCTTATTCTGTGACTTAGAACGCCTTAATCATTTGCAGCTCAGTAGGTCTCAGTCTCATTTTACCCAGCCCCTATTCAAGATGGAGTTGCTTTGGTTCAACCGCCTCTGACAGAAACAGCGCATTAGAGAGGTTCTTTTGGACTGCTCCTAGGCTGTAGGCCTCAGGAATAATTCTCAGGATGACTTCCAGATAAAACTAGTTTTCTTTCTTTCTTTGTTTTGTTTTGTTTTTGTGGGCCACGCTTTATTTGTTCTTTTTCCTCAAACAGGATAAGCAAAGATACAGACTATTCAATACAATGAAATAGACAAAATGAATGATAAGAGACTGTGATACCACTTGCTACATTTAACCTTATTTTATTCATGCTTGCCTTGGGATGGGGGAATAGACCATTCAGTAAAAACATACAGTAAAATCAAAATGTCTTATCATGTACAACTTTTAAACTACCATAATGATGTACCTTAATTATTTCCACCCACACAAGTTTAACATTAATTTTTTTAATAAACACAAGACTTCTTGGAGTAATTTACAATAAAGTAATTCCTAATTTTTCTTTACAGATAAATCAAGCACTTACACAATACAAATTCCTATGTACAGTGATGATTTAAACACTTAAGTATATTAAATACATGGACATGCTTAAGATAAGCTGACATTATATATTTAGTTAGGTAGGCAACAAACCGTAGTGCCAAATGGAATAAGTGTATTTGCAAATACATTTTAAAAACTAAGTTACTTTTTTTAAATTAAATACAGAAAATATACTGATTTGCTAAAATAAATAAGATGTGATATATTAACACTTCACTATAAAGAATGCGTATCGGAACATTGATAAACAGTAAATGAGTCTTATTAAGAATAGTTTACTACAATAAATGTTGGCTAAATAAATGTGCATATTGTGAAGCACTGTGAGTGGTATATGTTTTGCCACATACTTTTGTTATCTTGAGCTAGATAACAATTTGGCAGTCATTTCCCGTTGCTACTAGTATCATATGTTTTAAGAAATGTGTACAGTGTGAAAAACTTAAAAATATTCATGAATAAAAAATGTTTTAGAAAAAAATAGATATTTTCAGGCAATTACGTAGAGTCTCACTGTGTAAATTTCTTTTTTTTTTTTGAGACGGAGTCTCGCTCTGTCACCAGGTTGGAGTGCAGTAGTCGCATGCAAGGTCCGCCTCCCGGGTTCCCGCCATTCTCCTGCCTCAGCCTCCCAAGTAGCTGAGACTACAGGTGCCGCCACCACGCCTGGCTAGTTTTTTTGTATTTTTCAGTAGAGACGGGGTTTCACCGTGTTAGCCAGAATGGTCTCGATCTCCTGACCTAGTGATCCGCCCATCTCGGCCTCCCAAAGTGCTGGGATTACAGGCTTGAGCCACTGCGCCCCGCTCACTGTGTAAATTTCAAGGCAAGAGTTGTTTCCTGTAAAACAGATCATTGTTCTGTGAGAGGATGTTTTTTTACTTGTCTTAGTGCATTTGTTTTGCCTCCTCCAGTGTTGCATTATTTTGCTCTATTCTTTATTTTTGTGTGCAAACGACATGCCAGTTAAAATGAAAACTATCTCATATGCAGAAAAAAAAAGTCTGGATTGTAAAAACGAAGAGCTAATTCTTACTAAATTACATCATCTGATTCAAGTAAAAAATGACCTAAACACTAGTGATAAAATAAAGACAAAACACATTTCATGAAGAGAGCAAAGATAAATGTCTGCTGAGTGTTTTAGTTCACATGTTTTAAAATGCTGCTGCAGGTTTTGTGAGGAATTTGAGGGGAAGATTCCACAGCAAAAGGTGGTAATGTGGCCTGTATTGACTTAAGTGTGACCCAACTGGACTGCGAAACTGCAGGATGCCCATGGGCTCGAGGTGCTTGTTAAAGAGGAATTCCACACTGTTATTCAGAAATCCTTCATGTCCTCTCTCCCCAAGGTTCCCATCCTCTACCAGTTCAGTTTCTAGTATTTCAGCATCTTCTTTCCTGTTAAATAACTTGTCTAAGTAACTAGTGTAAATGTTTTCCTTCTCCACTCATTCACACTTCCTTACCTCATAACAAAACTAATTTGTGATAAAATAGTTCTCCCCACCACCCACAAACTGGCTGTCCCAAGAAGATTCGTACGAGACTTCTAATTGAGCCAAATTTGCCATTCTGTTTTTCTGTTTTACTTGGCTTACTGTCTTTCATATCAAACTTTTCATTTCTAGTTGGGACTCTGACCTATTCCAGTTATGTAATTTCTCAACAACATCAGTAGGCTCGTGTTGTGAACTAAGTTGAGTAGTTTCTACAATAAAGGAATCAAAATCAAACCCCTGATTTTTTTTCCCTTCGTTTTTCAACCAGTTGCTGAGAGGCTTCCTCAAGCACTATCTGGGCTTTAACCAATCCATTCCTTTCACATTTTCACTTCCTTTCTTATCAGATTTTTCTCTGCTTTATTCTTTCCAACTGGAAATATCTATAATAACACTGGGTTCATAGTAATGGTTAATTTTACTCGCTCTCCAAACTAAGTTATCTAAATATGATGATGACCTGGCTTTGTAGTTACAAATATGGCTACACTTCAAATGCCTATTTGTTGTTATGATGATCTGGGTGCTGCCAAAAAGGCTTAGTAGAGCAATTGGATCCTCCAGATACTTTATACTTTTCCCAATGTCCATCCAAATATTTTCAGGGATCAACCTGGACTTCTTTATCAGTGACATCAGACAGAGTTCCTGGGTCAAGCAGAATTTCATCAATATCAAATTTGTTATGCATAGACCAATCATGGGCTGAAAACTAACAATCATACCTTTCCCAGTTACAAATGTGACTGTGAGTTTCATCCATAAGCAAAATATCATAAACTTCATCATCAATATGAAAAAGATGACTTGAAGTTGGCTCATCCATTGGAAAATAATGTACACTCATGTAATGATGGGACAGCACTTCTTCTGCTGTTAACCCATCTGTGGGGATAAACATCAAAATTTATTCCAGGAAATCCAGTGCTTCTCAACTAATTCCCTGAAGCAACTGAGTTATAGGTTTTTGTGGTTCAGTCATTTAATTTCTAATGTGAACAGGAATTACACTGAGAAGCTCCTGACAATGTTCCTCATGTATAACAGGACTGGATTCTAAAATCAGCTGCACCTGTTTGAGTTCAGGTGCACCTGCAGAAAGGGTTTACCAGTCAGCATTTCAGCAAGGATGTGGCCTGCAGTCCACATGTCAACGGCTTTACTATAACTATTAGGAGAAAGTAAAAGATGTGGAGATCTGTACCATTGAGCTACCAATCCTTCAGAAAGATAATCATTATGGGAATAACGAGGAGCCATGATCTCTGCAAGACCAAAGTCCCCTATCTTCAGCATCATGTCTTCAGTGTTAATGAAAAGATTAGTTGGTTTGAGATATCTGAGCAATACATTTGCAGAGTGAATATACTTAAGCCACCTTAGCAGCTGATACATGAAAAGTCTGGCATGCTCTTCCGGTAAAGTGTCCTGCTCCAGCATATTCGCCAAGTCTGTCTCCATGTAATTCTGAAAAACATAAATACTGTTAAGTTTGGTAAGAGAGTTCATATTGTTTGTTAATTGGCTTCCACTGGTCCTAGGAATTTCAAGCACTTTCACAATGTTATGATGTCAAATCTCTAATAATTTTGATTTCATGTAGAGCATTTTTGACAGTCTGGGGATCAGTAAGGACAATTTCCTTGATGGATTCTCTTTTATCGCAGTCATCATCTACAGCAGAAAAAAAAAAAAACAAGCTATTGCCTCTACAATCCAAAGGTTTTAAGTTCATATATCCAGAGCCCAGATCAAAACCATGAATGTTCATGAGACTTTCAACTTTCTCTGCAGTTTGAAACCCTTACTATCGGGTTTTCCCTTTGAATCGTTGAACTTGTGTAAACAAGGAAGAAAACTGACATCAAAAGGAAAGATCTTTTAAATGGAGAAGAAAAATAATTATGCTCCCACAGCAAGATGGTTTCTTGATGTGCATTGCATTTTCCAAACAGGCTTGTTCAGTTCCCCTTAGATATAAAGCTCAAAAAGCTCTACTCATATTGAGAATTTAAGAGATTGCAGTACTCATAGTTCAAGAAAGGGACAGTAACTCTTCAGACATTTAAAGAAAACACTCAAGAAGCTCCAAGGGAATGAAATTATATACTATGCACCCAGATTTACTGTGATAAATGATTTAACATTTAACAAAAATATGAATAAATATGCACACAACACCACAGGCTTCTATGAACATTCTTCTCACAGTGCAGACACATTCAATGTTGGACTGGCCCTGAGCAGCATTGTTCTAAGGTGCTGGCAAGCACTATTTCCATTTTGCTTCTTTTCTTCCTTTGTTGCTATATATTTCATCAGAAAGCCCTGGCGGCTGTTGGTTAACAAATGTCTTTTGTTAGTGATCAGGTGGCTCCGGCTTACCACAGTCACAACCAGAGCTACTGTCCATCTTACCCTGATCCAATGGGACTTCCACTCATCAAGAGAGTGTGGGCCCATGAACAGCCCCCAGTGTGGGCTCACGTCTCCAGCTGTACTGGCAGCAGCAGCTGCTTTGCCACAGCTGCTGTCATGTCAAACTCTATTTCTCTAAAAGCTTGACTTTTTCTTCAGTTGACTATAAAGAAAGTGAAAGTGAAATGTTAAAATACAGTGAGAGATGTAATTCTCAAATGCCTCCCATGAACCAGCAGCATCAGTGTTACCCAGGAACTCAGTAATTGAAATATTTGCACCCCACTCCAGGCCTTTGAAACATGAATCTGAGGATAAGGCCCTGAAATCTGCTATAACAAGCCTTTCAAATGATTCTAATTTGCTTAAAGTTTTGAAAATCAACTGACACATGGAGTAAAACGGAGATGTTTATGAATAGGACTCATGGAACTTAGCAAATTTTGCAGGTTAGAAGGCTCTTTGTTGTTTAGTTGTTTCATTGTTTGTTTTAATTAATTAATTAATTAATTTTTTGAGACAGAGTCTTGCTCTGTTGCCAAGGCTGTAGTGCAGTAGCATGATCTTGGCTCACTGCAACCTCTACCTCCTGGGTTCAAGCGATTCTCCTGCCTCAGTCTCCCGAGTAGCTGGGAGTACAGGCATGTGCCACTAGGCCTGGGTAATTTCTGTATTTTTGGTAGAGACCAGGTTTCATCATTTTGGCCAGGCTGGTCTCGAACTCTTGATCTCAACTGATCCTCCCCCATCAGTCTTCCAAAGTGCTGGGATTACAGGCATGAGCCACTGCGACCGGCCTACATCATGCTTAAAATGTATGATAACAATAGCACAAACTATGGATGGAAGAAAATGAAAATACAATGTTTTCAGGTCCTTATTCTGAAATTAATGGAGTATAAAATTATCAGAAGGTAGATACTGAATAACGACAGAAGTATATTTTAAATTACCCTGCCACCACGCACTGCTAATTTTTAATTTTTTTTATTTTCAGTACAGATGGGGTTTCCTCATGTTGGCAAGGCTTGTCTTGAACTCCTGACCTCGGGTGATCCCCCCCCGGCTCGGCCTCCCAAAATGCTGAGATTACAGGCATGAGCCACTGCGCCCAGCCTGTTTATTTTAATTTAAAGATTATCTTAATATACAGGTCATCAAGGTTTAGAGCTACTTGACTTTGCTAAACAATTCAAAACGAAATGATGCAGAAATTAAAAGGACATTACTAATTTCCTAAAATAGATTAATATGTAAATAAGGTGTTTGCTATGAAAACAGAAAACACTCCAAGTATTTAAATTACAATGAAATTTAAGCCAGGAGGAGTGGTGTATGCCTGTAGTCCCAGCTACTCAGGAGGCTGGAGCAAGAGGATTGTTTGAGCTCTGGAACTGGAAACCAGCCTTGGCAAAACAGCAAGACCCTGTATTTAAAAAAAAAAAAAAAAAAAAAAAAAAAAATTGTGGGAGGGAGGCCAAGGTGCGAGGATCATTTGAGCCCCAGAGTTTGAGAACAGCCTGGTCAGCATAAAAACATACCAATTCTACAAAAAAAAAAAAAAAGTTCTAATTAACAAATTAGCTGGGTGTGGTGGCATGTACCTATGGGCCCAGCTACTCAGGAGGCTAAGGCAGGAGGATTACTTGAACCTGAGCCCTGAAGATTGAGGCTGCACTGAGCTGTGACTGCACCACTGCACTCCAGCCTGGTTGACAGAATAATTTAAAAATGGAATATATACAGGAAACTTGTTTTCTTTAAAAGTATTAGAAAAGGATAAGGAACAGCTATCAGGAGGAATCATGGGAGGAAATCTGTAAGTGTAGAAATCAGGGAAGTTATCTCCAGTGGTCCAGCTGCCTGCATCATTAAGAAGAGCTGTACTCTAGGGAATTAGCCACTCAAACAGCATTTCTTCAATGTATTCAAGCACTTGACATATCTGCAGGGGTAGGAAATTAATGATGTCTGCTTTCCTTCCAACTTCCAAACCTTTTATATGCTCCTCTAATTTTAGCATCTATATTGGAATCCTACTGGCAAGGAAGTCTGGGAAATGTAGATCCTGTATGTCCAGTGCTTGACACACAGCTAGACATTAAGAGGGCAATGGCTGTTTTAATACAAAAAGAAAACATTCCACACAATCAGTCTACTTCTCTGGATGATCAGCTTTGAAACACACCTTTCTATCTACATGAAAGCATAGAAACAATCATAATGAAAAATATGTGTGTGTTCCAAGTGTAATTGTGTAAGTGAACAAATGATCATTCTTTTCCTTAAAAAGAAAGACATGAAATCCCATCAACCGCTGGAGTCATGTCTGGGTGTTCTAGAGAATGTTTTGGTTTACCATCATACACCCGTTACCCCATACAATCTCATTTCTTTATGATAATCAGGATCAATCTCCACCATGGTCATAAGGAACCACAAATAGCCAGATGACAGGAATATATCAGAACAGGTAGGACACAATATCAGCTTCTAGTTCAATCAAACCTTTGTTGTGTTCTCTTTTGGAAGCACTCCTATCTTGCAGACAACAAGACCTCTAAATAAGAAGAGGACAAAGATGGAAAAATAAAAGGTAAGAATAACTGAGAGTGCAATTAGAAGTAGTAGGGAGAGAGTATTCTGTTTACATCTCTTGTTTCTTATATCTATGTTCCGGCTTCAATAAAACTATTAAAATACCAAGTCTATGGCATACTCCTCATAGATTGGTAACCTAAATATGTAAGCTCTTATTACCTAGTGACATAGATTAGATTTTAATATTCTGTCACAACTCTTTCTCTATATATCAAAATCATTAGTTGTGATAGGTGTTGCTTGTTGCCTCCTTTTCTATAAAATGATTAACTTGTCAAAAGCAGTATTGTTTGAGATAGCAGAATAATTACTAAGATATTCACTCAATCTACATTTGGGCAAAAACATTAGAAGGAAGGAAGGTAAATAAATATTAACATTAATTTTATATTCTAACACAAATAATAATCGTGTATCTTTGATTTGAAAGTGGTTCAATATTATCAACCTGCCACCATGTAGCCAGTTTGTTCTTTCATGGAGAGGGAGCATACTAGTGGTTCCACTTTGGATCCTACCCTTGGCAGATCAGGCACTCAGAAATAGTGACAGGTGTCATGACAGGTCATGAATTAATGAACAAGTATGGTATGGCTGAGAACAGAAGCTGACAATTATATGCAGAATTGGATAATTGGTTCTCGTGACTATCAAAACCCTCCCTTACAGTGGGTGAACTTTGGTGAGCTTCCAAATAGAACACAAAATATGTTCAAAATATCCATCTTACTATCAGTGTAAAATCATCACAAGTGTTCATGTCAACGATGTATGACCATGCACTAAGCTATCTTACTACATAAAAATCAGTATATATTTTACTTGTGGTCATATTTTATACAAAAAATTGAGCAACAAGCTTCACTTTTGACATACCAAACATTGGGAGGATGTCCCTCCAACTTTTCTATATAACCACGTAGGTATGCCATTGTAATGCAGCATCATACCTCTTCAACAGATGCCACAACCTTCTAAAATCTAGGAATAAGATTTTGTTTATTGTATTTTATTTTTTCCTCAGATACATTTTATGAGATCTCCATGAGCCCATAAGAGAGGACTAATGGACAAATCCGAATATATCATAAGTAGGTACCCAGAAGTTGAAGTCGCTTTCAAGAGTCATAAATGGCCTGAGATTTTAACCAACTTGCAAGCTAACAAATTTGGGTGCCAGAGTCTCATGGATATTGGTGACTAACATCCATTGGTCAGAGATGAAGAGAAGTTCATTACTCATGGAAATAACAGATGCCAGAGTGTCAGCATATTTTACTAATTCCCCAAGCCCAGGACAATGACAAGAGGATTAGATGACTCCAACACCCACAGTGAATTCCATTGCAAGAGTGGAACTCAGCTCTGGGAACCCTGACATTTTATAATAGGCCCTAAACATGGCTGTCCTTTGCTCTTGAAGAATATGTATTTATTGTATGGAACAATAAACATACGTGTCCTTTGCTGTGGAGAGAGTAATTGAAGTGCATGTACATGACAAATACATTGTATCTGGAATATATATATTTAAAAACCCTTCTAATTCAACAGGAAGTAGACTAACAACTCAAAACATAGGCAAATGTTTTGAACAAATATTTCAGTAAATATACAGAAATGTAATCACATAAAAGCATGCTTATTACTTTTAATAATCAGAAAATTACAAAGTAAATCACAATGAGTTTCTACTATGCCCGATAGATATATAATATTTAAAAGACTGAGAGTGCTTATTTTTAACAAGAATATGGAACATATTTTTCTCACACATTGCTAGTGACCTTGTAAAACACGCAATCACTTTGGGAAAACATCTGTGAGTTTCTTATAAAGACAAATATTGTTTTTAACATGCAAATTACCTATTTCATTCTCATGTAGATATGTTATATCTTATTTATTGACTTTGTTACCAGAATATAAGCTCTGTAACAAATATTCAAATTCAAATTCCAAATCATTGGTATCTAATACTGACTGAACAATAGAACTATTTGTATATTTTTTAAAAAATATTTATTTATGCCTCCCTTCACACACACGTGCGCACACACACACACACGCACACAGAGAGAGAGACTGAGAAAGAGAGAAAGAGAGAGAGAGGGAGAAAGACCCCAATGCCTCGGCTGCACTCCAAACAAATGGAATTAGAATCTCTAGAAATGGGTCTGGGTATCACTGTACCCTATGAAAAAAATCCATAGGACATCACAGCTATGCCAGCCATTAATATGAGAGACAAGATTCCCACTTGCTTTAACT
>NW_012120598.1:8197965-8254424 GCF_000951035.1 Colobus angolensis palliatus | reverse complement strand
TTATTTTATTTTTAATTATAATTCCCCCAGCATATATATATATATATATATATATACATCAGAAGAGTAACTCAAATTAATTTTGCCTCAATATCTTTACTTTTTAAATAAAATGGTGATGTAGTCTTACAGATCAATTGAGCCTCTGTAGCCTATTAAAATAATTATATAGGAGCTAACTGACAGATAAAGGCTCTACTTATTTAATGTGCATTAAAAATAGCAGGTTAATAAAGCTTTTGCATAATCTTATGCAATATGAATGTTAGTTTTAATCTTTTTGCATGGCTGTATCTTGTGTCTGGAGCATCTCTATTTCACAATCATTTCCAGCTGTATGACAGAGGCTAGAATTATATCTTCTAGAAGTGATTTTCAGGAGTAAAGATCCATGAGTACAGCTACTTTCTGAAATTTGTGCGTGTATGTGAGAGAGAGAGGGCCACAAACTAGTTATAATATCACTCTGCTCAATTATACCCAGCAACTGTACTTAACTATAGAAGAAAAGATATTAATTTTTAATTTAAAAACTATAGACAAAATAACTCTCCAATTATTATTAGAATCACAGACCTGACGATGTTCTTCTCAATATTATGTTTCTCTTTTTGTGTGTGTGTGTATCGAGCTGTTTATTCATGTGCTTAGACAATAGGAAGACAAATTAGTTGTAATGGGTAAATTATTTTTCGGATCATACATGTTACCAACTTCTGTTTGCCTCCACTGAAGTTTAGATTTTAAGCAGCAATTCAATTTCCAAGTTGATTGTTGCATGTAAGCAGCAATTAAATTTCCAAGTTGATTTTTGCAATTGAAGTTAAAATGATCCTTGGCAATACATAAGTGAGAAAGTATTCTTTGCCTCTTACAGAATCCACATCAGCTAATGGTTACAGAAGCCACCAAATTTTCAAAAGCTTGTATTATTACTTACTTTCATCCCTTCCTTTTTTTCCCAAATGTCCCATAGTTTCCAAAATTATAAAATTCTGGTAATTTTGTTTCTTGGGTAGTTCTCACAGTGATCATCTCCTCTGCAATATCACTGCTCCATGGAGATCCAAGTCCTCATCATTCTTTGGCTGGTGTCCTCTAGTAGATGACATATTATTTTCTCATCCATTTATCTCACTGATCAACTGACAAAAGACCCTTATCAAATATATAACTCCCGATGTTTATATTTTTTAATCTTTATCATCACTTGCAAAGATTTTCTTCTCAGTATGTATCTCAAAAGCATTATTGCCTTATAATAACTGTTATTTGTATGACTTCTGCCATAATTAACAACCTTTGTCATGTGTATCACAGACAACATACAGAACGTCATGAAGAAGTCTTGGAAATAGGATTGAGATGTTTCACTAATACCTTCAATATTACATATTCTGTGTCTATAGGAAATTTCTACTGAGAAGAAAGGAAAACTCTTGTTTTTACACACTATTCAAGAGTGAAGAATCCACTCTGCTGGCTTCTAGCTATCACTCTAACGCTAACTTTTACCACCTAATATAAACAGCTATGTATTTCTTAAGTCAAAATATTTTTCCACGACTCCTACAAATGCTTCTTTATGAAATCAGGACTAAATCCAGTGCATAATTTTAAGCTATGTTATGTATGTTTGTATGCAAGAGATGAAAACCCACTGGAAAACTTAACTCAGAAGGATACTATATTCAAAATCAAAGAGTTAGAAGGCTATGGCTATGTTCTAAGTAAGAGGTAACATAGTTGGAGTTATAATAGTAGGAAGTGAAAACGTTTGCGTTATGGATATATTTATAAGTTTTAGCCAAATAATTTGATAGCACTAGAAATAGGATGAGACCATACAAAAACACTCAGTGCTGACTGAGGATTTTGCCTGAATTACACATAAACTAGGGGAACACTGGGGGAACAACCTGTTTTTTTTTTTTGAAAAGTGAAAATACAGAATTAAGTATTGGTTATTTAATGTGCAGATGCTAATTAGCATTCCAAGAGCCTATTTTAGATAGCAGGTTGAAATGTGAGCATCAGGATCTAGAGGGAGGGACGATATGGGGAACATATATTTAGCTACTAAATTAACCCCCAAACCACTGTGTCTTAACAGAATATTTAGTTCTTAAACCATAATTCAGTAAATATTGCATGACTCATTCAATGGCACTGGGACAAGTTTCCTGTAATTTTGTGATTCCATCATCTTAAGCACAATACTCCTCTACAGCCATCAGAGAAAGCATTAGAGAACACAGAATCCCATATAGCAGTAGTTATGCCTACTTCTGAAGGGTTCTATATACTTATTCCTCCGTAACATTGACCAGAACTCAGTAACCTGCTGCTAAACTAAATGCAGAGGAAAGGTGAGAAATGTTTTTAGTCTATCTGTTCATGAAGAAAAAATGTGACCAGTAAATCCTTGGCAATCTGTGACAATCTGTGGAATTAACGAGCAAACTAAGAAAGGTCTCTTTATAAGATTAATTTTTTAATTATACTTTAAGTTTTGGGGTACATGTGCAGAACGTGCAGTTTTGTTACATAGGTATATATGTGACAGGGTGATTTGCTGCACCCATCAACCCATCACCTACATTAGGTATTTCTTCTAATGCTGTCTCTCCCCTAGCCTCCAACCCCCCACAGGCCCTGGTGTGTGATGTTCCTCTCCCTATGTCCATGTGTTCTCATTGTTCATCTCCCAGTTATGAGTGAGAACATGGGGTGTTTGTTTTTCTGTTCTTGTGTTAGTTTGCTGAAAATGATGGTTTCTAGCTTCATCCATGTCCCTGCCAAGGACATGAACTCATCCTTTTTATGGCTGCATAGTATTCCATGGTGTTTACATGCCACTTTTTCTTTATCCTGTTTATCATTGATGGTCATTTCGGTTGGTTCCAAGTCTTTGCTATTGTGAATAGTGCTGCAATAAACATACGTGTGCATGTGTCTTTATAGTAGAATGATTTAAAATCCTCTGGGTATATACCCAGAAATGGGAGTGCTGGTTCAAATGGTATTTCTAGCTCTAGATCCTTGAGGAATTACCACACTGTCTTCCACAATGGTTGAACTAATTTACACTCCCACCAACAGTGTAAAAATCATTCCTATTTATCCACATCCTCTCCAGCATCTCTTCTTTCCTTTTTAATGATCGCCATTCTAACTGGCGTTGAGATGGTATCTCATTGTGGTTTTGATTTACATTTCTCTAATGCCCGGTGATGATGAGCTTTAGTTCATAGGTTTGTTGGCTGCATAAATGTCTTCTTTTGAGACGTGTCTGTTCATATACTTCACCCACTTTTTGATGGGGTTGTTTGATTTTATCTTGTAAATTCGTTTATGTTCCTTGTAGATTCCGGATATTAGCCCTTTGTCAGATTGATAGATTACAAAATTTTTCTCCCATTCTGTAGGTTGTCTGTTCACTCTGAGGATAGTTTCCTTTGCTGAGAAGAAGCTCCTTAGTTTAGTTAGATCCCATTTGCCAATTTTGGCTTTTGTTGCCATTGCTTTTGATGTTTTAGACATGAAGTCTTTGCCCATGCCTATGCCCTGAGTGGTATTGCCTAGGTTTACTTATAGGGTTTTTATGGTTTTAGGTCTTAATCCATCTTGAGTTAATTTTTGTATAAGGTGTAAGGAAGGGGTCAAGTTTCAGTTTTCTGCATATGGCTAGCCAGTTTTGTATTTATAGATAATTATTATTTTTTAACTCTGCAAGGAAGAGTTTCTTTACACAGGTGAACTTCTGGTCAGTGGTATCATCTGCCATAGAGCATAATGAAATAAGACTTGGCCATGACATAGGAGGACATAGAAAGGGAATTTGGGAAAGGTATCTGTGTCCTCATGAAGGGATATTGGGACAGAAATATCTTGTGCCACAAGAGGTCTTCAGACAGGGATATTTTGTTATAAATGGTTGTGTTACCTTAACTGAGAGAATCAAATTTGTCAAATGTTGCTTACAGGCTGAGTAAGATAATTTCTGAGAAAGTACCATTGAAGTCAACATTTAGAAGTACATTCCTGCTTGAGAGGACTATAGGGACCGAGTCCTGGGCAGAAAAGATAAAAGAAATAGTACAGTTGTAAAAATGAGCATAGAAATAAGTGAATAGTTACAGGACATATAGGGTCATGGGAGAGATTTTTTTCTCTTTCTTTTTCATGTATGCTTGTACATACAGGACTAATTCAAGAAAGATGGAACAGCTAATTATGAAGAAGTGAATGGGAAGAAATGCATATGTAATGAGATCAGATCATCAATACAGTGCACAAGAAAACCTGTGCAATCCAGTGCACAAGAAAATCTGGCCTTGAACAGGATAACAGATGGTATCTCAGTACATCATTGAGTTAGGGGACTTGGTGATTCTGCTAGTTTTGTGTCTTTGATTTTGGTTACTTTGTGACCAGAATAATCCCCAAGAACAAAATATTAGGGGACTAGAGGACATGTACTGGAAAGTCAAGCGTGTAGGCTGAAGTGCAGGAAGCTTGGATGTCAATGAAGGTGTCATTATTGGCAGTGCAATTTCTAGGGTTTCACCATGGAATATGGCTGAGTAAATGAGAGGAAAGCTATTTGGTGGTGAATTCAAGGATTTAAAAATGCATGTGTATGATAGTATCAAATATAGCTTTATTTACTTCTAGTTTTTTAGGGTAAATTTCTCTGCCAAAGACTCCTGAGTGTCTCATACAAATAGACCAAAGTGATAAACTGATCCCTAAAACATAAAAATCACCCTAGATATTGCAAATTCTTGCTTAATGACTTAAAATAAATTATTCCTGCTTTTCTGATTGATGATAAAAATAGAGAATTAAAATTTAGCTAAATTAAAGCTAAAATTCAACTTCTTATGTTTGACATAGTAATTATTTCTGTCAATTTCTCTTTGGTAATTAGTACATTTTAATTAAATGTAAAAATTAATTCATTACTTTTGTTCTCAATGCATGAACATTTACCAATCTCAAAGGCAAAAGAGGGCATTGAAAACTTTCTAAGTTGAAAATGTTAAGCTGAATAGAATTAAGGAAAAATGGCATATATGTATGTCATTCTAAAACAAAATTTAATATAATACAAAATTTTCATTTTTTGGTGAATATTAACTTGATCCTCAAGGTCATAATTTATTAAAGTACTAAGCTCTATTTTTTATTTTGTTTCAATTTTGAAAATTCAAATATACAGGTGTTAGTTTATAACAAAAATAAAATTTCATTTTTGTATTTTAAACACGTTTAATGAAGTGCATGTTAATGTTAAATTAATAGCAATTTATGAATTAATATATAATTAAAATAAAAATCCAATTTTAAAATATGATTTATAATTTTTAACTGTAGTTCAAAATATCACAGAATGGAGGGAGAGGCAAAGGGAAGAGGGGGAAGAGAAAGAGGAAGAAAGAGATTAAGAAAAAAATCTAAGAATAAATATTCTAGTTCCAAGACAAATAATGTAACGGTACAATATGCTTTTAAAATTGAAGGCACAAAAGCTTGATTCACAGCCTTCCTACTATTCTTCTTTTTGGAGCCATTCCAAATGTCATTATTAAAGTGGCTATTTACATATAGTGTCACAACGTGGTAAGCTAAAGGCTAAAGTTGGTTGTAGAAAGAACTTCATTAAAAAGGCTATATTTTAAAAATAAGAAAGTCTTTTTACAAGTAATGTTAAATGGGAAATTAAGGCAATGACCCAAATAATTAAAGTAAAACAAATTCTATGCATCTGAGGGAAAAATAGAAGTTTGAGGCTTAAATCATCACAAATTACTGTCTACATTCATCAAATTAATGGGGCAATTACTCATCATGCACTTTAGGTTACGTATCTTCAAACTGAAGTCATTTCTATTTGGAAAGACTGATTTATTGACATTGCTTTTTTCTTTTTCTCAAAGTAAAATTTTGAGATTTCTTTTAATTCAGTGATTGATTTCTTTTAATAAAGTGAACTAATTCTAATAATGACAGGAGACAAATGGTCTACACTGTCAAGCTGTGTTTATTTTATTTTGAAACCCATATATTTTGAGATATTTTGAGGGCCAAACGTTCAACTTGCAGCAAATGTAAAAATCACATAATAAAATTTGATTCATTTAAGTTTTCTTTTTTCTTTTCTTTTGTCTTATTTATTTATTTATTTATTTTTTGAGACAGAGTTTCGCTCTTGTCGCACAGGCTGGAGTGCAATGGCACGATCTCTGCTCATTGCAACCTCCACCTCCTAGGTTCAAGAGATTCTCCTGCCTCAGTCTCCCGAGTAGCTGGGATTACAGGCTTGAGCCACCACACCCAGTTAATTTTTGTATTTTTAGTAGAGACAGGGTTTCACCATGTTGACCAGACTGGTGTCGGACTCCTGATCTCAGGTGATCCACTTGCCTCAGCTTCCCAAAATGCTGGGATTAAAGGAGTGAAACACCACTCCCAGCTTAAGTTTACTTAAATATGAAAACTAGAACCTTATGACCATTAAAACTCTACGTACCTATTATTTCCTGACATTCTTTGAAAACCTTTTAAAATGCGGTCAGAACCCACAATCTTACGTTTTTCAGAAACATCGGAGGGCATTGAGAATGGATGAACAGCAGCAACATGTACATCTCTTTGCTTCAATAGTTTATCTTTCTTTTCCTTCCTTCCTTTGTTTCCCTTTCCCTTTTCTCCTTCCTTCCTTCCTTCCTTCCTTCCTTCCTTCGTTTCTTCTTTGCTTCCTTCCTTCCTTTCTTCCTTCCTTTCTTCTTTCCTCCTTCCTTCCTTCTTTGTCCCTCCCTCTCTTCCTCCTATTTTTTCCTTCTTTTTTCTTCTCTCACCCCCTTTTATTATTTCTTTATCAAGGGAAAACAATGAAAAATAGGAAATAGTAATGAAAATAAGAAAAAATTGCTTAAAACAGTATAAATTCAGTCACACCACTATTTTTCAAAAAGAAAATTCAAATTTTAAGTAATATGAAAATGTTATGTGTTCTTACCATGAAAATGATAATCATAGGAGGTAATATATGTTAAATAGTTTGTTTTAGCCATTCCACAAAGTATACATGTGTCAAGGCATTATGTTGTACACCATAAATATCTACAATTTTTACTTGTCAATTAAAAAAAGGATGGAAATTTTAAAGCCAAAGTGTAAAACAAATTAAAAGAAGAATTCTACAAAGGCAAAACTATTGTAGAAGAAGGAAATAAATCGAACTTATTTCTGTACTCAATTGATAAATGCCATTAGAATTGGGTGCAGTTTTGTGGTACTGGAAATAAAGCTTCTAAGAGTATGCGTGTCTGTGTCTTTTGATGGGCACATGCATTGCATTGACATCTGTCGTGTGTTCACTGATGCAAAATTGTGGGTCACAGGTCATGAGACTGTTTACTGAAAAAGTTTTTCTGACAAAAGTTTTATAGTTGTTCATACTAATTTAAAATTTTACCATAAATGTATGAGAGTTCAGTTATTCCATGTCCACATTAAGTTTTTCCATATTTATATCTAAAGTTAGAATATTCTGTCTTTTGAATGTTAACCAGTTGTGTACTTCTGTGGTGGTATATCACATTGGTTGCTAAAAGATAATTTTATTGAAAATAAGTTTATTTATTTATTGGGCCTTGAAATAGTATCTACTTTCATGTGGGCGAATTCCCTCCTTTCCTATTTTCATTTTGATCTTTGTCTTTTTTATGAATATTAGACTTTTTATTTACAGATTTTACACAGCATTACATATGAGTGTTACAAAAGAGTGCATGATTTTTTCAAGAAGAGGTAAGAGTACTCATGAATTCCTTTATTCACTCTCTTAGGTAGGTCTTCCTTTAGCAAACAAAAGTTCTTAATTTTAATGTCATCAAATGTATATCTTTTATATCTAATACTATTTATCTTCTATTTAAAAAAAACTTCATATTACTCATGCTTAAAAAGATATTATTTTATTTTTATTTTTACAAGCTTTATTGTCTTACATTACCAGTTTGATTTCACCAAGCTTTTTTGCATAGCATTTAGCCCCACAGCTACTTTTATTTACTGAAGTTCTTGGTGTTTCATCTAGCGTATTACATGTAGGTTACATGTAGGCATATCTTTGAAGGCAAAAAGCTGTCACATTTTCAGATTATGTTTCGTCAGAGCATTTTCCTCTCTGTAATTTTATCTTCTATTTTTAGCTGCTGTGGCTAAATATAAATCAAGTCTTAATTTCATCATCCCATTTTTTTCTTTCTTGTACTTGAATTTCCACCTTTTCTGGATTTTTCTATATCATCTAGACATACTTGGATGTTCTTTATAATGAAATATGCATTCATGCAAAACATCCCTCTTCTTTCACATTCCTCTCCAGCTGTTTATCGATTTCCCTTTGCTTTCACCAAAAACTCTTTAAAATAATTGTGCGTATTCTCTCCAGTTAAACACCTACCTTCTTTTCACAACCCACTCCATTCCAGACCATTTCACTCTAGCTGCTCTTATCAAGGTCACTAATGACCCTCGTATTGCTGAATTTGCATGGTTGCTTGTCTGTCAATATCTTTATTAGTTTCTCAGCATCATTTGATATAGTTTTCCATTTCTGCTGTACCAAAATATTCTTCTTTTAGATTATACGTCACACTGATATTAGGTATATTTTAAGCCATTTCTTCATCCACTCAGTGGATAATTGATTATAAAGAGTGAAAAGTAAAAAGAGGGAGCCATCCTAAGAGGCTGTTACAGTAAACCATAAGAGTTAGTTTTGGACACAGGTGCTAGGGAAGGATAAAGAAACCCACATACCACATACACACACACACACAAACACAAACACACACATAAATCAGAACAGAGTTTTTGGTTAGAATTAATAGAACTATAAGGTATTATGAGCTAATGAATGAAAGGGAATAATATCTCAAACTAGCTTAATTTTTAGCTGTGACAATTGACTGAATGTGGGTGCAAGTAACTAAAATGGACGTTCGGGAAAGGAGAAGATTTAGACAAATTTGGAAATTTCTCACTTAAGTACATCAAGTAGGGAATAGGATGTATAACTTTTGTGGCATTTGATATATAATTTTGAGAGTCCTTGGAAGATAATGTGCATCAGAACAAAGAACGTATGGAAATAATATAGAAAGTAAAGAAAAAGAAACGAGAGCTGAACCCTTGCTTCTTCCAATGTTTATAAATAAAGTCACAATGTGGAAATGACAGAGGGCATTGAAAAGGATGGCAAGAAAATGAATATTTTTGATATTCCTGTAAACAAATAGAATATTTAAAAACATATGAGCTGTTTTCTATACCAAACAATGTTAGGAAGTAGAATAATATTGTATCAGAACTGAGGTCACTGGGATTTGTCAACATAGAAATTATTGATGATCAAAAAATAATTTTATGACAAGAAGAAGATGGAAATTCAAAGTGGAGTGGTTTGAGAAGAGAATAGTAGATTGCAAAGATGAGAGTAATTAAAACAATTACTTAAAGAAGCTTGAGGATGAGCCAGGAAAATGTGTTCCATTAATTATCTGGCACTTTGAAAAATTAGGACATAATGAGAAGACAGTTTTGGAATAATACAAATCTAAGGAAAAATTCAATTTATGTTTGAAGTAGAATATCAGAGATTGACTGAAGAATGGAGACTTTTAAGGTACAATCTCCCAGTACAAGGAAATGGAGAAATATTTTGTAGGTCTTTGTTTATTTGTGTGGACCGGAGATTGACTTAAAGACGGAAAGACGTTCTTTGGCTCTGTTTATCTCTGACGCGTATTATGTAACTCTTTAGAATAGCTGTTTGCCATTAGATAAAGTAGTCTTTAGAATCAATTTACTCATAACTCTCTCCTAATTCACCTCAGAGGATTTTGGATGTAACATCAAAACTGATTCACAAAAGTCTGGAATTAAATAGAAACAATGATTCTGACAAGGAAATATCTCCATGAAAGTGAGTGTATTTTCTCTGATACTCCATGATTTTGACTGCCCCAATCCAATCCCAGAAGGAAGCCTTACTCCTAGAAAATAACAAAGTCAGTCGTTAATCCTCTTAGAGTTACAGGAAGTGGAGGAGGAGAAGGAAGAGGAGGAAAACTTCCCTGACCAATACATGAGTTAATGTTTCAAGATAATTTTTGCTTATATTTAAAGGTTCATCTCTTTATTTCTTTTCTATTTTATCACTCTACATCAAAAGTGGGTCACCATCTATGATACTCTGCCTTGACGAAGTGTTCTCTCTGAGGTGAATCTTTCAAGAAGGTTACAGTTTGAATGCATGTAATATGCACTGACATTTTCATGAGCCTCTTTAGCTATCAGATATATTTGAGATTTTTATTTTCAATAGTATACCTGAATCTGTGTTTTAGGTGTGGGCTTGGGATAGATGAAGGCCAACCTATATTCTGAGGTTAATATTGCCTGCATAACAAAAGTCTTTTCCATGCAAAAGCATAGACCAACCATGTTCTATATTGAATTTAGGAGCTAAACGCCAAGACAATTGAAATATAATGTCATGCATGTTTCATTGTCTTTTCACAAATGTCTTTCTTGCATCTGGAGGCGCTGGGTAAAAGTAGAATTCAGATTTGAGGAATCTAATGTTATATAAGTCTATATGTTTAATCTATCTGCATTGATTACTGGCACAAGTAATGATTTTCTCTATTTCATTGTTACAAACATTAACAAAATCTCATATTGCATGGCTAGGTTTTTATATTTTAAAATGATATAATAAGAGGTTTTTAATTTTTTAACAACAAGAAAAATCCCCTTTCTATTCAGGGGAAGAAAATAAATGCTCCCTCTGGCTTAGGAATGAGCTAATTATTTGTCATCATTCTAAACAAATAGATATGATCATCTAAATGGTGTTTCAAATGTCTGCAAAGAATATTAGCATTCAAACTAAAACCAAGGCACTTTAATATTCTCATCAGAGCTGATCAGTTAACCAAAGTGGGTCATTAGAAAATAACTAGCTAGGCATTTCATTAATGCACAAATAACCCAGAATAATATTCATAGTTTTCACATTTGCCTAATGTGCATGCAGACCACAGTGTTCAAACATGACTTTTTTTTACTATGTTACTATCTTAATTTCAAATTGCATTTTAATGTATTTGTATAAAAACACTGGGGCAACAGGAAATGTAAGAAACAGAAAACAAATTCAGAACTGGTCATTTGATTGTGTAACATCAGGGTCACTAGCTCTAGCTATATTTCAGGTCTTTTGTACTTTGACGTTGGAGCAGATCTCTTACTCTTTCGAATACACTGCTCCTTTGGCAGCAATGTCTTTACGCCCTCTCGATTTTCTTCCTGCCTCTCTAACAGCTTTTTCTCTGTATCCTTTCTGCCTTCACCCCTCCATAATCTTGGGAATTGAAAACCATTCCTGATGCCTCTTTTTTCTACATCCTGCATATCCAATCATATTAGTCATGCTGCTCCAGTGAAACTAAACAAATAGTGCATATATATATATATATATATATATATACACACACACTGCCTGCATAACAGAAGTCTTATATAATATATGTGTGTGTATATATATGTGTGTGTGTGTATATATATATATATAGAGAGAGAGAGAGAGAGAGAATGAAATAGATTATAGATATAGGTATGGATATATACAAAGAGATTTATTATGAGGGATCAGTTCACACAAATAGATGGATGAAAAGTCCCGCAAACTTCCATCTGCAAGCCAGAGGTCCAGGACAGCCAGTGGTATAGGCCTAATCCAAGTCCAAAGATCTGAGAATTAGGAAAGTCAGTGGAGTAAGTCCAAGTCTGAGCCCCAAGGCTTGAGAACCAGAAGCTCCAATGTTTGCTAGCAGAACAAGATAGATTTCCCAGCTCAAACAAAGAGAGAGAACTCTCTTTGCCCCTGTCTTTTAGTTCTATTCTGGCATTCAAAGGATTGAATGGCAGTCACTCAGACAGGTAAGCATTGTTTTCTTTATTCATTCTACCAATGTAAATGCTTATCTTTTCTGGAAACAGCTTCACAAACACACACAGAAATAATGATTTACCAAGCTCTTTGAGTATCCCTTAGTCCAGACAAGTTGGCACATTAAATTAACCACCATACCAATAACACACATTTTTGTAGATTTCATTTCATAATCATCTAAAATTTCACCCACTTTTCTTTATTTCACAAGTTAATCCAAATAACCAAAATCATTTTTCTGGACTATGATAATTGCCGTTATTACTGGTTTCCCTAAATGAACCATGCCTCTCCTAGCCACATATTATGAATATTTATTGAGTAAAAATGTATTCTAATCATTCTTGTGCTTTCTATACTAAAAAAGCTTCCAACCACTTTAAATGAATAATTTCCAAAATAATCTATTACTTGGCTATGGTTTTATATAACGATTTTCCCACGTAACTTCCCAACATGTTTTCTCGTGAGAAAATATGGATTGCAATCCCCAGCCAGGCTTTACATACTATTTTAAAACTTCTTTCCATAGTTTTATTTTGGCTAAATCTAATTTGTCTTTTAAGTAGTTGCTTAAATGTGACTTTATAAATAAATCATTTAATGACCACTAAAATTGATTGAGTAGCCAGAGTAGATGGTTTCATAGTGTGATGGTTAATATTAAATATCAACTATATTGGATTGAAGGATGCAAAGTATTGTTCCTGAGTGTGTCTGTGAGGGCATTGCCAAAGGAGATTAACTTTTGAGAGAATGGACTGGGAGAGGCAGACCCACCATCAATCTGGGTGGGCATCATCTAATTAGCTGCCAGAGTAGCTAGTATAAAGCAGGTGTGGAATAAAGAACGTGGAAGGACTAGACTGGCTAAGTCTTCCAGCCTTCATCTTTCTCCCATACTGGATGCTTCCTACTCTTGAACATGAGACTCCAAGTTCTTCCACTTTTGGACTCTTGGACTTTCCATCAGTGGTTTGCCAGGTGTTCTTGGGCTTTCTGCCACAGACTGAAGGCTGCACTGTCAGCTTCCCTACTCTTGAGGTTTGGGGACTTGGACTGACTTCCTTGCTCTTCAGCTTGCAGATGGTCTGTTGTGGGACTTCATCTTGTGATCGTGTGAGTCATTACTCTTTAATAAACTCTTTCATAGATACGTCGATCCTATTAGTCCTATCCCTCTAGAGAACCTTGACTAATACACATAGCATGCTGCACTTGATATTTTGTAAAATATGTAATGCACGCCATAATCTATTTGACTATCACCACACTAGAGTGTAAGCTCTAGGACAGAAGGGATGATATATTTTTTACACAAGTGCATTTCAAACATCTTATAAATGCATACTACATGGAAGAGGACTACATGATGAATTAGTACACTTTATCTTATAATTCACTTGATTTTGGAAGATGTGCAAAATTCAATTGATGTTAATCCTCCCAATGAATTAATAACTGTCCTTTTTGGTAAGATATATTATTTATCCCATAAAAGTCTTCATTTGTTGCATGCTGTTAAGACCTTAGAACAAAGTAGTTTATCATAGTTTTAAAAAATTGGTAGAACAGTATAGGAGCAAGTAGAGGGGCATTAATTAGACTTTCTGAAATGAATGGTTTAGGGCTGTTTTTTTAAAAGTACACTCACATGAAAATACTGGTTTCAAACAACAAATAGATCAAAATTACAAAGACAATGAGAGCAGAGAAGACAAACCAGGCTTTGGAAACAGGAAAGCAGATGGATAAAAGAAACAAAACATAAGCAGACAGAGTGGGAAATCAGAAAACAAAAATAAGGCTGAGATTCTCAGAATGTCTTGGGAATTATTATCGATGATCCACATATCTCTAAAATTGCGGGGTGCCTATGAAGCTGCAATAGGAGAAATCATATGAAATCTGTCTAAGCAAAGATTAGATCCCTGATACCAACTATCATACATTCAATCTGATAAATGGGTTCTTCTCCCTTTACCAGTAGACTGTAAATTTACTCTCTCGGGACATTGAGCCCAATAGACTCTGAAGAGGTTACAAGACACAGCTGCAACTAATGGTACTCTAATCATGGAAGTAATTGTAAAGTCAATCTTCAGAACAGTGGTGAAAAGTTCTCACTAGACAGTTTCTGAAACAACCTGTGAGAACAATGGTAGTCAGGCTTAAAATTCCGCACAGAGACTAAAGGATTCCTCCAAGCAACACTTGTCGGTTTATGAAAAGAAATGTGCAAATACTTTCTTGGTTGGTGTCTAATGTAAGGGTCTGGGAAGATCATTTTCCAATAAAATAAAAATCAAGAAGCTCCTCCAATCTACACAGAGCTTTCATTCAGTTTAAATCTACCCTACTCTTAAATATGAAGAGAAAAGCAAGACTCGGTAAACAGCAGAAAATGTCTAACATGAAACACTGATATCAAAGCATACAGACACATAGAAGAAATCTAAGGAAAGAGAACATTCAGGAAGCAGGAAAAAGGGAAATGTAAGTAAATAAACAATATTTATATCCTAGAAGAAAGAACAATACAGTATCCATAAAAACACCAAAATACTCTACAAAGGAACAGTAAGAAAGATTTCAACAGGACTTTCTCCAAAAAATAGAAAAAGTTGGTAAACTAGATGAAAGTACTGAAAGAAAAGTGACATTTCTGATGGAAAGTTAAAATATATTTTATTACAAATATATGGAAAACCAAGCAAACAGAAAAAATCGATTATTCTAGAGAAAACATAAATTTTACAGGTAAGAGAATAAAATCATGATGTAATAAATTTGTGTCTATAAGTAATTATTTAGTCTATAATGTCAACATCTAATACTGATGTAGCCCAAAATTATGACACAATTATTTTTAAAAAGTTAAGAGAACGTTGTGCACACCCATGTGGAGACGGATGTAAGAGAGGTCATTGTACTTTTCTTTGGCTTCACTTAAAAATATTCTCAAGAAGACAAGCCAAATATATATATTTTATTTATTTGTTGAAATGGAGTCTCATTCTGTCGCCAGGCTGGAGTGCAGTGGAGATCTTGGCTCACTGCAACCTCCACCTCCTGAGTTCAAGCAATTCTCCTGCCTCAGCCTCCCGAGTAGCTGGGATTACAGGCACCCGCCAACACACCCAGCTAATTTTTGTATTTTTATCAGAGACAGGGTTTCACCATGTTGGCTGGGATGGTCTCGATCTCTTGACCTCGTGATCTGCCCACCTCGGCCTCCCAAAGTGCTGGGATTACAGGTGTGAGCCACTGTGCCCAGCCATATATATATATTTTTAAATGGAGACAAACACAAGAAGAAAGTAACTAAAGCTTATAAAGCTTCTGCCTCTGTGAAATGGAAATCAGAGAAGTGAGAAATGTGGGAGGGTGCGTTGTTTTTCAGCATGTGTTGGGTAGAACTCTAGTTGTTTAACTATGAATATCTGTATCTCCAATACAAGTGCTTGCAAACAAACAAAAATTACATATGCCCAGATATTCTATAAAGCTTTGTGTACAGAAGCATATCCTAATATGTTTTATTCTAACTCTGAGAAAACACATGATTAGATAGGAAATTTAATTCTGCTTGAATAGTATGGATTGGCTCTTTTGTGTATTTCTTTTTCTGAAATGATGTTTTAAAAAGTAACAAAAGTATGCATTTTTACTAGATTACTATTGTATAAACTGGTAACCTACTAAAAAATATACTTCTGTTACTGGTTTTTACAATAGTAACATAATAAAAATATATTTTGCTGCTGTAAAAACTGATTTTTACCATAGTAACCTAGTAAAAATATAGTTTTACAGATACATACACTTAAAAAGTGCAATGTTGTGAATTGAAATAAAATTAAAATAAGGTATATTTCTGTTCATGCAAATGCTACTAAATGTAATTGTATTTAACTCTAATGGTAGTGTGGGACTATGGAATCATGCTTTTTTTAGTAGATACCAAGACATTTTAAACAGTTAACTTATTTTTTATTTTTCTGTAAACTCTCTTAGATGCATCAATATACATTAACAAAGTTTTACTCACTATATTTGTGAATATAATACATTAGCTTTTATTATAATTTTTGTAACAGTTATTAGTAATTACTACTCTTCCTTTATATATCTTCCATTTACAAACTTGTGCTATATTTAAATGACTGAAGTATTATATATTAAAATATTATTATACACATCAGTATAATCAATGTGACCATTTAATTTACCTTAATATGAGACATCTTTCCATTTATTAGATGCCTAAATGAGTCAGTATAATGATGCTTTTGAATAATGAAATGAATATAATGAAAAACATCATCAGTTTATACACTGAGTGGCAAGAAATTTACAGAAGTGTACTTTAACCAGTTTGCTAACCAGTTCTGTAGAAGCAGATATAGATCTATATATATTATATAGATATATATATTATATATATATAAAATTTGGGTGCAATTTTTTAAAATGTGTATTTTGCATAGTCATCAAGTCATGACTTTTAGGGTATCCATCACCCAAATAATGTACATTATACCCATTAAGTAATTTGTCTTCATCCACCTTCTCACCCTTCCGAGTCTCCATTATCTATCATTCCACTTTCTCTGACCATGGGTATACAGTTTTTAGAACCTATTAATGAGTGAGAACATGTGATTATTTACTTTCTGTGTCTGGCATGTTTCACTTTAGATAATGACCTCGAGTTTTATCCATGTTACTCCAAAATGTTTGTTTATTTATTTATTTAATTTATTTATTTATTTATTTATTATATTTTGGGGGACAGGGTCTCACTCTATCACTTGAGCTGGAGTGCAGTGACATGACCATAGATCACTGCAACCTCGGACTCCTGGGCTCAAGTGATCCTCCTGCTTCAGCCTTGGGAGTAGCTTGGACTACAGGGGTGAGTTACCACCATACGTGACTAATATTTTAAATTTTTTGTAGTGAAAGGGTTTCGCTATGTTGCCCAGGCTGATCTTGAATGTCCGGCCTCAAGTGATCCTCCTGCCTCGGCCTACCAAAGTGCCGTGATTATAGACATGAACCACTGCTCCAGGCCATTTTGTTCTTTTTTATGACTGAATAGTAATCTAATGTGTAAGTATACCACATTTTCTTTATGAAATCATCAATTAATGGATACTTATTTTGATTCCTATTGTGAAAAGGAATAGGAACAATTGTGAATAATGCTGTAATAAGCATTTAAGTGCAGGTAATTTTTGATGTATTCATTTTTTTCCTTTGGGTAGATACTCGCTAGTAAGATTGCTGGATTGAATTTTAGTTCTATTTTTAGTTCCTTGAGAAATGTCCTTATTGTTTCCCATAGAGGTGGTACTAATTTACATTCCCACCAAAAGTGTATAAGCATTCCTTTTCTCCACATTTTTGTCAACAGCTACTATTTTTTTCTTTTTAATAATAGTCATTCTCACTGGGATAAAATGATATTTCATTGTAGTTTTAATTTGCATCTCTTTGATGATTAGTGATGCTGAACCTTTTTTCACATATCAATTAGCTATTTGTATGTCTTCTTTTTAAAAGGTACCTATTAAGGTTCTTTGATCACTTTTTAATGCAGTAGTCCCCAAACTTTTTGGTACTAGGGACCATTTTCATGGAAGACAATTTTTCCATGGACAGGGAATTTGGGGGAGTTGGTTTTGGGATTAAACTTTTCCACCTCAGATCATCAGGCATTAATTAAATTCTCATAAACTGTGCACAACCTAGATATTTCACATGTGCAGTTCATAATTAGGTTCGTGCTCCAATGAGAATCTAATGCTGCCACTGATCTGACAGGAGGTGGAGCTCAGGTGGTAATGCTCACTCTCCACCACCCACCTCCTGCTGTGCCACCCAGTTCCTAAGACTGATACTAGTTCACAACCCAGTGAACTACCAAAGGCCAAAGACCGGTACTGGTTCATAGCCCAGGGTTTGAGGACCCCTGTATTAATGGGATTATTATTATTTTTTATTGTTGTTGTTGAGTTCCTTATACATTCTGTATATGAGTTTACTGTTGGATAAATGGCTTGAAAATATTTTCTTCCATTCTGCCAGTTACCCATTAACTTTGTTGATCCTTTATTTTGCTGTACAGAAGCTTTTTAGTTTAATTAAGCCCCATTTGTCTGTTTTTTGTTTTTGTTGCTTGTGTTTCTGAGGTCCTAGTAATAAAGTTTTTGTCCAGGTCATTGTCCAAGAGAGTTTTCACTCGATGTTATTCTAGTATTTTTATAGTTTTAGTTCTTACATTTAAATCTTTAATCCATCTTTAGTTGATTTTTATGTATGGTTAGAGATAGGAGTTCAGTTTCATTTTTATGCAATAGCAATCCGGTTTTCACAATCTCATTTATTGAAAAGGATATCCTTTCCCAAATGTAAGTTTTTGTCAGTTCTGTCAAAGATCACTTGACTGTAAATATGTGGCTTTATTGTTGAGTTTTCTATTCATGTTCACCTTATCAGTGTGTCTATTTTTATACCAGTACTATGCTGTTTTGTTTACTATAGCCTTGTGATATAGTTTGAAGTAGGATGCCTCCAGCTTTATCCTTTTTCGTTAGGATTACTTTGACTGTTCCGCTCCTTTTTGGTTCCACATAAAATTTTGGATTGTTTTATTCTTTTTCTGTGAAATATGAAGTTAGCATTTAAATAAGAATTGCATTGAATCCAGATTTCTTTTAGGGCCATTCAGTCATTTTCGTGATAATGATTTTTCCAACACATGAGCATGGTGTGCTTTTCTATTTGTTTGTGGTATCCACAGTTTCTTTCATTAGTTTTATGAAGTTTTCATTGTAGCAATCTTTTACCTCCTTGGTTACATGTATTCTTAGGTATTTTTATTTTTAAAGCTATGTAGAATATTTAACCAAGGAAATAAAAGATCTATTTTACCTTCTTGGAGGTTAAAAGAGATTTTTGTTTGTTTGAGCCGATGTCTCACTCTGTCACCCATGCTGGAGGGCAGTGGAGCGGTCTTGGCTCACTGCAACCTCCATCTCCTGGGTTCAAGTGATTCTCCTGCCTCAGTCTCCCGAATAGCTGGGACTACAGGTATACACCACCGCACCCAGCTAATCTGTTGTATTTTTAGTAGAGACGGGGTTTCACTATGTTGACCAGGCTGGTCTTGAACTCCTAACCTCAAGTGATTTGCCTGGTTTGGCCTCCCAAAGTGCTGGGATTACAGACAGGAGCCACCACACCTACCGAAAGGTTGTTTTTAATCTCTTGGAATACTTTCTTGATTTTGTTCTAGGCTAGATAGTTATTAGCGTATTGAAATGCTACTGATTTTTGTATAGTAATTTTAATTTCTACAACTTTATTAAATCATTTAATAAATCTGAGAGTTCTTTCTGGTGAAATCTTTAGGTTTATCTAAATATAAGGTTATATCATCAGCAAGGGAGGATAATTTGACTTCCTCTTTTCTAATTTGGCTGCCTTTAATCTTGCCTGATGGCTCTGGCTATGACTTCCAGTATTATGTTAAATAACTGTGGTGAAACTGGGCATCCTTGTCTTGTTCTAGATCTTAGAGAAAATTAAATTTTCTATCCAATATAATGTTGGCTGTGGGTTCCCCAGTGGAAACATGAACCAAAGAACAACACTCAACCTTTCCTGTACTAGGGAGTCATTCCTGGTTTCCAGCTGGCCTCAGGCATGCAGGCTACCTGTTTTCCTTACCCTTCTTTGATTTTGATGTATCCTTTCATTTTTCTGTTGGTCTTCCATGTCACCTCTTATAAAATGTATTCAAAACATGATTGCCTGCACACTATTTTGGTTCTTCTAAGTGGATCAGGTATACTTGAAATGCTTCTAGTCAGCCATTAAAGAAAAAAAAGAAAGCAATTTTTAAGTTACTAATTTACATATTATACCTACTGTTTTTAAGATTACCTATTCACTCAAATACAGCTAAGTGTATTGCTATTATTTTGTGTCTATTAATGTCTTTATTATCTTTCAAGTTAATGTTCAAAAGATATTTATTTTTCTTCTGCCCATGAAAATTGTGATTATATATTTTACAACAGGCATTTAGTTAGATTAAGCTACTGACCACATGCATTTATCAATCCCCCAAAATTGATAAAATTATAGTAGAGGAATTCTAATAAGAATAGAGTATCAATGACAATAATCAATTAAAGAGTTGGAATAGCAACTGAATATATTATGACATTTAAAAAAATCAAGTATAGCTAGAGGACCAGGAAATTCAGTATCGGATTATTTATGATATTCAGAGAGATAACAAAGAAAACAATATAAAACCTATTACTAAAGAATGGGACTGGGAGCAGTGGCTCACACCTGTAATCCCAGCACGTTGGGAGGCCCAGGTGGGGCGATCATGAGGTCAGGAATTTGAGACCAGCCTGGCCAACATGGTGAAACTAAAGAAAAATTAGCAGGGTGTGGTGGTGCATGCCTGTAATCCAAGCTACTTGGGAGGCTGAGGTAGGAGAATTGCTTGAACCTGGGGGGCAGAAGTTGCAGTGAGCTGAGATCGCGTCATTGCACTCCAGCTCTAGGCAACAGAACAAGACTCCATCTCATGGGGAGGGGGAGGGAAAGAATGGTATGGAGTATAATGAAGAGTGTTAGAATGAAAACTATTTGATATATAGATAGATAGGAAGACAAGTATAGATAGATGCAAACTTGTTTTTAGAAATCAACAGACAAAAATTGAGAGAAAAAAAATCTTGCACAAAACAATTTATAAATGGTGTGGAAAAAGAAAAAGAGATTGATTGGTTTAATGCAGTCTGGAAAACTGAGTCTATATCTTGGAATATATTTGATTACAAAAGCCAAGTGGAAATAAACTAAGTAATCACTGGGGTAAGAACTGACCAGATGCAATAGACATTTATTAAGAAAAGCAAACTACTGCCCTTCTTTATATTTTAAGGATGCATTAAAATAAGTATATATACGTACAAGATTAAAGGGTCCAGATAGAATTCACATACTGGCTCCTGGTAAGTACTAGAAGACAGAATCCAATCAAAGTAAGACAAAGAACAAACAATGTGTTCAGAAGACTTCTACAGATATATAAATACAGGCCAGAGTTTTTGAGATCTGTGATTTTCCTGACTTAGTACTTCTCAAAATGAAGTTGGACAAGTTATTTTGTGTAATAAACCATATCATTGTATCATTTGGTCACTTCAACTCTCTTATAATCTATCTACATCAGTGTATGGGGACAATCATGAACCGGAAAATAAGCAAAGTCCCTTTTCCATTGTTTCTCTGTATGATTTGTTCTGATACTGAAATTGTTCGTTTGTTGAAATTGTTCGTTCGTTGTTCCTTCTGCTGTTGCCCTGAGCTCCTTGGTGAATGGCAGTGGACCCATGTACCAAAAATCAAACAAACAAAGAAAAAAGAAGGCTTTCGGTTGAGTAAAACAAATTCCTAAAGTGATCAACATTTCCAACATGAAAAACGAAGAAAGGAAAAAAAAGACCTGCATTAAGTTATGAATCGGTTTATAAAATTTAAAAACTCCATGAAGATAAAAAGATACTAACTGCACCAAGAGAAAATAAAAGTAAACCAAAGCGGGCTAAGGCTACATAGATGTACCCAGTTGATCAAAATATATCAAATTACTTACTTCAAAAATGTGCACATTTTGGCACATATATTGCTCTTCAATAAGTTATAATAATAATAGAAACCCATAAGACAGTTCAAATTAAGTATGCCATTAATGCATCTCAGCAGCAGCACTGCAAAACTGCCTGAGTACAAATTAATTTTTACTTAGAATTCCATACCCAGCTAAATAATTAATAAAATAGGATATTAAAATAGAAGTATTTTTGTTCCAAGCATTTGGAGATTTTCATTTGGGTCTACTTTCTTCTCAGAGAGTTAATTAAGAATGTACCCTGGATAAATAAGGACAGAGAAAGACAGACTACGTGGTATGTGGAAAATTTTGGATAAACTCACGAATGTCCTAAAGGAAAGTTCAGAATGAGAACTGTGCAGAAGTGGGAGTAGTCAATATCAGAATAGAGGGACTGTGGGCTGTGGGATAATGCATTGTCAAGATGTTAGGAACAAATGGTGTGTGTGTGTTTAAGGGTGGATGTTAATAAACCTGGTAAGATGGATTACTTAAAAACAAATTTTTTGTACGTTAGTAGAGACCGGTTTGCACCACTCTGACCAGGCTGGTTTCAAACACCTGACCTCGTGATCCGCCTGCCTCGGCCACTGAAAAAATTAGCTGGGAGTAGTGGCAGGCACCTGTAATCCCAGTTACTCAGCAGACTGAGGCAGGATAACCGCTTGAACCCAGGAGGCAGAAATTGCAGTGAGCCAAGATCGTGCCACTGCACTCCAGCCCAGGTGACAGAGTGAGACTCCATCTAAACAAACAAACAAACAAAAGAGGATACCATGATAAAAATTAATTGTAGAAAAAAGTGATTAGAGAGTCAAGAGAAAATAGAATTCACATAAGAGCTATAGTTGAATTTAGAATAAACATTATTTATTCTAATCTTAAATTTCTGGATGTCGTGAACTCACTTTTTCCTTCATCCAGCCTCTCATACAACTAAATATCCTGGAAATAATTTTTAAAACAAGAATACCACAAAATGACTTAGAGAATTGAAAAGAAGACGACGACTGATTAGAAAGCTCAGAACTTGAAGAATGATACTGCGGTCAAACAATAACCCCGGTTTTATTTGTTTGTTTTAGCTCCCATTTTATCTCCATATATATCAAATCAGGCATCACAGAGGTCTTCTACCCAGAACTACCACTAAGAATAGACAAAATCAAACCAACAAACAAGCAGACATAACAAAACCTAGAAAAGCCTAGACTCTTTGGCCAAAGGATTGGAAACAGAAATGTCCAGTGGAGATCTAGCAGGGAATAGACCCACAACCCATGGTATATAGCTTGATTATCCCACAGAGACTGGTGCCAGTATCACTGGCAAGGCTGACCTAATCCTATGTGCCACAGCCACTGGCAGAGAAGACTGGTCTGCCTTCAAGGTGACATCAGCATGGTCAAGTTGAACCAATGCTTTACTCATCCCACACTAACCAACCGTGATGGGCCGAATCAGTCTTCAGCTAGAGAGTCGGTGAAGTCTGAGCAATGACAGGCTTTCTCTATCTTCAGGGCAGTAAGTGTCACCAAAGTGAGATAGGGTGACTTTTCTTCTATCCATCACACAGGAAATGTGGTGTGATGCCTACCATGTGATTCAGTGACCCTAGAGAGAGAGAACCATGCCCTGCTCCATGACAGGTGGAAACAGACAGACCCCTTGGCCTGCATCTGCATTACTATCAAGCCTAGCTACTGCTGGCCCGCCACTCTGTGGCAAAAGACAGCGTAAGTCCAGCAACTTCCACCTCTCTAACTTACAGCAACAGATAAACCAAGCCAAGTGTTTCATGACACTCTACTTAATTACAGAGTTATGTAGATGCAGCTGTCCCTGGCCATTCATCTAGCAACAGAAGAAGACCAAGGCCAAATATTTTCTTCCTCCCAACACGTGGATAAAGAAACAGCTAAAGTTGTGCTTCTTCTCCCTAAAGAGAATGGTAGAGATAAAATAGGAAGCTACGAGCATCTAACAGTCGGAGAATAGACTGACAGACACTCTGTTCTGCAGGTCCAACATCTACCTCCCACTCCGCCCCCCACCGTACCAATACCTGGTGGCCGAGGGAAGAACCTTGCTACCACGGTAGTTGGAACCAGAATAGATTTAGCAAGTGTTGCAGTGAAGCCCTCAGAACAAAGCAGATAAGAATATGATGTCAGGAGCTCACAATACTAAACTGGAACGATAGCCTATAGAGTGTTATAGAAAGTACACACTAAACCTAATCAGAGTGACTGCCTACTAAGATGGATATATATAAGATTCATATTCTCCAAATGTATTTTATAAAATGTCCAGGATATAACCAAAAACCCAGTGATCATACAACAAACCATTAAATCACAACTTCATGAATTTAATGGTTCATAAATTTGCTTCAACAAGCAATTATAAATTGTATTGAAACTAAAGAAAAACTAGATAATCTCCTCAAAGAAATTAAAGTTATATAAAAAAAGAACTAAGTGAAAATTATAGACTTGAAAGTTGCAAGTAACCAAACAAACAAACAAGACTCTTGGATAAGATCCATAGTAGACTGGAGGTGAGAGAGAACAGACTCAGTGACCTTGAGGACAGATATAGTATTTACTCAGTCTGAACAACAGAGAGGATATAGACTGAAAAAGCAAAAAGCACAGAGGCTCAAAGACCTCTGGGACTATAACAATAAATCTAACATTTTTTTGTTCATATTATTGGCATCCTAGAATGACAGTAGAAAAAAAGCAGGGCTAAAAAGTTATTGGAAGAAGTAAGAACTAAAAGTTCACTAAATATAGCAAAAGACATAAATCTATAAATGTATGAAACTGAGAAAATTCCGAATAGAACAAGTCCACAGAAATGTATGCCACATCATGTCATTATTAAACTTCTAGAAAGGAAAGACAAAGATAAAATCTTGGAAACAGTAAGAGAATAATGATCTCTTTTCTGTAAGAATACATAAACTTGAATGGCAATGGATTGTATACCAGAAAACGTGAAGATCAGAAGGAAGGAAAATAAGAGACCAGATTGGCAGAGTGACAGGTGGGGGAAACCAAGAATTTGTCACAAGAGGATATATCTTTAAATAATGACTAAATAAACCTCTTCAAAAAGAAAAAAAATAAATAAGAGAAGGGACTTCTATCTTCATAAAGGAAAGAAGAGGAAAATAATAAATAAAAAATAGAAGCAGATATCAGAATTCTTTCCTCTATGAATTTCTTAAATTATATTTTAAATTTAAAGCAAACATTATAACACCTAATGTGTTACCAACTATACATAGTGTAAATACTTAAGAAAATTATATTTAAAAAATAGGAAAGGTAAAGGGATCTAAGTCAAAGTAAAGTTTTAATACTTCACTAGAAGTAGCAAAACATGTGTGATGTAATCTGTGTTTTTACACATATATTGTGATATCTAGAGAAACCACTAAAAAATTGTCAAAGCAATATGACTGAAATCATTATAAATTAAGACAGAAGAGTAAACATGTCTAGGCAATCTAAAAGAAGACAAGAAAAAAAAAATTCTCAAAACTCTACAGTAAGAAAACAAACAACCTGATTAAATAATGTGCCAGATGCCTTGCCAGACACCTCACCAAAGAAAATATAGAAATGGCAAATAAGCATATAGAAGATTCTGCACATCACATGTCATTAGAGAAAAGCAAATTAAAATAACAATGAAATACCACTACAAGTGCATTGAATACTCATTTATTGCTGGGGGCGGGGGTGCTGCAAAATGGTACAGCCACTTTTGTAGATAATTATGTGGTTTGGCCTTGGCCCCAACCAAATCTCATCTTGGATTGTAATTTCCATAATCCCCACATGTTTTGAGATGGACCCAGTGGGAGGCAATTGATTCATGGGGTTTGTTACCCCCATGCTGCCGTTCTCATGATAATGAGTGAGTTCTTCACGAGATCTGATGGTTTTATAGGGGCTTTTCCCACTTTTGCTCGTCACTTCTCTTTGCTGCCACCATGTGAAGAAGGAAGTGTTTGTTTCCCCTTCTACCATGATTGTAAGTTTCCTGAGGCTTCCCCAGCCATGCTGAACTGTGCATCAATTAAACCTTTTTCTTTTATAAATTACCCAGTCTTTTATTAGCAACGTGAGAACAGACTAATACAGGTAGTTTGGCAGTTTCTGACAAATGTAAACATGCCTTTGTCATATGAATCAGTAGTCATTGAGTTGAAAACAACCAAGGTGCCCTTCAATACATGAGTGAATAAATAAACTGTGGTGTATCCAGACACTGGAATATTATTCAGCATTAAATGAGACGAGGTATGACATCATGAAAAGACACAGGGAAAACTTAAATGCCTATTACTAAGTTAAAGAAGCCAGTGTGAAAAGGTTACATACCCTACTATTTCAATGTTATGACATCCTGGAAAAGGCAAACCTATGAAGACAGTAAAAAGATCAGTGATTGCCAGGGGTTGGGAAGGAGAAAGGCATGAACAGGGGGAACACAAAGGATTTGAGGGCAGTTAAAGAAAAACTACACATTGTATTATATAGGTAGATACATGCCATTATATTTTATCCCAATCCATAGAATGTATACCAAGAGTGAATCCCAATATCAACTATGGTTTTGAGTGATTATGATGTGTCAACATAAGTTCATCAATTGTAACAAATGTACCATGCTGACGGAAGATGTTGGTAACGAGGGAGTCATGCATATGTGGAGTCAGGGTATATATAGGACATTTCTATGCCTTCATTTCAATTTTTCTGTGAACTTCAAACTTCTCTAAAAAAACTAGTCAAAAAAGGAAGAAAAAAATGTACTGAGAAACAGAAGAAACAAAGAGAAGACAAATAATAAAATATCTCAAAACGAAGATGGAAAGAACTCAACACTTGACAGTATTTAAAAATGAGAACATGAAAAAATACATAAAAAGTTGTTTTTCACTGGAAAAGATATCAAGTGAACAAAGGAAAACATGTTTTAAATTGATAGCCATTAGATCAACAAATATTAAAAGCAGATATCAATACTCACCTTTCACAATGGCCTAAAAGCTGTGATGACATCAAATGCTGATGAGGGTGTCATGTAACTGTATCACTCATACATTTCTGGTGAAACTGGAAGATAATAAAGCTACTCTAGAAAATCATGCAACAGTTTCTTTTAAAACTGAAGATACACCTGTCCATATGACCCAGCAATAGCAGTCTTGGACATTTATCCCCCAAAATAAAATTATGTCCACATAAAAGCTGTATACAAATATTTATAGCGGCCAGAATTTGTAATAACCAGAATTTGAGAATAATATGTATATCCCTTAATGGGTAAAAGAAACAAACTCTGGTGCATTCGTGTCATGCAATACTACTTAGCACTAAAAATAACAAACGATTAATAAGTTTTACATGTATATCAACAAAGTTCTGCTGTGTGAAAAAAAAGCCAGTGTTAAAATGGCACATGCGGTGTGATTCTATTTACATAACATTCATTAAATAAAAATCAAACAAACAGAGATAAAGAACAGACTAGCAGTTGCCAGTGGTTAGGGATGGGAACAGGAGGTAAGGATGACTGGCTGTAAGAGGCTAGCATGAGGGAATCTGGAGATGATGGAAAAATTCTGTATGTTGATTTTGGTGGTGGTTACATGAAGCAACACGTGGCATTGTGTTTTCTGACACTGACCAACATATACTCCAATTTTCTACCCTCATCACCCAACATATGTTTAGGTGGTTATTAAAAATTATAGAGAAGAAGCAGAACAACATGGCCAAACAGGAGAAACCACTGACCACTATCCCCACAGGAACACTAAACTGAACAACTATCAGAAACAAACAAACAAACAAAAAAAACACCTTAATAAGCACCGAAGTCAGCTGAGCAGTCACAGTACCTGGTTTTAAAATCATAGCAAGGAAAGATGCAGTAAACGAAGTAGAAAAAACAGTCTTGACTTGTAGATGCTAACCCTCTGTCATCCCCAGGCAGTTTCCACATGGTGCAGGGAAAGAATCTGTTTGCTTTGGAGAGGCAGCGTGCAGTGATTGTGAAACTTTGCATTGGAAAACATGTTGGTATTTCATCAAAATAGTAAACATAGAATTACTATATGACCCAGTAATTCTATCCTTAGGTATATACTAAAAATTAACAGAATCGTATGTCAACACAAAAACTTTTACAGAAATGTTAACATTTCTGTATTGTTAGCATTATTCATATTAGCTAAAAAGAGAATACAATCCAAAATGTCCATAAATTGAAGAATGGCTAGACAAAATGTGGTATAGACATACAATGGACTGTTATGCAATAATAAAAAAGAAATAATGTACTGCTTCATGCTACAACATGGACGAACTCTGAAAACATTACAAATGAAATAAGCCAGCCATAAAAGTCCATTTATTATGCATTTCCATTTGTAGGAAATGCCCAGAATAAATAAATGTATAAAGACCAAAAATAGATCAGTAGTTACCTCAACATGGGGGACATGTAGTGATGGGAAGTGACTGCCAGTAGGTAGAGATTTCTTTTACAAGTAACAAAAATATCCTAAAATTGATTATGGATAGTGATGCAACTCTGTTAACATACTAAAAATCATTAACTAGAGACTTTAAATAGGTGAATCCTGGCTGGGCACAGTGGCTCATGGCTGTAATCCCAGCACTTTGGGACCCCGAGATGGGTAGATCACTAGGTCGGGAGATTGAGACCATCCTGGCTAACACGGTGAAACCCCATCTCTACTAAAAATACAAAAATTAGCCAGGTGTGGTGACACGTGCCTATAGTCCCAGCTACTAGGGAGACTGAGGCAGAAGAATCGCTTGAACCGGGGAGGTGGAGGTTACAGTCAGCCAAGATCGTGCCACTGCACTCCAGCCTGGGTGACGGAGTGAGACTCCATCTCAAAAAAAAAAACAAGAAAGAAACATGAATATTGTATGTGAGTTATATCTCAGAATAAACTCTGTTTTAAAAGAGTTAAATAAAGAAGGATAAATGGATCCAGAGTGCTGAAACAGACTATATAATCTATTTTCAAGTTTGTTTTTAATTTTTGAAAATAACATTATAAACTACTTAATATTATTTATGAACTTGAACCCCTAATTTATTTCCATTTTAAACCCAATTTAACATATGCTTCTTTGTTATGTATTAAGTAGTTTTTGGTCCACATATAAATTCTAATACATAGAAAGAGTTGCTATACAATTTCTATTTCTTTTCTCCTTTGAAGAAGACAGGTAGAAAAAAATCTTTTTTGGTTGTTGTTGTTTGTTTTTTTTCTAGAACAAAGTGATATTATTATCCCTTCCTAGAACTTTATTTGAAAATCGGTATTCCATTAGCCATATTGAAATGTGTGAATATCTGTGAATTAACGTATAAATCTCACACAACCTAAATATATTGCCCATGTTTAAGTACAGCTCTCTTTTTTCTATAAAATGCATTTAAAAATCTTTTGAATAATATTAACTTAGAATGAAATGTTATTAATATTGTTCTTCCTTAGAGAGAAAAGTGGTGTGTTAATCAGATACAGAAAGTTAACACTATTGTAAATACCAAAGGCAATATTTTCATTAACATTTCATTACATTTCAATTATTTTTTTGATTCCTATCTCTAGCACTTTATTTTTATTCTGAAACTACTTAGCTAAAGCTGAACAGGAAACTGTGTTTTTGTCTTTTCTTTCTGGGTTTTCTTCAGATAATTTTCAGAGACTCATTCTAGATTATGGACAAGAAAAGATGTGCAAATGTTATGATTAGACAGACTAGCATTAAGTTTCATTTTCTCCATAAATTGAGAAAAGTAGATATGAAATTTTGAGTAATTTTTTCTACCTCTCTGACTGTCAACATTTACATCTGTATAATATTGATGATAACACTTCCTTTCAGGGTGGCTAGAAATAATAAAAAATAATGAAAGATAAAACACCTCACACAATAGCTGCCACTCCCAGAATGTGATCATATATTATAATAATGATAATGATTATATGTCTAATATGTCATAATATTGCTGGACACTGAAAAACAAATGGGCTTTGCGCATTGAGTAAAATCTGTAATAGTGAAAAACCCTATTAATGTGTCCCAGTGAAGGCTGTATCTTGATCAATTCTAGATTTAGGTGTGTTCACACAGTCCCATGAATGTGTTGCAATCTCAAAATTATTCTGTTGTGTCTTGATAGAACAAATACCATATTGGGACTGCTCCTATTCTACAAGTTCATCTTTACATAGATTTTTCAACCTATGTAAATGTCTTGTTTAAATTATAATACCCAGTAGGTTTTCTCCAATAATGTTTATATGACTTCAAAGAACTTTACGTAACTCCTTATTCCCACTGAGCTTTTGTCTGTGTCTGAGATTTACACAGCACATAAGAGCTTTCAAAGAGATGTGATTTAAAAAAAAAAACAAGTAAATTAGGTTAACTACATGGAGATGTTTGCAATGTGATGAACCTTCAAACTATGCTGTTTTCTGATTTCACTCTCAGTTATGTGCTATCCTCCTTTTTTTCTACATTTCTAGGTCTGTTTTATTTCCAAAAGGGCTATACATCCTCTAGGTCAGAGATCAAAAAGATTCTTTCTATAACTGCATTAACGCTATAATATTTCAATAAAGAAAGTATGAAATGCGTTTTGAATTTCTACTTAGGACCTGATAAATATTCCAGTATTTGGTATATTCTCATGCAAACTTTTGGAGATCTTTCTTACAGTTTTCTGTAAAACATGAAAAGACCACGATTTAGGGCTAAAAATTGTGTTTCATTTCTAGAATTCTGATGTCACCATTTACTAAAAATATAAGAGTTTAATGTTATATTAACATTATGTTCATGCACCTATCAGCTGTATTATGATTTTCTGCCATTTATGAAAAAATGCTAAACATATACTTCTGATAACCTGGCATTTGTTATACTTGGCATGTGTAACAAATGTTTTTAAGTCATTGTGAAAAAAAATCTAATGCCATAACGTAGAAATACCACAACCAAAGAAATACATTCTCTTTTAAAATTTTATTAATTGTCATATATGGTGTGAAAAACTTTTGAATTCAACAAATGAAACATACATTATCTAAATAGTATTAAATTATACAATACCTATCAGTCAGATTTCTAAAATAAATTACAAAGCAACTCTTCCTGATGTTTAATAGTTAAATAAAAAATAATTATAAAGAAAAGACAAGGTATTTGAGTACATTGATATCACATAAACATTAATGTTGACTGTTTGTTCACATTAATGTTGACTGTTTGTTCACAAGGTTGTTCACAGTCAGTGGTTCTATAATAGTCGTTCAGCCTCACAGTTTGTTTAAATCTTCAGTTCACATTAATACTTGGAAATGTCAGACTACCATTTTCACTTTCAATTGTGCTAAAATATTTATGTGCCAAATCGACTATCACTTATGTCCCTCAAACCTTACTACACGTAGCATATGACACCAGAGCCCTGTTCTTTCAAGACTTCTGAAATTCAGCTCATTCTTATGAAAAATGATTCACTTACTGTATTCTTCTGCATAAAAACATAATGATCTGAGTACAGAATAGATAGATGATAGGTAGATTTATTTTTATGTAAATTTGATCTTTTATTTTGGGTGAGACATAATCTAGTTGTTACTAAACAAATTTTACTAATGATTGAGCTGAAAGATACTGCAAGAGGCTAAGCCACACAGTCTTTGGAGTCAGAGTGTTTAGGAAAGTTTCTCAGCCCCTCAACTTTCTATAGCTGTGCGAACAAGATCAAGTCACTTAAGCCTTGGGGTCTCAGTTTCTCTATGTGTAAAAGTAAGATGGTTAAAGTGTCTACCTCAAAATGTTTGTGTGGAGTTCACATGTGTTTATACTTACAAAGCTTTTACAACAGTGTCTGGAGTATCATAAGCTTGGTTTAAACATTTGCTAGTAACACTCTCTTTTTAAATAAAAGTCATATTATTTAAACGTATACTTAAATGCCATTCTATATTCTGAAGTTTAAATTTTTAAGCAATAGTCTGCCCAATATGATATCTGGTTATTTTGTCCAAGTTATAAACTTAATCTTACCTCTTGGCCGCATTCAGTTTTCTATACTTGCTTAGTCAGCCTTTTAAAGCCAACCTCAATTGCAAGCAGAGACTCAGTCATCCATTACGTTAGCTCTGTTATTCAGGATCAGTTGTTAATGGATTTCTGATGTAGATGGAAGTTTTTGTGTAACTGAGCTATCACTTTGACAGATGAGATCACAATAGTTTTAACTGATGTTCTTTCAAGCCTCAGGAACGCTTGCTTACATGGTATAGCTGAAGCATTTCAAAAGCAATGCATGATACCTAGTAGCCTAAATTACTCTACACAGACACACATTATTTAAAAAAAAAAATGTTTCAAGGTTTTTAACAAGTTTACAAATTGATAAAAGCAAAATCTTTTTAATTAAATATAATCTTTTAAATGAACAGTTTGAAAGGGCTAAGCAGCCTCCCTACAATAAAATACTGTCTTTGAAGTAATTTCCATTCATTTGAACTTGAATTTAAAGGTATTAAATTCAACCTCTTTTTTCTTAACAAGCCTCTGCTGATTCATTTATATTGCTATATTTTCTGAGTAAAAGGTACGAAAAGCAGAGCAGTTAAAGAGACAAAAGTTTATTTTAAAAACGTGTATTATTTATTTGTTCCTATTAAACCATTGCCATTGTCATAGTAATACTGATACAAGTGTAATTCTATTTAGAAGTTTGAGGCACTACTCTTTTTTAGATTGTTTTCTTCACTAAGAAAAGAACAAAACAAAATTGAAAAATAATACTTTTTTTCATCTTGCCCTTAGTAGAAAAAATATCAATTTGCAGTTCAAATTAGGTAAATTTAATATTTTTCTATTAAAAATATATGGTGTGTGTAAGTATGTATGTGTGTGTGTGTTGATAATTTAAATAACACAATATATTTTCTTGTAAGTGGACCAAAAGTACAAAAGGAAATGACATGTAATTTGTAGACAACAAATTAAATTAAAAGCATCTTAATTTTTTTTTTTTTTGAGACAGAGTCTTGCTCTGTTGCCCGGGCTGAAGTGCAGTGGCCAGATCTCAGCTCACTGCAAGCTCCGCCTCCCGAGTTTACGCCATTCTCCTGCCTCAGCCTCCCGAGTAGCTGGGACTACAGGCGCCCGCCACCTCGCCCGGCTAGTTTTTTGTATTTTTTAGTAGAGACGGGGTTTCACAGTGTTAGCCAGGATGGTCTCGATCTCCTGACCTCGTGATCCGCCCGTCTCGGCCTCCCAAAGTGCTGGGATTACAGGCTTGAGCCACCGTGCCCGGCCGCATCTTAATGTTTTAAATAGAGTTCATACTTACATGTTTTAATGCTTATAAATAAAATAGAGGTGAGACCAGTAAAACAGAATAGAGAACCCTCCAGCAGCCTTCCCCTGCACAAGAACACCAAATTGAATAACCATCCACACAAGAAAACACCTCCATAGGAACCAAAAATCAAGTAAGCAGTCATAATACCTAGTTTTAACTTAGTATCAAGAAAAGAGGCACTGAGGAGGGAAGGGAAAAGAGCCTTGAATTGCTCTTCCCATCTTCCAACAGCAGCAGTGGTCATGTGTGGTGTGGAGAGAGAATCTGTGTGTTTGGGGAAGGGAGAGCGCGGAGATTGTAGGACTTGGCATTGGAACTCAGCGCTGCTCTGTCACAGTGGAAAGCAACATGGGGCAGAAATTTGCTGGCACCCATGGAGGGAGCATTTAGGCTAGCCCTAGCATGAGAAGAATTCTCTCTCTCAGTGGCTGGAATTGATTGCTGGCTAATCTCACCACTGCAGGCTAAAGGGCTGTGGAGCTCTAAATAAACTTGACAGGCAGTCTAGGCCATAATCACTGAAAAATATTTCAAGGCAAGTCCTGGTGCTGGACTAGGCTTGCAGCAAGTGGGCTTGGGTTGTACACGAACTAGTGAGGCACCAGCTGGAGCAGGTAAGGGAGTGCTTGCACGACAACTCCCCCAGCCCCAGGCAGTGCAGCTTGCAGCTCTGGGAGAGACTCTTCCTTCCATTTGAGAAGAGGAAAGGGGAAAGCAAAGAGGTCTTTGCCTAAAAACTTGGATACCTGCTCAGACAAAGTAAATTAGGGCATCAGGCAGAGTCCCGAAGCCCTCATATCAGGCCTTAGCTATTGGACAACATTTCTAGACAACCCTGGGCAACAGGGGAAATGACTGCCTTGAGGGGAAGGACACAGTCTTGGAAGGATTTATTGTCTGCTGACTAAAGAGCACTTGAACCTTCTATGAATATCAGTGGTTTCCAGGTGGTACTCACTGCAGGCCTTCGGTGAGACCCAGTGCTGTGCTGGTTTCAGATGTGAACCAGGGCATTCCCAGACGTAGTGGCCATGGAAAGTTACTCCTTATGTTTTAGGAAAGGAGAGGAAAGAGTAAAAGAGACTTTTTCTTTCAGCTCCCGAACCAGCTCAGCCACAGTGATGTAGAACATCAAGTGGGCTCCTGGGTTCCCTGATTCCAAGACTTGCCTCCTGGATGGCATTTATGGACTAGACTTTGGCCAGATTGGCACCAAACTGTCCTTAAAGGAGGCCTGGGAGTGTTCAGTACAAGCTGACTGCTGAACTCTTGGTCCTTGAGTGAACACTGGTACCAGCCAGATAGTACTTTGTATTCCCTGCTTGCTCATGGGTTTCCTTCCTTTAGAAGAATAGCTAATTCATGCTGGGTTAAATACCTAGGTGATGGGTTGATAGGTGCAGCAAACTACCATGGCACACGTTTACCTATGTAACAAAACTGCATATCCTGCACGTGTACCTTGAAACTTAAAGTGCATTTTTAAGTGAAACTATGGCCAAAATAATTCAAAACATTGAAATAATATCAAATACTTTTCTGACCACAATGAAATAAGACTGGAAATCAATAACAAGAGAAATATTAGAAACAGTAAAACACATGAAAATTAAACACTATGCTTCTATATGGGCAGTGGATCAATGAAGTAATTTAGAAGAAAATTTTTAAAAATTGCAACAAATGAAAACAGGAACAAACACATCAGAACCACTGAAATACAGCAAAATCAGGACTGAGAGGAAAGTTTGCAGTTATAAGTAACTACATCAGAAAAAATAAACACAAAAAAGACATCTTTATGATCCATCTTAAATTACTAGAAAAGCAATAGCAAATCATACCCAACATTAGAAGGAGAAAAGAAATAAGATTAGGGCAGAAATAAATAAAATTGAAATAAAAAATACAAAGGTTAATGAAAGAAAATTGAAAAACAAAAACAAATGACAAATCTTTAGTCATACCAACTAAGAAAAATAAGAGAGGAGACCCAAATAAATAAAATCAAAGATGAAAAAAAGAAACATTAAAACTGATACTGAAGAAATTCAAAGGATCATTAGAGACAACAATGAGCAGACATATTCCAGTATATTGGAAAATCTAGAAGCAATGGATTAATTTCTAGACAGAATCAGTGTACCAGGATTTAACCATGAATGATTCCAAAACCAGAATACACTAATAACAAGTAATGAATTTGAAACTGTCATAAAAAGTCTATCAGCAAAGAAAAACCCAGAACCTGATGGATTTACTGCTGAATATTACCAAACATTTAAAAAAGAGCCAATACCAATCTTACTTAAAAGATTCTGAAAAATAGAGAGAATACTTCAAAATTCATTCCATGAGGACAGTGTTACCCTGATACCCAAACCAGAAAAAGACACATCAAAAAAAGAAAAATATAGGCCAATATCCCTGATGAATATTGATGCAAAAATCCTCAACAAAACACTAGCACACCAAATTCAACTACATGTTAAAAAGATCATTCATTATGACAAAGTTGAATTTATCCCACAAATGCAAGGATGGTTCAACATACCCAAATCAATCAATGTGATACATCATATCAACAGAATGAAAGATAAAATCCATATGATCTGTACAATTCATGGTTAAAAAGCATTTGATCAAATTTGACATCTCTTAGTGATAAAAACTCTAAAAAAACTCGGTGTAGAAGGAGCATACCTAAACATAATAAAAGCCATGTATGACAGACACACAACTACTATCATACTGAATGGGAAAAAAATGAAAGCCTTTCATCCATAATCTGGAACATGACAAGGATGTCCACTTTCACTACCATTATTCAACATAGTACTGGAGGTCATATCTAAAGCAATCAGACAAGAGAAATAAATGAAGGGTAACCAAACTGGAAAGGAAGATGTCAAATTACCATTGTAGATGATAAGGTCTTATATTTGGAAAAATCTAAAGACCACCAAAACACTAATGGATCTGATTTTAAAAATTCAGTAAAGTTACAATATATAAAACCAAAATATAAAAATCAGTATCACTTTTATATGCCAACAGCAAACAATCTGTAAGAGAAATCAAGAAATTAATCTCATTCATTTACAATCATTACAAACAAAATATCTAGGAATAAACATAACCAAAGAAGTGAAAGATATCTGCAATGGAAACTATAAAACAGGCCGGGCGCGGTGGCTCAAGCCTGTAATCCCAGCACTTTGGGAGGACCAGACGGGCGGATCACGAGGTCAGGAGATCGAGACCATTCTGGCTAACACGGTGAAACCCCGTCTCTACTAAAAATACAAAAACTAGCCGGGCGAGGTGGCGGGCGCCTGTAGTCCCAGCTACTCGGGAGGCTGAGGCAGGAGAATGGCGTAAACCCAGGAGGTGGAGCTTGCAGTGAGCTGAGATCCGGCCACTGCCCTCCAGTCTGGGCGACAGAGTGAGACTCCACCTCACAAAAAAAAAAAAAAAAACTATAAAACATTGATGAAAGGTATTGTTCCATGAAGAGGGCACACACAAAAAACTGAAATAACATTTCATTCTCATGGATTGGAAAAATCATTATTCCTCCAAATTCCCAGAATAGCCAAAACCATTCTGAGCAAAAAGAACAAAACTGGAGGACTCACATTACCTGACTTCAAAGTATACTACAGCATTATATTAAAAAAAAAAAAAAAGAAAACAGCATGGTACTGGCATAGGAACAGTCATATAGACAAATGGAGCAAAAAGTGAACCCAGAGTACATGCATACATCTACAGTGAACTCATTTTCAACCATGGTTATAAGAATGTACACTAGGAAACAGTTAATTCAATAAATGGTGTTGGGAAAATTGGATATTCATGAGGAGAAGAATGAAACTTGACCCTTATCTCTCCCTATATACAAATGTAAAATAAAAATGGATTAGAGACTTAAATCTAAAACCTCAATCTCTGAAACTAATAAAGAATGGATAAACTCTCCAGGATATTGATCCAGGTGAGGATTTTTTGAGTAATACCCCAAAAGTACAGACAACTCAAAGCAAAAATGGACAAATTGGATTACATCAAGTTAAAAGGGTTCTATACAGCAATGAAAAGAACAAAGTGAGGAGACAACCCACAGAATGGGAGAAAAATATTTCCCAACTACCAATCTGACTAGGGACTCATAACCAGAATATATAAGGAACTCAAACAAGTCTCTGGGGAAAAAAAATCTAATAATCAAATGAAAAAATCAGCAAAAGATCTGAATAGAGATTTCTCAAAAGAAGGTATACAAATGGCAAACAGGTACATAAATAGGTGCTCAACATCACTGATCATCAGATAAAGGCAAATAAAAACTACAACAGAGTATCATCTTACCCCAGTTAAAATGGCTTTTATCCTAATGAAGGGCAATAAGGAATTATTGTGAGGTTGTGGACGAAAGAGTATCCTTGTACACTGTTGACAGAAACCTAAATTAGTATGACACCTATGGAGAACAGTATGGAGATTCCTCAAAATTTAAAAATAATGCTATCATATGATCCAAAAATCTCACCTCTAAATATAGTGCCAAAAAAAAAGAGGAAATCGGTATATCAAAGAGATATCTGCATGCCCATATTTATTGCAGCACTCCACAATAGCCAAGATTTGGAAGCAACTGAAGTGATATGGCTTGGCTCTGTCCTCACCCAAATCTCATCTTGAATTGTAGCTCCCATGATTCCCAGGTGTCATGAGAGAGACCTTGTTGGAGGTAATTGAATCATGGGGGCAGGGCTTTACAATACTGTTCTCATGATAGTGAATGTCTCGTGAGATGTGATGGCTTTGTAAAGGAGAGTTGCCTTACATCGCTCTTGCCTGCCGCCATGTAAGATGTCACTTTGCTCCTCATCTGCCATCAGCCATGATTTTGAGGCCTCACCAGCCATATGGAACTGCGAGTCAATTAAATCTCTTTCCTTTATAAATTACCCAGACTTGGATATGTCTTTATTAGCAGCGTGAGAACAGACTAACACACTAAGTGTCCAACAAGACTAATGGATAAAGAAAATATGGTACATATACACAGTTGAGTACTATTCAGCCATTAACAAAATGAGATCCTGTCTTTTACAACAACATGGATGGAACTGGGAATATTATTTCATGTGAAATCATCCAGGAACAGAATTACAACTTCCCGTGTTCTCACTGTGGGAGTTAAAAATTTGCACAGTTGGACCCGGCGCGGTGGCTCACGTCTGTAATCCCAGCACTTTGAGAGGCCGAGGAGGGTGGATCACGAGGTCAGGAGATGGAGACCATTCTGGCTAACAGGGTGAAGCCCCATCTCTACCAAAAAAAAGTAGAAAAAATTTAGCTGGGCCTGGTGGTGGGCCTGTAGTCCCAGCTACTCAGGAGACTGAGGCAGGAGAATGGCGTGAACCTGCGAAGCTTTCAATGAGCCGAGATTGTGACACTGCACTCCAGCCTGGGCTACAGAGTGAGACTCTGCCTCAGAAACAAACAAAAAAATTTCACAGTTGAACTTGTAGTGATAGAGAGTACAATGATAGAGAGGCTGGGAAGGGTAACAGTGGTGAGAGGGAAAAGTAGGGATACATAATGTGTACAAAAATATATAGAATAAGAAAGATCTAGTATTTGATAGCACAACAGAGTACAGCCAACAATAATTTATTGTACATTTAAAAATAACTAAAGAAATAATAACACAAAGAAATAATAAATGCTTGAGGTGATGAATATTTCATTTATTGTGTTGTGATTATGACCTATTGTATGCCTGTATCAAAATATTTCATGTAACTTATAAATGTATAGACCTAATATGTACCCATGAAAATTAAAAATATATATATTTTGTGTTGATTATTCAAATGTATATATTTTATGCTGTCAATAACAGGGAATAAAATAATCCAATTGTGTAATGTCTCTTACTGTAACTCACTTGGAGTAATTGTTGGAAATATAGATTCCTGTGAAGATTTTGATGTCAGTTTCAAGTTTTTCCAGGAATCTGCTTTTAAAAGGGACCACAGGCAATGCTATTATACACAATTAGGAAAACATGTTTGAATCATTTATTAACAGTAATCCTTTTTACATAGCTAATACACTGGATAATATTCATTGAAAAGAGTGAATGGTATCACTTATGCTAAACATGAGCTATATGATCCTTAAATATGTTCATTGAGAAAAATTCAAATAAAAATTAATTCTAATGCAATGTAGTCAATTGTAATATAAATACGCTATACCTAAGGAATTTCACCATACATCAATGACACGATGATTACAGAACAGAGGAATCAAATTTTACTCTTGAAAGTTTTTTGTGTTTGTTTGTTTTTCCAAGTGCCCAGACTCTGAGAGGATGAAGAGGGATGCACCATATCTAGGAAACTGCATCAATGAAGGCAAGGATAGGAAGATGTAATTTATCCTTGGAAGGTATCACCTGTGTCTCACTGAAACAGTTTTCAGGTAATCAAGAATACTGACAAGAAAAGAGGATTGTAGGGCACATTATTAGATTAAATATGCATGGATTGTTTACTACATGCAAAGTACAAGAAATTAAAAAGAACAAACAAGTACTTGGCAGCCCTTTGGCACAGTGGATGGGGTACTGGACTTTCATCTGAGCCTGGTGTGGTCGTTGTAAAAGGAGAAAAGAAAGAAATGTTAAAGACCTCTCAAACAGTTTACAATTCTGTTGCAGTGTCAAACCACAGTGTTTTATGTTACAAGAAAATACAGCAAAGTGCCCCATGTAAGAACATAAAGAAGCACATCCTACAGTCTAAAGAAGGCGACACGGTGAGGGAGGGATTAAGGAAGGTTTTCCTATGAAGTTACATGTAAGTTGGAAGCTGAGGCAAGGTGACAATCCAAAATATTGTTTGTGTATGAGAGAGAGAGAGTGTGTATTTGTGTGCAGTAATCTCCCCTTATCCACAAAAGATGCATTTCTAGATGCTCAATAGTTGCCAGAAATCGTTGCTGTACTGAACCTTACAAACACTTATGATTTTTCTATACTTACATAACTATGATAAAATTTAATTTGTAAGTCAGGCACAGTAAGAGATTAACAACAATAAATAATAAAATAGGACAGTTATAACAATATACTCCTCATAATTTCACAAATAGAAGATTCATTCTTATCATAGATCTTAGCAATCTGAGCATGCAAACTTTTTTTCTTACTAAGGTGACAACTTTCGCCTTTTCATTTGACAGGAGCGCTTTATGGCTTCCCTTTGGCAAATCCAAAATGCCAGCATCACTTCTCTTATACTTTGGGTCATTATTGAGAACAACAAAAATGACTTGAATACAAGCACTGTAATACCATGACAATTGATCTACTAATTGAGACAGCTAGTAAGTGATGACAGGTGGGTAGCACCGGCAGTATGGATCAGCAGGACAGAGTAGTGATTCACATCCCAGGTGGAACAGAGCAAGATGGTATGACATTTCATTATGCTACTCAGAAACATGGTAATTTACAAGTTGTGAATTATCTATTTATAGAATTTTCCATTTAATATTTTGATACTGCTACTTACCACAAGTAACTGAAATTGTGGATGCAAAATTGTAGATAGAAGGGGAACTATTGTACATGCACATACACTTGTCAATACTCAATTGGGTTAAGATTTCTTTTTATTTACTAGGGTCACTCTATGTGTTGCCTTCAGATGTTTTAAACAACTTTATTGAGCTGTAATTTACATTTAATAACTACACAAATTAAAGTATATAAATTTGATGAAATTTGACACAAATACACCCATGCAGTCATCACTACAGTCAAGAATATGAGTAAATCCATCACTTCCAAAAGTTTTCTTGTACTCTTTTGTAATTATTTCCTTTCACCTGTTTTCATTGCCCCACCATATTTACAATTTGATGATGGTCTTACATCACTAGACATTAGTTTGCAGTCTCTAGAATCTTATATAAATGGAATCATAAAGTATGGACCCTTTTTTATCAGGCCTGGGTCAAGGTTTCTAGGTAAAGTAAGCTCAACCCAATTGAGTACTCACAGAAGTGAGATGATAATAGTCTTTGAATTTCAAAAACTGTCAATCTAACTGAAATATAAAAGAGTGAAATACAGGAGTCAAGTTGAGAAAGCAAAAGTTGAACAAAAAATGAACCAAATAAAGCAGTAAGAAGAGTGTTGAGGTAATTCAAAACATTTGTTCAACAATTATTTGTTGAAATTACAAATGTTTCCAATCTATTTTTCTAGGTACCAAAAATATAGACCAGATAGTTGCTCTGTGTCTGTTAGAGGCAAAATGCTGAAACTAAAATATAAACAAATAAATAAGTAAAATAAGACAAGTAAAGACAGAAACAAGTGTTATAAATGGAATATATAGTGCCTAGAGCGATATGATAGTCACAGAAGAAACTTTCCACTGAAAGTAGATGATTACTAGGAGAGGCCAGCTGTGGCAAGATCTGGAAGAAGTGTTCAACCAGCAGCTGGGGAAAAGAGCTTTAGGTAAAGAAATATCAGAGTTTCCAGGGAACAACAAGTGTCAGTACGAGGTGAGCATAATATAAGTAAAAAGGAGAGTGTAAGTGAGTTTAGAAAGTTAGGCACAATGATTAACAATAAAGAAAACATTATAAATGACCATAAATACATATATTAGTAATGTAGAAAGAATGCATCAGTTAGACTTAGCAGTTAATTTGAAATGGTGAAAAAATCAGACATTTATATAATTAGTATGTCTTTTGCTTGATAAATAGTGTTTTAATTCCCTGATATAGAGTTTGTGTGCATGTGTGCACGGGGGCAGGATTTATAGCAAGAGAGTGATGAAATGCCTGAAACACATTTTTAAAGCATTAAAAATGGTAAAATATATTTCTATTTACTCACTTATTTACCATTTGCAGCCCTCTTTACTCTTCGATGAAGATCTAAATATCCTTCCAGTGTAATTCTCCTTTTGTCTGAAGAAATTCCTTTAAAATAATTCTCATAGCACAATTCTGAACATAATACATTTTTTATGGATTGAATTGTGCCCACTGAAAATTAAATGCTGAAGCACTAAACTCCAACGGGATGGTATTGGCAGATGAGGCCTTTGGGATGTATATACAGGCCTACCTCATTTTATCGTGCTCTGCTTTATTGCACTTCACAGATTTTGTGTCTTTTACAAATTGAAGGTTTGTGGCAATCCTGCACTAAGCATGTCTATTGTTGCCATTTTTCCAACAGCATGTGCTCACGTACATTATGTCTCTGCCAATTTTGGTAATTCCACTACTTCTTTAAACTTTTAAATTATTATTATATCTATTACCATGGTCTGTGATAAGTGAATTTTGATGTTACTATTTTGTTTTGGGTTGCTACAAACTGCTCCCTTATAAGATGATGAACCTAATACCTAAATGTTATGTGTATTTTGATTGTACAACCAATCAACAATTCACCATATCTCTTTCTCTCCTGGGTCTTCCTATCTCTTGGGACATAAAAAATATTGAAATTAGGACAAATAATAACTCTACAATGACTTTGATAGATTCAGTTAAAAGAAAGAGTTGTACAGCTCTCACTTCAAAATCAAAATCTCCATCAGTGATTAGGCTTGGTGAAAAAGGCATGCCCCAAGCCAAGGTAGGTCAATGGCTAGACCTTTTGCATCAAAATATTGGTCAGGTTGTGAGTGCAAAGGAAACCATTTTGAAAATCAAAAGTGTTGGCTGGGCACGGTGGCTCACACTTGTAATCCCAGCACTTTGGGAGGCCAAGGCAGGCGGACCACAAGGTCAGGAGTTTGACACCAGCCTGGCCAACATGGTGAAACCCTGTGTCTACTAAAAATACAAAAATTAGCTGGGCATGGTGGCACGTGTCTGTAGACTCTGTAGGCTGAGGCAGGAGAATCACTTGAACCTGGGAGGAGGAGGGTGCAGTAAGCCGAGATTGTGCCACTGCACTCCAGCCTGGCCACAGAGTGAGACTCCACCTCAAATAAATAAATAAATAAATAAATAAATAAATAAATAAAACAAATAAAATAAAAATTTAAAAAATTATAAGTGTTACTTCTTTGAATGCATGGATAAGAGAGCGATAAGCCTTTTACGCTGGATCAAAGATGAAATCATCCACAACCTTCTTGTCAACCAAATCCTCATCTACAGCAAGGCCCTAACTCTCTTTAATTCTATAAAGGCTGAGAGAAGTAAGAACATCACAGAAGAAAAACTTGAAGGTGGCAGAGTTTACTTCATGAGGTTTAAGGAAAGAAGCCATCTCTATAATACTAAAGTGCAACATGAAGCAGCAAATGGTGATGTGGAAGCTGCAGCAAATTATTCAGAAGAATCAGCTAAGATAATTGGTTAACGGGTCTACACTAAAGAATAAAATCTCAAACTAGGTGAAATAACCTTCTATTGGAAGAAGATGCCATCTAGGACTTTCATCCCTAGAAAAGTGAAGTTGATGCCTAGCTTCAAAGCTTCAAAGGACAGACCGACACTTTTTTAGGGATTATCTCAACTGCTGACTTCAAGTTGAAATCAATGCTCATTGGCCATTCTGAAAATTTAAGTCCCTTAAGAATTACGCTAAATCTACTCTGCTTGTGCTCTCTAAATGGAACTGAAAAGCCTGCATGACCGTACATCTGTTTACAGCATGATTTACTGAATGTTTTCAGTCTATGATTGAGAACTGCTGCTCAGAAAATAGGATTCATTTCAAAGTATTACTCCTAATTAAAAATGCACCTAGTCACCCAAGAGTTCTGACATAGGTGTAAAAAACGATCAATATTGTTTTTATGCCTGCAAACTCAATATCAATTCTGCAGTCCATGGAGCAAGGAGTAATTTCAACTTTCAAGTCTTATTATTTAGAAATACATTTTATAAGGCTATAGCTGCCATAGATAGTAATTCCTCTGATGGACATGGAAAAGGTAAATTGAAACCTTCTGGAAAGAATTCACAATCTAGATGTCATTAAGAACATTTGTGATTCATAGAAGAAGGTCAAAATATCAACATTGAAAGGAATTGGGCAGGATTTTAACTCTCATAGATGACTTGGATGGTTTAAGACGTCAGTGGGGGAACTGCAGATATGACAGAAGTAGCAACAGAACTAGAATTCAAAGAGGAGCCTGAAAATGTAATTGAATTGCTGCAATCTCATGAATAAAATGTAAATGGATAAGGAGTTGCTCCTTATGGATGAACAAAGAAAGTGGTTTATGAATATGGAAACCACTCCTGATGAAGATGCTGAAAACATTGTTAACATGACCACAAAAGATTATAATATCACAGAAATAGTTGTTAAAACAGTGACAAAATTTTAGAGGATTGAATTCAACTTTGAAAAAGTTCTGTAATCCAATTTTGAAAAAGTTTGGTAAAATGCTACCAAATAGCATGGCATGCTTCAGAGGAAGAGTCAGTCGATACAATAAACTTTATTGTTGCCTTATTTTAGAAATTTTTGATAGTCATCCAGACCTCAGCAACCCCCACCCTGATCAGTCTGCAGCCATCAACATGGAGGCAAGACTCTCCACCAGCAGAAAGGTTAGAACTACTGAAGCCTCAAATGTTTGTTACCCTTTATTAGCAATAAAGTAGTTTTAATCGAAGTATATACATTGCTTTTTTAGACATAATTCTATTATATATAATAGACTACAATATTATGTAAATGTTACTTTCATATATATTGATTAACCAAAAATTTATGTTACTAGTGTTATTGTGATATTTGCTGTATTGCAGTGATTGGAAGCTGAACCCATAATATCTCCAAGGTATGTCTGTAATTAGGTTTAGATGACTTCATGGAGGAAGGGTTCTCATGGTATTAGTACCCCTATAGAAACAAAGCAGAGTTTTCTCTCTTTATCTGACACTTGAAGATACAATGAGAAGGAAGCAGTCTGTTAGCTAGGAAAAAAATTCTCACCAAGCACCGATATGCCTAGCACCTTAATCTTGGACTTCTCACCCTCCACAACCGTAATGCCTCTTGTTTAAGCAAAAGAAAAAAGAAGTGCATGTTTCAGTAATGTTTAGTCTCTTCCTTCTTATTTCTCTTCCTGAGTCTCTAATTCCTCTTATTTTAGACTGTTTGATAATGTCTCACAGATCACTGATTTCTGGTTCTATGTATTTTCTCTCTGTCCTTAATTTTGAATAACTTTTATTATTACATGCTCAAGGTCAGCAGTCTTTATCTGTAGCATGTTATCTACTATTTTTTGCATCTAGTGTCATTTCCATTCCAGATGCTGTAGCTATTTTTAAATTTTAATGTAGTTTTATTTTAAATTCTGGGATACATGTGCAGGATATGCAGATTTGTTACATAGGTAAATGTGTGCTATGGTGTTTTCCTGCACCCATCAGTACATCACCTAGGCATTAAGCCCTGCGTGCATTAGCCATTTATCCTGATGCTCTCCCTTCCCCAACTCCACCCTCCGCCAGGCCCCAGCATGTGTTGTTTTCCTGCCTGTGTCACTGTGTTCTCATTGTTCAGTTCCCACTTATAAGTTAAAACATGTGGTGTTTGGTTTTCTGTTCCTGCATCAGTTTGCTGAGGAGAATAACTTCCAGCTCCATCCCTGTTCATGAAAAACACATAATCTTATTCCTTTTTAAGGCTGCATAGTATTCCATGGTGTATACGTACCACATTTTCTTTATCCAGTCTATCATTGATGGGGCATTTGGGTTGATTCCATGTCTTTGCTATTGTAAATAGCACTGCAATGAACATGCAGGTGCATGTAGCTTTATAATAGAATGATTTATATTCCTTTGGGTAATCCTATTATTCAGTAATACTACTGCTGGGTCAAATGGGTGTTTCTGGTTCTGGGTCTTTGAGGAATCATCATACTGTCTTCCACAGCGGTTGAACTAATTTACATTCCCACCAACGGTGTAAAAGCGTTCTATTTCTCGACAGCCTCACCAGCATCTGTTGCTTTTTGACATTCTAATATTCGCCATTCTGACTTGTGTGAGATGGTATCTCATTGTGCTTTTGATTTGCATTTCTCCAATGATCAGTGATGCTCACTTATTTTTCATGTTTGATGGTCACATAAATGTCTTATTTTGAGAAATGTCTGTCCACGTTCTTTACTCACTTTTTAGTGGGGTTGTTTGTTTCTTTCTTGTAAATTTGTTTAAGTAAATGTGTTTAAGTTGTGGATTCTGGATATTAGACCTTTTTCAGATTGATAGGTTGCAAAAATTTTCTCCCATTCTGTAGGTGATTTGTTCACTCTGATGATCATCTCTTTTGCTGTGCAGAAACTCTTTGGTTTAATTAAGCTCTTCAGTTTAATGTACTATATTTTTACCTATATGTTTGTCAATTTTGCTTTTGTTGCAATTGCTTTTGACATTTTTGTCATAAAATCTTTTCCCGTGCCAATGTTCTGAACCAAAAAACAGCCTGTATAGACAAGATAATTTTAAGCAAAAAGAACAAAGCTGGAGACATCATGCTATCTGAATTCAAACTATACTGCAAGGTTACAATAACCAAAACAGCATGGTACTGGTATAAAAACAGATACATAGACTAATTGAATGGAATAAAGAACTCAGGAGTAAGACCACACATCTACAACCTTTCTCAACAAACCTGAGAAAAACAAGCAATCGGGAAAAGATTCCCTACTTAATAAATGGTGCTGGAAAAACTGGCTAGCTATATGCTGAAAATTGGAACTGGACCCCTTCCTTATACCTCATATAAAAAATTAACTCAAGATGGATTAAAGACTTCAATGTAAAACCCAAAACTGTAGTTATAATTATGAGGCATTTTCTTCTAGTTTTTTTTTTTTTTTTTTTTTTTGAGATGGAGTCTCACTCTGTCACCCAGGCTGGAGTGCAGTGGTATAATCTCAGCTCTCTGCAACCCTGCAACCTTCGCCTCCTGGGTTCAAGCAATTCTCCAGCCTCAGTCTCCTGAGTAGCTGAGATTACAGGTTTGTACCATCACACCTGGCTAATTTTTGTACTTTTGGTAGAGACGGGGTTTCACCATGTTGGTCAGGCTGATCTTGAACTCCTGACCTTGTGATCCACCTGTCTCAGCCTCCCAAAGTGCTGGGATTACAGGCGTAAGTCACTGCACCCAGTCTCCTTTTCTTTTCTTCACATGTTCATATGTACCCTACCTTCTGGAACATAAGAAGAATCACATTTATAATGGTTATTTTAAAGTAATTTCCTGTTAGCTCCATCATTTTTGTCATGTGTAATGTGCTGTATTTTTCACCTGTATGTTTGTCAGAATTTTCTGTTGTTTGCATAATTGGCAATTTTGGATTGGGTGCCAAATTTGTTGTATTATTTTAAGTAATGGTGTTTTGTGTTTTCTGGTTTTTTTAAGGACATGTAATTATTTGGAATAAATAGGGTCATTTCAAGGCTTACTGTTTTATAAAATTAATAAACATTATATAGAGAGAAGTTTTAGGCTTACAATTTTTATTACATACACTGTAATACAGATTAATCCAAGAACATTTTTCTTATTAACTTCTGCACAGAATCCTAGAGAGTAAAAATCCAATATACAGGGGACAATTGAGAAGAAAATATCTCAGTACTAAAAATCAATTTGACCTTGAAACAAAACTGAAGGCTATCTCTTTAAAACTTAAACGTTAACAATAAAATTGTTTTTAAATGAAAATAAGATAGCATTAACACAAAGTTTTTCTATGAATTGCCAGAATTCTCACTGTTATCCTCTCTCAATACTTATTTGAGACCTGTTGAAGATGGTTATTGTACGCTAAGATAATAAAACAATCCATAATGACATATGTAAAGGGTATCTTCCATACCATACATATCATTCACTAAATACCAGACACATTTTTAAGCACTCTTCATATATATCTTCTTATAATAAATCTTATAAGCCTGTAGAGCTAGGCTTCAGACTCTCAGATTTTAATAGTGTTTCATAAAGAAAGTACTTTAACATCATGGATTAAGTAGACCCAGAACTTTTGTTTTAAATTGACAGAAAAAATTGTATATATTTGTTGTATACAACATGATGTTTGGAATGGTTACATCTAGCTAATTAAAAAATACATTACCTCATATATTTTTTATTTGTTGTGGTGAGAATACTTAACATCCACTTCCTTTGCATTATTCAAAAATATAATTCACCATGGCATACAATTGATATATTGGATGTATTCCTCTTTAACTGTAGCTATATATTTGGCCAATATTTCCCCATCCTTCCTCTCCTCTTTCCCAGCTTCTGGTAACCACCTATTTTCTACTTATGTGCATCTCTGAGTTTTTAAATAGTACATTTTCATATTCAGGGCCGTTCTCTTATTGCTACTTTTCAGAAATGCTTACTGATTTTTTTCCTTTTTATTTTTTTCAAAATGTTATATATAGCTGACATAGAAAAGCATATATTTCAAAAGAGAGGAGAAACAAAAGATATTTATTAGTATGTCTGGATTTTAGTTTTAGTATCAAGCACAGACTGTTATAATTGAGAACTTACAGTTCTTCAGGGAGTGATTGTATTTTATTTAGAACATGGGTGAACATAAAAATTACAGTTTTATAAGGTAATAACTTGCATAAATGGTTTAAAGAAGGCATGGAAGACTGATTTCATGGGCATTTACCTGGCAACCAGATGTCATGTATGTGTATCTAAAATGCCTAAAATTGTGGTCACATTGAATTATGTGAGCAGTCTTTCATCAGACAAATAGACGTAATTAAAAGATTAAAGAAAGTTGTGTTTCCAGAATCGGCACTACAATTACATTTTTTTTTTTTTTTGCTTAAACAATAAACTATTATTTTTCCAAATAGAATGGGGAAATGTCTTTGTAGTTTGTTATTAATTTTAAAATACAAGTAAGTACATAGTATATTCATATATATTTTCACTTAGCTTGTTGTTTGGATATCCTAGGGCTATCATTGAAAGAGAGGCATTTCTCCATCATCCCACTACATATTTCCAGGCATCTGAGGACCACCTTTGTCATCTTATCTTGATGCTTTAAGAAATATTCACTCATATTACTCCCAAGAGTATCTGGAAGACCCTCTAGATAATCTCTTTCAGTAGTATCATTCTGGAGATGGGTGAGTGGTGAAAAGAAGTTCCACATCATCAAGCAAGAAAATAACTTCCAGAAGATAATAGGCATCTTGCATTTCAAACATTTTGAATACCATCTCTGAATATAACTAGATCTTTTGTCTCTTTCTGTTCTTAGCCTCTCACCTCGCTCCTTGCCAGGGTTTCCATAAGATTATACTGAAGCATTCTCCAGCAAAGGAATATAAAATTATGTTCATATTCTGTTTTAAACTTACAGCTATCATCTCACTTGATCTTAAAAATAGTCCTGTGCCTGAGGTGTTATTATCTGCATTTTATAAGGGCAGTGTGAAGAATTCTTTGATTGATGCTCCAATTTGTTTGTTGTACTATTTATTTTTCTGTAGCACTGAGAAACTTTGGGTGGACTAGCTTTCCTGAAAAGCAGTGTCGTCTGCAAACACAACTGAAGAGGGAAACTAGTCAATTATACCCGTAGTAGAAATTAGCAGCTATACACGGCAGAATTAGTGCACTAGCTGGCTAAGATGAAAGCTAAAGTTTCCTCTCTGCTATGAAAATAGTCCAGAAGATTTTTCTATGTAGGACATCACTAACATTTTGATTTAAATCTGTAATAAGTAAACTATAATAGATAAACCTGTAATAAACATTATTGATGCCTCACACTACATAAAAACATCATATGTTTTCCTGTTTTGTTTTATATTTTAGTGTTAATAACTAAGAAGAATCTTATATAATTAATATGTGTTTCATAAGTAAAATGCAGCTTTAACTAGAAACTTTAATATGCCTAGTATTATTTATGACAATATTTACTAAGAAACAAATGTGGGATGATAAAATGAAAACAGCAAAACTTAGTGATAGTTGTAGACCGATGTGGTGGCACACATCTGTAATCCCCGCACTTTGGGAGGCTAAGGTGGATGGACCACCTGAAGTCAGGAGTTTTAGACTAGCCTGGCCGCCATGGTGAAATTCCGTCTCTACAAAAAATATAACAATTAGCCGGTGGTGGTGGTGCGCACCTGTAATTCCCAGCTACAAGTCCGGCTGAGGCAGCAGAATCGCTAGAACCCATGAGGCAGAGGCTGCAGTGAACAGAGATCATGCCACTGCACTCCAGCCTGGGTGACAGAGTGAGACTCAATCTCAAAAACAAACAAACAAAAACACAAAACAAAAACAAACCTTTGTGGTAGTTCAGCTCTCACTGCTTAATATAGGGCAACACAAGAATCTATTTTCTACTTTAAAGTAAGTTGCCCTAATATATCTTAAAATTATCTAATTGGTAAGAAAAATTAATAGAGAAAGGTAGCTCTAATGCATGTTGTTAAATGTCCATTCATAAAAAAGTACACCTCAAAATTTTGCTGGAGGTATCTATATTTTTCTCATATCAATAAATTCACATTAATTTATCAGGCACTTACTACTTGAGTGTTATGTGATATAAATGAAATCATTTTATACTAAACCATATAAAATTGATATACTACACACTATAAAACAATAACCTTGCTTTTCGGAAGATAAGACTTAGATTAAGTCTTATCTTAGATATTATCTTAATAGTTAAGTCTTATCTTAGATATTATCTTAATAGTTAAATTCACTTCATACTTGTTGAATGACAAATGCTTTGACAAACAACACTATAAACTGTCTAAAACTATAAACTATAAAGGTATAAACTGAAAAGCATACATTAAGCAAAGCTTAGCAGATATAAACAGAATTCTTACAATACATCTTTTCTATCCTCAGATGATCTCACTGCACTGGGATTAGGTCAACATTGCTTTATGTCACTGCGTGCAAGGTCAAACTTTTTCTCATTTGTCATAAAACAACTAATTCATTGTTTTTGTGTGTTCATTTGTCTTTTGTTTTATAAATAAAGGCTATCCTAGGAAACTTTACCGTTCTCCATGCCTTTCTTTTAATATTGAATCTATCTTCCAATTAACATCCCCTATTAGCTAAGAGAAAGGAATTAAAAAAAAATCTCCAATAAGAGCAAAGATAAACCATATATATATTTATATACCATATATACACACACCATATATATATGTATATATAAAAAACATTATGTGTTGTTTGGACAGGAACTATATTATATATTATAATTAAATATTTCTTTAGATGTAATAAAATGAGTGAAGTAAAGCTGATAAGGTGAACTGCAGAATGAAAAAAAATTTGCAAATCATATATCTGATAAAGGACCAATATACAGAGAACTCCTAAAAGTCAGCAGCAAAATACCAAACAACCGAATTCAAAAATGGTCAAAGAACTTCGTTGTTTCTTCAGAGAAGATATGTACAAATGGCCAACAGCACATAAAAAGATATTTTATATCATTAATCATTAGACAAATGCAAATCAAAACTACAATGAGAGATCACCTCACGCCCAGTAGCATGGTTACTATCAAAAATCGAGAAAATAGCACGTGTTGTTAAGGGTGTGGAATAATTAAAGGCGTTCTGCATTGCTGGTGGGAATGTAAAATAATATAACCACTAGGCAAAACAGTATGGCAGATCTTCAAAAAGTTAAAAATAAAATTTTCATATAATCCAGGAATTCAATTTTTGGGTAAATACACAAACACACAAATGAAAGTGACCTCTTAAAGACTTAGTTGCACACCTATGTTCATAGCAGCAGCATGAGTAGCTAAAACATGGACACAACCCAAATGTCCATCAACAGATGAATGGATGAGCAAAATGTGGGCTGTGTGTGTGTGTACATGCCTGTGTGTAATGTGTACAGATACGCAAATTAGAATATTATTCAGCCTCAAAAAGGAAGGAAGTTTCAACATAGATGAATCTTGAAGACATTATGCTAAGTGAAATAAGCCATTCCTGAAAAGAGAAATACTATATTATTTCACCTACATGAGGTACTGAGAGTAGTCAAAATCATAGAGACAGAAAGTAGAATGGTTCCCCAGAGCTGGGGGAAGAAATAATGGGGAGTTACTGTTTAATGAGTAGAACGTTTCAGTTTTGCAATGTAAAAAGAATTCTGGGCCGGGGGGGTGGCTCACATCTATAATCCCAGCACTTTGGGAGGCCGAGGCAGGCGGATCACCTGAGGTCAGGAGTTCAAGACTAGCTTGGCCAACATGGTGAAACCCCGTCTCTACTAAAAATACAAAAAAATTAGCCAAGGGTGGTGGTACATGCCTACAATCCCAGCTACTCGGGAGGTTGAGGCAAGAGAATTCCTTGAACCCGGGAGGCGGAGGTTTCAGTGAGCCGAGATGGTGCCACTGTACTCCAGCCTGGATGACTTCATCTGAAAATAAAAAAAAAAAAAAGAGAGTTCTGAAAATGAATGATGGTGATGGTGCCCCAACATTATTAATGCATTTAATAATACTGGATGGTATAATAAAAAGAGACATGGTAAATTTCATGTTATGTGTATTTTCTCATAATAAAAATCAACTTTACAATGGGGAAACCCCTCACTACCAAAACAAACAAACAAAAATTGCCAAGCATGGTGGCATGCTCCTGTAGTCTTAGCTTCTTGGGGGGCTCAGGTGGGAAGAGGTGGAGACTGCAGTTAAGTTGCAATCATGTCACTACACTCCAGCCAGGGCAACAGAGTGACACCCCTTCTCTCTCTCTCTCACACACACACACACACACACACACTACACACACCTTGGGAAAAGATGTAGACATTTAAAGGTCTCTCCATGTTTTTCTCACATGCACAAATTAAAAATTGAATGTAATTTATATAAAAAGAATGCAATGAAGATTATAGTTCAATGATATAATCTAGATGAAATAATAAGACTCACCATCTATTCTTGTTCATTCTGCTTTAATGATACACACAATACAAGGTGTCAGCAATAATTATTTAAATAAGTGAATTATATTTGTGCCACTGAATTATTCGATCACTAAAAGGGATCATGACTATACTGTAGCTAAAGGTCGATTATAACACTGGGGTGGTTGCAGTGCATTTATGTCAAGCTGTAATAGGCAATCAGAAAGGTCACCCTTGATGAAGACTGGTACAGAGACAGATTAGTAATGACATTTCAAATGGGCTTGATTCAAATAGCTGCCATTTCTAAGTTTAATGTTCTTATGAATTTGCACAAGCAAGCTAGGAAAATAAGCAGAATTTATAATAATGCAACTATAAGTCCTAATAACTCTCATTTCATTTATGCATTTTATTGTATTTCACAGGAAAGTGTCTATCTCAGATTTAATGAAGCCAAAATTAGTTTTATAAATACTAAAATAAATTTACATTCATTCAGAAATATTGGGATTTTTTTAAAACAGAGAGTAAAAAATAATAAATTGAATCATGACTATAAAATATCTTCATCTCCCAAATGCAAATAACTTTCATTAAACTAACATACATAAGTATATATTATAGCATCAGACATTTGTATTAGAATGTATAGGATTAGTGTGTGTGTAGTATGTGGATACATGTATGTGTGTGTGTGTATATATATGCATGTATTTACAAGGAGAGTAGACATAAGGAATTTATTTTGTGAATAAGACAGATTATATTTTTATTCAATTATATTCAAAATTGAATTATATTTAATACTTTGGGGAGCCAAAATTTTACTTGCTGAAGTTGTTCAAAATATTTCATTTAAGATTCCCCAGGCAAGATGGCCGAATAGGAACAGCTCTGGTCTGCATCTCCCAGCGAGAACAACACAGAAGGTGGATGATTTCTGCATTTCCAACTGAGGTACACAGTTCATCTCACTGGGACTGGTTAGACAGTGGGTACAGCCCATGGCGCGTGAGCAGAAGCAGGGTGGGGCATCACCTCACCTGAGAAGTGCAAGGTGTCATGGAGCTCCCTCCCCTAGCCAAGGAAAGCCATGAGGGACTGTGCTGTGAGAAACGGTTCCATCCGGCTCAGATACTAGGCTTTTACCGTGGTCTTTGCAACCGGCAGAACAGGAAATTCCCTCTCATGCCTGGATCACCAGGGCCATCGGTTTAAAGCACAAAACTGGGTGGCCTCTTGGGCAGACACTGAGCTAGCTGTAGGAGGTTTTTGTTTGCTTTGTTTGTTTGTTTGTTTTGTAGCCCAGTGGCACCTGGAACACTGGTGAGACAGCACCGCTCACTCCTGTGGAAATGGGGCTGAAGCCAGGGAGCCAAGTGGTCTAGCTCAGATGATCCCACCAACATGGAGCCCAGCAAGCTAAGATCCACTGGCTTGAAATTCTTGCTGCCAGCACAGCACACTGAACTTGAACTGGGATGCTAGAGCTTGATGGGGGAGGGGCGTCGACCATTACTGAGGCTTGAGTAGGTGGTTTTCTCCTGGCAGTATAAACAAAGCCACTAGGATGTTTGAACTGGGTGGAGTCCACCGCAGCTTGGCAAAGCTGCTGTAGTTAGACTGCCTGTCTATATTCCTCCTCTCTGGGCAGGGCACCTCTAAAAGAAAGGCAACAGCCCAAGTCAGGGGCTTATAGATAAAACTCCCATCTTCCTGGGACAGAGCGCCTGGGGGAAGGGGCGGCTGTGAGCACAGCTTCAGCAGACTTAAACGTTCCTGTCTGCTATCTCTGAAGAGAGCAGATCTCCCAGCACAGTGCTTGAACTCTGCTAAGGGACACACTGCCTCCTTAAGGGACTCCCATGCCTCCTGATGGGGAGACAGCTCCCAGCAGGAGTCAAGAGACACGTCATACAGGAGAGCTCCAGCTGGCATCTGGCAGGTGCCCCTCTGGGATGAAGCTTCCAGAGAAAGGAACAGGTAACAATCTTTGCTGTTCTCCAGCCTTTGCTGGTGATACCCAGGCAAAGAGGACCTGGAGTCGACCTCTAGAACACTCCAGCAGGCCTGCAGCAGAGAGGCCTTACTATTAGAAGGAAAACTAACAAACAGAAAGGAATAGCATCAACACTAATGAAAAGGACATCCAAACCGAAACCCCATCCGAAGGTTACCAACATCAAAGATAAAGGTAGATAAACCCACGAAGATAAGGAAAAAACAACACAAAAAAGGTGAAAATTCCAAAAACCAGAATGCCTCTACTCTTCCCGAGGATCACCACTCCTTGCCAGGAAGGGAACAAAACTGGATGGAGAATGAGTTTGAAGAATTGACAGAAGCAGGCTTCAGAAGGTGAGTAATAACAAACTTTTCCAAGCTAAAGGAGCATGTTCTAAACCAATGCAAGGAAGCTAAGAACCTTGAAAAAAGGTTAGAGTAATTGCCAACTAGAATAACCAGTTTAGAGAAGAGCATAAATGACCTGATGGAGCTGAAAAACACAGCACAAGAACTTCATGAAGCATACACAAGTATCAACAGCCAAATCAATCAAGTGGGAGAAGAAAGGATATCAGAAATTGAAGATCAACTTAATGAAATAGTGTGAAGACAAGATTAGAGAAAAAAGAATGAAAAGGAATGAACAAAGCCTCCAAGAAATATGGGACTATGTGAAAAGACTAAATCTACATTTGATTGGTGTACCTGAAAGTGATGGGCAGAATGGAACCAAGTTGGAAAACACACTTCAGGATATTATCCAGGAGAACTTTCCCAACCTAGCAAGACAGGCCAACATTCAAATTCGGGAAACACAGGAACACCACAAAGATACTCCTCGAGAAGAGCAACCTGAAGACACATAATTGTCAGACTCACCAAGGTTGAAATGAACAAAAAAATGTTAAGGGCAGCCAGAGAGAAAGGTCGGGTTACCCACCAAGGGAAGTCTATCATACTAATAGCAGATCTCTTTGCGGAAATCCTACAAGCCAGAATAGAGTGTGGGCCAATAATCAACATTCTTAAAGAAAAGAATTTTCAGGCTGGGCGTGGTGGCTCATGCCTGTAATCACAGCACTTTGGGAGACCAAGATGGGCAGATCACGAGGTAAGAAGATCGAGACCATCCCAGCTAACACAGTGAAACCCTGTCTCTACTAAAAATATAAAAAAATTAGCCGGGCGTGGTGGCAGGCACCTGTAGTCCCAGCTACTTGGGAGGCTGA
>NW_012120598.1:8192405-8197842 GCF_000951035.1 Colobus angolensis palliatus | reverse complement strand
AAAAAAAACAAAAAAGAAAAAAAAAAAAGAAAAGAATTTTCAACCCAGAACTTCATGTCGAGCCAAACTAAGCTTCATAAATGAAGGAGAAAGAAAATCCTTTACAGACAATCAAATGCTGAGGGATTTTATCACCACCAGGCCTGCCCTACAAGAGCTCCAGAAGCACTAAATATGGAAAGGAAAAACCTATACAGGTCACTGCAAAAACATACCAAAATGGAAAGGCCATTGACACTATGAAGAAACTGCATCAACTAATGGGCAAAATAACCAGCTAGCATCATAATGACAGGATCAAATTCACACATAACAATATTAACCTTAAATGTAAACAGGCTAAATGCTCCAATTAAAAGACACAGACTGGCAAATTGGATAAAGAGTCAAGACCCATCAGTGTGCTGAATTCAAGAGACCCAGCTCATGTGCAAAGACACATACAGGTTCAAAATGAAGGGATGCATGAATATTTACCAAGCAAAAGGAAAGAAAAAAAGCAGGGGTTGCAATCATAGTCTCTGATTAAACAGACTTTAAACCAACAAAGATCAAAAAAGACAAAGAAGGGCATTACATAATGGTAAAGGGATCAAGGCAACAAGAAGAGCTAACTCTCCTAAATATATATGCACCCAATACAGGAACACCCAGATTCATAAAGTAAATTCTTAGAGACCTAAAAAGAGAGACTCCCACACAATAATAGCGGGAGGGTTTAACATCCCACTGTCAATATTAGACAGATCAATGAGACAGAAAATTAACAAGGATATTCAAGATTTGAACTCAGCTCTGGACCAAGCAGACCTAATAGACATCTTTAGAACTCTCCACCCCAAATCAAAAGAATATACATTTTTCTTAGCACCACAGAGCACTTATTCTAAAAGTGACCACATAATTGGAAGTAAAACACTCCTCAGCAAATGCAAAAGAACAGAAATAATAACAAACATTCTCTCAGACCACAGTGCAATCAAATTAGAACTCACGATTAAGAAACTCACTCAGAACTATACAACTACATGGAAACTGAACAACCTGATCCTGAATGACTACTGGGTAAATAACAAAATTAAGGCATAAATAAATAAGTTATTTGAAACCAGTGAGAACAATGACACAGCATATCAGAATCTCTGGAAAACAGCAAAAGCAGTGTTTAGAGGGAAATTCATAGCATTAAATGCCCACATGAGAAAGCAGGAAAGATCTAAAATTGATACCCTATTATCACAATTAAAAGAACTAGAGAAGCAAGGGAAAACAAATTCAAAAGCTAGCAGAAGATAAGAAATAACTAAGATCAGAGCAGAACTGAGGGAGATAGAGACACGAAAAACTCTTCAAAAAATCAATGAATCCAGGAGCTTGTTTTTGAAGAGATTAACAAAATAGATAGACCACTAGCCAGACTAATAAAGAAGAAAAGAGAGAAGAATCAAATAGATACAATAAAAAATGATAAAGGGGATATAACCACGGATCCTACAGAAATAAAAAACCACCATCAGAGAATACTATAAACACCTCTTTGCAAATAAACTAGAAAATCAATAAGAAATGGATAAATTTCTGGACATATACACACTCTCAAGACTAAATCAGGAAGAAGTTGAATACTTGAATAGAGGCAGTAATTATTAGCCTAACAATCAAAAATAGCCTAGGACCAGTTGGATTTGCAGCTGAATTCTACCAGAAGTACAAAGAGGAGCTGTAACCATTCCTTTTAAAACTATTCCAAACAATAGAAAAATAAGGACTCCTCCCTAACTCATTTGATGAGGCCAGCATCATTCTAATATCAGAACCTGTAAGAGATACAACAAAAAAAGAAAATGTCAGGCCAATATCCCTGATGAACATCAATGCAAAAATCCTCAAAAAACACTGACAAACCAAATCCAGCAGCACATTAAAAAGCTTATCCACAACAATCAAGTTGGTTTCATCCCTGGGATGCAAGGCTGGTTAAACACACACAAATTAATAAATGTAATCCATCACATAAACAGAACCAATGACAAAAACCAAATGATTATCTCAATAGATGCAGAAAAGGCCTTCGACATAATTCAACACCTCTTCATGCTAAAAACACTCAATAAACTAGGTACTGATGGAATGTATCTCAAAATACTAAGAGCTGTTTATGGCAAACTCACAGACAATATCATACTGAATGGGAAAAAGCTGAAAACATTGAAAAATCAGCAAAAGACAAGGATGCCCTCTCCTATCACTCCTGTTCAACATACTATGAAAAGCTCTGGCCAGGGCAATCAGGCAAGAGAAAGAAATAAAAGGCCTTCAAATAGGAAGAGACGAAGTCAAATTGTCTGTGTTTGCAGATGACATGATTGTATATTTAGAAAACCCCATTGTCTCAGCCCCAAAACTCCTTAAGCTGATAAGCAGATTTAGCGAACTATCAGGATACAAAATCAAAGTGCAAAAATCACAAGCTTTCCTATACACCAATAATAGACAGACAGCCAAATCATGAGTGAACTCCCATTTACAATTGCTACAAAGAGAATAAAATACCTAGGAATATAACTTACAAGGGATGATATGAACCTCTTCAAGGAGAGCTACAAACCACTGCTGAAGCAAATGAAAAAGGACACAAAATGGAAAGGCATTCCATGCTCATAGATAGGAAGAATTAAAGTTGTGAAAATGGCCATACTTCCCAAAGTAATTTGTAGAGTCAATTCTGTTCCCATCAAGCTACCATTGACTTTCTTCACAGAATTAGAAAAAACTACTTTAAATTACATACCAAACCAAAAAAGAGCCTGTATAGCCAAGACAATCCTAAGCAAAAAGAACAAAGTTGGAGGCATCATGCTTAAAACTATATGACAAGGCTACAGTAACAAAAACAGCATGGTACTTGTACCAAAACAAATATATTGACCAAAGGAACAGAATAGAGGCCTTAGAAATGACACCACACATCTACAACCATCTGATCTTTGACAAACCTGACAAACACAAGCAATGGGGAAAGGATTCCCTATTTAATAAGTGGTGCTGGGAAACTGGCTAGCCATATGCAGAAAACTGAAACTGGACCCCTTCCTTACACCTTATACAAAAATTAACTCAAGATGGATTAAAGACTTAAATGTAAGACCTAAAACCATAAAAACCCTAGAAGAAAACCTAGATAATACCATTCAGGACATAGGCATGGGCAAAGACTTCATGACTGAAACACCAAAAGCAAGCGCAACAAAAGCCAAAATAGACGAATGGGATCTAATTAAACTACAGAGCTTTTGCATAGCAAAAGAAACTATCATCAGAGTGAACAGGCAACCTACAGAATGGGAGAAAAGTTTTGCAATCTATCGATCTGACAAAGGGCTAATATCCACAATCTACAAAGAACTCAAATTTTCAAGAAAAGAAAAAGTACCCCATCAAAAAGTGGGCAAAGGATATGAACAGACACTTCTCAAAAGAAGACATTTATGCAGTCAACAAACATATGAAAAAGGTTAAGTTCCTTGTAGATAAATGCCAATCAAAACCACAATGAGATACCATCTCACGCCAGTTAGAATGGTGATCATTAAAAAGACAGGAAACAACAGATGCTGGAGAGAACATGAAGAAATAGAATTGCTTTTACACTGTTGGTGGGGGTGTAAATTAGTTCAGCCATTGTGGAAGACAGTTTAGCAATTCCTCAAGGATCTAGAACTAGAAATATTATTTCACCCAGCAATCCTATTACTGGGTATATACCCAAAGGATTATAAATCATTCTACTGTAAAGATACATGGATATGTATGTTTATTGCAGCATTATTCACAATAGCAAAGACATGGAACCAACCCAAATGCCCATCAGTGATACACTGGATAAAGAAAATGTGTCACACATACACCATAGAATACTATGCGGCCATAAAAAAGAATGAGTTCATGTCCTTTGCAGGGACATGGATGAAGCTGGAAATCATCATTCTCAGCACACTAACACAGGAACAGAAAAACAAACACTGCATGTTCTCACTCATAAGTGGGAGTCGAACAATGAGAACATACGGGCACAGGGAGGGGAATATCACAAGCCTGGGTCTGTCAGGGCATGGAGGAAAAGGGGAGGGATAACATTAGGAGAAATACCTAACTTAGATGACGAGTTGATGGGTGCAACACACCAACACGGCACATGTATACCTATGTAACAAACCTGCACATTCTGCAAGTGTATCCTAGAACTTAAAGTATAATTTTAAAAAATTTAAAAATATATATGTATTTTGATATTTTATTTCAAATTTTATTTCATATTAGTAAGCATGTAATAATTTTAAATGAAGAGTTATTTACATGGTAAACTTTTTTTTTTTTTTAAGATGGAGTCTCGCTCTGTTGCTAGGCTGGAGTGTAGTGGTGCAGTCTTGGCACACTGCAACCTCCACTTCCCAAGTTCAAGCAATTCTCCTGCCTCAGCCTCTAGAGTAGGTGGGACTACATGCACAGGCCGCCACACCCAGCTAATTTTTGTATATTTAGTAGAAACGGGGCTTCATCATGTTGGCCAGGATAGTCTCAATCTCCTGACCTCGTGATCCTCCCACCTCAGCCTCAAAGTGCTGGGATTATAGGCGTGAGCCACCACATCCGACCTACGTGAGAAACTTTTAAATATATTTTTATTTATAAAAAACTTTAAATCACTGTAACTTGCCTAAAATAGTTTATTTTCAAAAAAGGAAAATAATTTAGAAACTTTATTTTTACTTTAAAATATTTTTATACTTAATTTTATATTATAACAAAATATCCTGAAGTGTATAGTAAAATCAAAGACATTGATTTTACTATACAAATCAAAGACATTGATTAGCTTGTTAATTAATTAATTTATTATTTTTGGTTTGTTTATTTTGAGACAGGGTCTGGCTCTGTCACCCAGCCTGGAGTGCAGTGGTGTGATCTCTGCTCACTGCAACCTCCACCCCGCCAGGCTCAAGTGATGCTCCCAAGTAGTTGAGACCACAGGCACTTGCCACCACTCTCGGCTAATATTTTTTGTCTGCTTTTGTACTTTTGGTACAGATGGGGTTTATCGTGCTTCCAAGGCTGGTCTCCAACTCCTGAGATCAAATGATCCACCCTCCTCTGTCTGCCACAGTGTTGGAATTACAGACATGAGCCACTGCTTCCAGCCCAGGTTTATTATTTAATAGGAAGCTTTCTTGCATCAAGTTCTATGTTTATTGTTTTAATCAATAGTACTTTAGTTTATATGATTTAAATTATAAATTTGTTCAATCGGGCCAGGCGCGGAGGCTCAAGCCTACAATCCCAGCATTTTGGGAGGCCGAGACGGGCGGATCACGCGGTCAGGAGATCGAGACCATCCTGGCTAACACGGTGAAACCCCGTCTGTACTAAAAAATACAAA
>NW_012120598.1:8185402-8192355 GCF_000951035.1 Colobus angolensis palliatus | reverse complement strand
AAAAAAAAAAAAAAAAAAAAAAAAAAAAAACTAGCCGGGCGAGGTGGCGGGCTCCTGTAGTTCCAGCTACTCAGGAGGCTGTGGCAGGAGGGTGGCGTAAACCCGGGAGACGGAGCTTGCAGTGAGCTGAGATTGGGCCACTGCACTCCAGCCGGGCAACAGAGCGAGACTCCGTCTCAAAAAAAAAAAAGGAAAAAAAATTGTTTAATCATACAACCCTTCTAGTTGTTTGACAATGTAGAGGTAATTTATAATAAATTAAAAAATTTAAAAAAAACTTTCTTTTTACTTTAACTAAATTACAGATGTTCCTTCCAGTTACAGAATTTAACATTGCCGATATAGAATATTCACAGGAAACTTGAAGGATAATTACATGTCGTATTGTGTATTGTATATGTTAATAACTGTATCAAAATTGTTCTTGTTTAAATAGCATATGACATACAATATGCTGGACTTCAGTCTGAATAATTGTAACAAGGCACCCCTGGGCAGTACTGCCTTAGCTACCCATGGATGCTTTTTGCCCGTATGCCCTGCAGTATTGCTTTCTCCAGCCACAAACTTGGTACTCTAGAGATTGAATCATGAGATTATTTGCTTTATCATGCAAGGTGTCGGGGGAGACAAAGTATGAACTGTTCATTAATATTCATATATTCTTCTATTTCATAATACTGTTTTTACTCGCCCACCTCATAGTTGACCAAATGAAAAAAGAGAAACATTAATCATGTTGGATGTGATCTGATGAAAAAATTATCAACCAGGTTGTATGGACAATAATTAAACTCACGGATTTTCTTCTGTTCACTCCTCATAAGCAGACAAACAGTAGTGATGATAAGGTCTCCAATTCTGTGTATACTCTAGAAACAATTTATTAAATGAGTCCCATTAGCAAATGACTGTATAAAAGGAAGGTGTTAGCCAACTATATATCTTCATCAAAAATTAAATGTGGTAGAAAGATATTACTTTTTGATATCTGTTTTGGATTTGAGAAATTGTGTGCTTTTTGTTAAATGCCTAAGCAGAAAATTTCAATTAATTTGGAGCTTTCAGTGAAAAGAACATTATTTCCAAACTTTGCCAAAAATTACCCTATCTTGTGTCAGGAATTATAACAAACCTCATATTTTAATGTACCAGAAAGGAAGCAAACAAGTAATTTTCCCTTTCATTCAAGTTACTTAGAATTTATTTTATTTGACAAATGTATATGGATTTTTGTTGACATTCAGATTAAACATTTAACCAATTAATTCAAAATAATAAATTTCACCAAGAATTTCATAGCTAGAATACAGTAGTAAATGTTCTGTTAGTCACTTAATCATTATTCATTTTTATGCAAGATTTCTGTATAACTTCCATATTTTAAAGTAAATTCTGAAATATAGATATTGGTATTTTTTCCACCATTTAAAATTATTCCATCCATTAACCTCCAACAAAATCTATACGCATTAGCATTGTAATGTCTAAGACAGCAGATAGAAGGTTTTACAAAATACTAATGCCTAAGGTGCGACTTGGACATGAGGATTTAAAAATCCTCCCAAGTGGTTCAACTTGTCACTAAGGTTGATAATAAATGTTAACAAAAATATAGAAATTTCTCTGAAGAATCCAGAATACACAGTGACCAATTTTTCTCTTTAGAATCACTTTTCTAATTATTTTTGCATTCAAATAGAGACTGTGAGTTTAATACAAATATAAGTGCACATCAAACTGGTGTCCAGGTAGCTCCATTTTACTAAATAAATATGTTACATGGAGCTTAGGCCATATTTGGGGGAAATGGAGTGGTCAATGACAAATGAAGTTAGTCTTTAAACGATTTTTTGAACTATAGTAAAGCAACTTTTTCAATGGAGAAATAGAGTTTGCTTTGACAAAGAGAAAGTGAAGAGCAGGATGATAAAGAAGGCATGCTGACATATATAACAACTTGGTAGTTTCAGTAACAGTTTGTCAAGTTGTCAGCTCTCCCCACTATTACAGTTCACAACTAAAGGTTCCTGACACTCCAAAACAGTCACATTTCTGTGCACAGGGTATGTCATTGTGTGATGTCTACCAATTTTACAATTCCAAGAAAATAAATAAGTGTGTGTACAATAAAATAAAACAACTCCTTTTTCCTGTTTCTCAAACTAAGTACTACTCTTGGTTTAATATATGTATGAATGTATGAATAGTTACATTTAAAATATTGTGCTGTGGGCTCCTGTTAACAAGAACCTGCTAGACTTCAAACAGAATATATAACCAAACGACCCCTTATCACTCAAGGAGACCTTAGTTCAAAGTATTATTTAAAATAACTTTATCAATACAATTGTTTTATGATACTTTTCTCAAATTGCTATGGCAAATATCACAAAGATTTAGAGTTCCCAATACTTACATAATTCACCTTCTGTCCTTTATTTCCTAGAACAAAGACGATAATTTCAATATGTAGTTTAAATATCGCAAAATAAGTAGTGGCCTCAGAAGAACACTATATGTTTCTTCTCATTTTTTTCTTCTTAAAAATATTAAGTTGTCTTTTATAGTGTAGAATTTACATAATGTTCCAGAGAATCTTCATGTTTAAATCAATGTTCATTTGAAAGCCGCTGCTCATAACTGTTTTTTATGTTTTAACAATAATCATAAAATATATATGCAAATTATGAGGAAACGATGCAAAATTTACTTCGTTTCTGAAGGACACCTTTCTACCTAGGTGTACATGAAAGCATATTGCCTTTAGTTCTTAAATTTACTTTACATTTGTTGGGAATTTGTACATTTCTATACATAGTGTTACATTTATAAACAAATACATATAACTTTAATTTTGTTGTAGGTAATTCTATTTTGTGTGAATTTCTTCATTGCTGATTAATATCCTAAGAGTACATTGCTGTTTTCTGGTGTATATTGCAATCTAATCTGAGAAGAGTGCTGTTTGTATCTCTGTCTATGGAACATGCCGTCTTGGTATGAGAGTACATATCATCACTGTCTTCTTTTTGCTCTCATCTTCCTTCAGGCTGCTAAGCTTATTCTCTTTTCTCTGAGTTAGACTTATATGTTCAATTTCTGGGTGGTATTTATTACATAAAGATTTTCCAGAGTCAGAATATTTCAGACAGAAAGGGCAAGACTGATAAGTTTCTGGTTATAAATCTATAAATTTTACAGCTGACTATATGGGGAGGGATATTCAGAGGGCTGCTCCAGACATAATCTCGTCAATGTGGGACCTATAAATAATTGTGAAGATGGTGATACCATTACCTGAGATAGGAAAACATCAAAAACGGCGTATTTGTGAGGAAAGAACACATGTTCTTTCTGAAAATAACTATACCTTTAGTCTGACCCCTTATTTTATAAGAAGCAAGCTGAAATATATAAGGATGTTTTTGTCCTTTGCTATATAATAGAAGGTTATAAAACCTCTATTCCATAACTAATTACATCATTGTACAGCAACTCTGTTTATGCAAAAAATATTTTCTATAAAAATATTTACTTTGAAACATTTCTATCTTATCTTTCTGAATGCCAGAATTTTGTTACTTTTCAAATTCACTGTGACATGAATCCCTATTTTTTTTTTGAGACGGAGTTTTGCTCTTATTGCCCAGGCTGGAGTGCAGTGGCACGATCGCAGCTCACTGCAACCTTCACCTCCAGGGTTCAAGTAATTCTCATGCCTCAGCCTCCTGAGTAGCTGGGATTACAGGCATGCAGCACCATGCGTGGCTAATTTTGTATTTTTAGTAAAGATGGGGTTTCTCCATGTTAGTCAGGCTGGTCTCAAACTCCCAACCTCAGATGATCTGCCACCGTCGGCCTCCCAAAGTGCTGGGATTACAGGCGTGAGCCACTGTACCCAAACGAATACTTTTAATTTTAAATTTTACATCAGTTTATGTTATCTTACATTAAACTATGAATGTCTTGAATAAGGAATATAAAACATAGAAAATGACTTATGTCTAGGTATAGGGGCATAGGACCAGATGTGAATTACAGGTTTACACATTACAATTGTTGTAGGATGTATTTTAAATAAAATTTGCCCTATGTCCGGTTTACCCGAAGCAGATGACCAAATTTTGATATGAAAACTTTTAAAATTTAATTTTAAGACCAAATTGCTTTTAGAACATGGTTATATATTTTCTTCAGACTGAAAGATTTTTAAAGACCTTTAAAGCTCTTTTATTTATACAATCTTTTTAAATTAAGATAACTCTAGGTTGAACAGAAGTAGATGTGCTATTTCTGAGTTTAATATTTATTAGAACACCGGTACTGACTTAACTGATTTCTACAACTATACCAATGCCCCTAATGAGTGATGTTTCACTTGAAATCTGTATTCTGTATGATAATTCTTATAATTGCTTATCTGAGGTTGTCACAAAATTGGCAACCCTGATAATAGATATGCCTAAACTTTTGGCCCCTTGTAAGGCAAAATAGATATTTGTGGTATTGTAACAAACTACAAACATGTTTCCTATGGTTTGAAAGCTTTTTCCCCTCCAGTATTCATGTGTTGGGAACTTAACGTCCATGCAACAGCACTGGGGCATAATGAAAGGCTCTTAGATCATGAGGGCTCCACCGTCATAAATGGATTAATGCCATTATGAAAAGGGAACCCATGAGAGTGGGTTCTCTTTCTTTTCTGCTCTTCTCTGAGGCGTGGTGTTTCTTCCCACCAAAGGATGCAGCATTCAAGGCATCTTGGAAGCAAAGAGGCTAGACCCTAGCCCGCCACAGTCTTGATCTTGAACGCATGAATCTTGGAGGGGAAAATGCATTCAAAAAGGTATTGTCTCTACAAAACGTACTAATAAAAAACAATTAGCTAGACATAGTGGCCCACGTCTGTGCTCCTAATGATGATAGGCTTAAAAAGGGAAGAATACAAATGTTATCCTTCATTTTACACAAACACATATACACACATGCACACGTATTTACATATAAATATACATACATATATATTTTATTAGACTCTAAGACTATTTTTATAAATTGTAATAAATTCTTATTTTTTGCTTTTTGTACAAAACCTAATTTAATATGTATACCTACTTTGCTTTTTATGCTTGTTATTGTTTGCTACTGTTACAGTCTTTCCTCTATCAATTTACATGTGTCTGCTTTCTTCCTGTTGTGATGAATTATCCATTTAACTTGTTTTGTTTATGGGTAAAAGTATCTCAAATACTGTGGGTATAGATAATGAGTTTGAAGAAGACTAGAGGAACATTGCAGCCCTCTCCAACTCATGGTTTCCCTGAGCCTTCCTTTGTCTGGAGAAAGATTGTGGGAACTGGGCAGTTCCCATGTTTCAAGAATTACATAGGAATTTCACAGCTGAAAGTTTTGAATATATTGTGACTTTGAGAATCATTATATTGCCTGCCTGTCTATCTGTGCTTCTGTTTCTCTATCTGTATATATGTGTGTATACACACAGACACACACACGGACACACACACACAAGGGAACTTCAAAAAGTCTGTGGGAAATTGAATTAAAAGACAAAAATAAATTATGTAAACTTTATTCTACAACAATACCTTGATCAAATTTGAGACACTTTTATAAGTTATGGTATCAGTCATTTTAGTCTATCCCTAAAGAACTGACGGTCATAGAATTTAACCATGTCAATGCAGTCTTTTTTTTTTTTCACATTATTATCTGAAAAAAAAAAAAAAAAATGGATGCCCTTTACAGACTTTTTTCAAGATTAAGAAACAAAAACAAAAATAAGTCAGAAGGAGCCAAATTCGCACTGTGAGGTGAATGTTTAATGATTTTCCATCAATACTCTTGCAAAGTTGCCCTTGTTTAATGAGAAGAATGAGCAGGAGCTTTGTCATGGTGGCAAAGGACTCTCTGGTGAAGATTTCCTGAGCATTTTTCTGCTGACGCCTTGGCTTTCTCAAAACATTCTCTTAATAAGCAGATGTTATTTTTTCTTGACACTCCAGAAAATCAACAAGCAAAATTCCTTGAGCATCCCCCAAAACTGTTGCCATGACCTTTGCTCTTCGCCAGTACAGTTTGCTTTAATTGGACCACTTCCATCCCTTGGTAGCAATATTTTTTATTGTGTTGTCTTAAAGATCACACTAGTGAAGTTATGTTTCATCTTCTGTTACAATTTTTTGACCTGCGCTTTAGTATCTTTACCCCGGTTATTAAAATTTCCATGAATAGCTTGGCTTTTATCTGCAGCTGATCTGGGCACAATGGTGTTGGCACCCATTGAGGGGAAGGTTTGCTCAGCTTCTATTTTTTAATCAGAACTGTGTTAGCTGAGCCAATAGAAATGTCTTTGGTATTGGCTGTTGTTTCTGCTATTAATCACTGGTCATCTTCAATTAAGGAATGAAGAGATTAATTTTTCCTCACAAATTGATGTGGACGGTCTGCTGGGCAGGCTTCATCTTCAGCGTCATCTCTTCCCTTCTTAAAACGAGTTAGCATTTGTAAACTGATGATCTCTTTCTGATATTGTTCCCATAAGCTTTTCATTTAGCATCAATGATTTCATCATTCTTCCACCCAGGCTTCGTCATATATTTGATGTATGTTATTGATTTAATTTTAGTAGAATTTTTATCGCTCTGATACGGGCTCTTTTAAAATTTATGTTTTACCCTTCTTAATTCCCCAAACTGGATCCCCTTCAGACATGCAGTATCAAGTTAGTATGAGTTTGTTTTGGCAAAAATGATTTGAAATCTATTCAGACTTTATTTGTAATATGTAGTTTCCATAAACTCTTTGAAGACAGTTTGTGGGGGAGGTGGATGTGTATACATAAAAACATATTTTTTATGTATGCTATACACTATATTATACTATAATGTACTATAATATAATATATATTATATATTACAATACTAAGGTTA
>NW_012120598.1:8161436-8179362 GCF_000951035.1 Colobus angolensis palliatus | reverse complement strand
ATCTAGCTACATCTGTAATTATCCAACTTACATAAAATTTATATTCCCTATATCTGTGAATTTTTGTAAAAACAATAAAATGCAAATGCCTTTAATGGGTAGTACCGTAAGCCTTTATTAATTATTACACAGCTATAGCAATTCGAGACAACTTGTTAATTTCTGTGCCTCAGTTATTTTGTCAGCAGGAATAAGAAAACCCACTTCATAGGATTATTGGCAGAATTGTGAATCAAATTTCTACACAGTTTCTGGCACACTAACCACTCTTTCCATTGCCTTTTCACTATTTCCCTCGTTTTCATTCTACTATTGCACCCAAACTCCCTTGATGTCTTCATTCCACATAGCAGCCAATGTGATTATTCTGAAAATTTATCAGTTTGTCTCTTCCCTTACAAACCCTGAAGTGCCTTCCCATTTTACTCAGAGTAAAGATGCAAGTTCTCACAAGGTGCCAACAAGGCTTTAGGCCACCTAGACCTTGTTTACACTGTAATCCATCAGTCACTGCTTTCCCCACTTTATGTCCTCTCGCCAGTGTTCTCTGGCTAATATTCAAAACATGTCTTTCCTTAGATTCCTGTGCTCACTGTTCACTTAACCTGAGTTTATTTTCCCTACATAATCTTGTACCTATGGCCTTTCCATACTGAAGCCTTTCTTTAAATCTCACCTTCAAATGTAGAGAATGACCTGGGTATTTCAATTGAAAATGTTATCTTCCCAAATCTTTATGTTCTCTACTTTTTGAACAGCAATAGTCTCTTTTATCATATTATATAATTCACTTTTACATTATATTTAGTCATTTTTGTCCTTTTCCATCCACCAGGATATAAATACCACGAGGCAAAAATATATTGGGCTCTTTTGTTCGCTGGATTACCTAATGATCTTAAAGTACCTTCATGATCATAGTAGCACTCAGTATAGCTTTGTTGAATGAGTGAATGCATGTTCCTGTGGTTTAAGAGCAAGAAAACCAGTTTTCAATGGTGCCAGAAGAATCTTCTTTATCTTTGTTGTTTTTATTGACACCAATTACATGAAAGTAAATTTTATTGTAGGAATGATATTAAACATAAAGACATATATGATTTCATGACAGAAAAGCAACTGCCTCAATGTAAAAAAGAATGTTGTGCTTATTAATTTGCAAAAAATTCTATTTAGAATAAATGGAACTAGTTATTTATGTCTATTACACTCATATGACTCCTATAGGAATATGATAAGGGTTTTAAATATTTTCTAATAATCATTTTAGGTAAAACAATAGTACATTCAAAAACATACAAGCTCCAAAATCACATTTTTGATCAATTTTATATTGATAAAATATTCTTGACAGAGGCAAAAGGATAACATGAAAGAAGACTTTTTCCAAAGGGAAAAAAAATTATTCATTTTTTGTGCAAAACTTGAAATATTACCATTTCAAATAAATTTTCTAAGGACATTTTCAATTTAAAAGATTTAAGCAGAAACTTGAATGCAGGGTCATAGAATTAAGTCCTGTTTTATTTGCAGAATTTAGATTAGAATTCTAGATCAAAAGGGCAAGAATCCTTTGAGTAACTGACTTACCATGTTTTAGCTTTATAACCAGATGAAACATTAAGAACAGAAAATAGTTGAGAACACTAACTAGCCTTATTATAAATAATATTTAGGAATTTTAATTGTCCTTTCTCTAGATAAGATGACTCATCCACAAAGTATTAAATTTCCCTGAGCTCTACTCTGGGCGACTGAAATCCTGCCCTCTCTTGTTTCATAAATACATGGTTTATTACATATAAAGTTCATTCATCATTTTTTGAAGTTTGATATCTTTAAAATAAATTCTATTATGCTAAATAATTTATATTTAATTGAAAATATTAGGTGGGATAAATTTACAGTTTTTCCCAGTGCCTGTTCACCCTCTCATTTTTAGTTTTAATGTTAACCTTTCCTGACTCCATCACACTTTGTTTATCATGGGAAGGGAAAATTTCTGTGGTCTCAATAGGTACTAACAAGAGGCTTAATTACCAGTGAAACCTGGAATTACTTAATTCCATTCAAATGAGCATTGATTGGCATCAACATTATAATTAGGACATTTCTCAGAACAGCCTCAACCTTAAATATTTCTTTTGTTTACCTGCCCTATATTTAACTTTCTCATAAAATTAGACAAATTAAAATATAAAATAGTAAGTACTTATTTCCATAAAGGTAGACATGTTCATAATCTTTATGTGATGGCAAAGAACAAATTGTAAAGAAGAAAATCCAAAACAGTTATGTAATTTTCTTAAAGGGAGTTGACCAGTAACTAATTTGTCTAAATTAGGTGTTTAACAACTGATCACCACCTTTATGTAAGCCAGCAGATGTTTAAAATAGCAGCAATGTTTTTTCAACATTGTAATAATGATAGCAGCCATAGATCTGCAAGTTAAGTTCAAATCATCATACCATGAAAGTAAATTTGTGTCAATTGTGTCTTGACTTGATGGTACAATATTGGGGCAAAGAGAGAAGAATAGACCAAGTTAAAAAGTTAAAAATATATGTAGATGAGAAGAATTAATAGCTACAGAGGTAACAATTTACTGAAATTTTCAGCCCTTTTCTGTCCCTTAAATTGACAGCAGGTAATAAGAAATATATATATATAAGGAAATACTACTAGGAAATATAAATATATAAGACATATTAATACAGATGTTATATCTTGGCACCATCTAATACACATCTGTATCCCTGACATTTTTTCTGAGGGAAATTTGTTGATACATTTGGCAACAAATCTAACACGCTCCCAATTACCTATTATTAATATGAATTGTAATAGTTATGCTATGTTGACAAATATTTTCATCCCTCCTTCTTCCTATTTAATGGTATTTTATAATTTACTACTTTGTGTTTGGGTGGAGCGTCTGACTAATTGTAAGAGGTGATGGCTTGAGTCACTCCCATGCAAGATGAGCACTTACTTGCCAATAGAAAAGCCTACTGTGATTTCTTTTCCTCTGCCACAGTCACAGAAAAATTTCAACCTGTTAGTTGCTCTAGTAGCCTAGATCCCTGGAGTCAGGAGATATGTAGCACAGCCCTTACTTTGTCTGAAATGAACATGCGACAAAAGTGAGAAATTAACCCTTGTTGTTAGGTATCTAAGAAAAGGTCAGTTTGGTCCTGATATGGCATTTTTATCTCACCGTAGCCTAACTTAAATGACATATGAAATAGTTGAACAACTCTTTGTAGAGGACTTTCTATATGCCTAGTACTATTTCTGTCACAGTAAGTACACTGATGAACAAGACTGTAAAACTTCATGCCACAGTAGTTAAGGCTATAATTAATAATTTCTTAATTCAATGATATATAAATACTATGAAGTAATTAAAGCAAGGTAACAGTAAGAAGCAAGTAAAGGAGGTACCTTGAAATAGTGATAATTGAACTGAGAAAATGATCATACAGAAATATCATTATAGAAATCTGGATCAAGTACATTTTAGATATAGAAAAGCAATTTTCTGCAATAAAAACCATCAGAACAAATTGAGGAGAATGAACATCCTTTTTTGGCTGAGGATGCCAGAAGGGAAGCATGAAATTAGATTGGAGAGAAAAAGATGGGACCCGTTTGTATAGGAACATGTTTAGCACAGAAAGATCTTTGCAACGGAAATTTATTGGAATGTTACAATAAACAGGGAGATAATCTGATCTCACCTACCTTTCGAGGAGGTTGCTGCATTTTAGAAAAACAATTGTGGGCAGGGAAGAACGGAAGGAAGATCCCTGTGGCAGGGGCAAGGTACATTAGGCTATTGACTCAGAATAGCTATTTATAATGGAAAACAGTGAGAAATGGAGGAATTTGAGCTATATTTGAAGGTAACACAGAGTATATGCCATTGTTTGAGATGACTGGTGTTGGTGGATGGAATAGAATAATCTGCCTCAAGGTTTTGGCCGAAACAAATGTGTATTTGGTAGTGTAATTATAGACCATGGGATAAGGAGAAGATTTGCTTTCATCATGTATTTACAATAAAAAGGCATTTTCTTAAGCCTTCACTGTAAAAGAAATAAAAATTTTCAGGACATTATAAATAGTGTAACTTTTCTAAGTACATGCTAAAGGTATTATACATAGCACTGTCCAGAAATGTTGACCTCAAGAACAGCTCAATCCTACTAGAGTATGTCTGCAATATACTAAGGACTGACATAAAAGTAACACAAATGTATCAGTATGACAAATATAAATATATTCCAATATATATCATTGAACATTAATATTAAAATGTTAATACTAACATTCATATAATAATTACTAATAATTGTTAATTTAATATTCATTTTTGACCTAATTCTTTTGAAATTATTTTTACATACTGTATTTTACTAGCTTTAAAAAGCCACTATAAGTCAAGGACAATTAACTTCATATGATAATCAAGAAGACACCATCAGAGAATTTTACTTGTTAATAAATTTGCAACAGAAATTCAAAATGCTGACTATTAAACTGGTAAATTTGCATGCTACTGGTTACTAAAATTTTCTTCATGCAATACCATGACACATTGGAAAAGGGAAGACAAAGTCAACAGAAAAAATAGATGATGGGTCACACAGATCACAAAAGTGTCCTATTTGATTTCTTATTTGTAGAAAAAGATCTGGAGACATCATGGTTCCAGGAGACAAATAAATATCAAAATCTCAGAGGAGAAAGAAAATGACCAGAAACATATAATGATATACGAAGTTTTTAAAGAGGAAATCCTACAATATTACAATTTCTTTTCTTTTTTTTAGACAGAGTCTCGCTCTGTCACCCAGGCTGGAGTGCATGGCCCGGTCTCGGCTCACTGCGACCCTGCTTCACAGGTCCAAGCGATTCTCATGCCTCAGTCTCCTAAATAGTTGGGATTACACGTTTGCACGCCACCATACCTGGCTATATTTTGTGTTTTTAGTAGAGTTGAGGTTTCCCCATGTTGGCCAGGCTGGTCTCGAACTCCTGACCTGAAGTGATCTGCCTGCCTCAGCCTCCCAAAGTGTTGGGATTACAGGCATGAGCCACCACCCTCAGCCAATGTGACAATTCTTATCATCTCTAGTCTAGTGAAATCAGGCGTAGGGAGTTCAAAAATGACTCTAGATTTTGTTTAATTTTGTTTGTTTGTTTTAAGTGGAAATATTTTATCCCGCTGTGTGGACATAAAAAGCTATTTCAATTTCTTTATAGTTGGGTTGAGGAAGAGGAACGTTTTGTGTGAAAGAAAGCTAAAGGTTTCCCATCATTCCTAATTCTCCAAAGCAAAGGAATTGGTAACTTCTAAATTTTATTATATTTGAGATAACCTTTACGACTTGTTTTGTTGAATCATAATTTGGTGTATCGTGAAGTCTTTAAAGTACTATTCCCAAGGATAATAGGTGTATTCCCAAATGATATCAATAATATTTGCAATCTTTGAGAGATCATGGTTATTAGAAGAAAGAAATATTGCATCACCAAAATTTCTGTTTGATATCTAATCTTTTCACTTTGTAAGGCAAGACAATATTTTTTGTCAAACTTATTTAAAATCCAGTCTCTCTGTTCCTACCAGAGTTCCAAGTGAAATTATATAGGACAAGAATTTTTAATCAGACAGTTAAAAGTATATTTTTAGGTGATATCATTAACCTCTAGGACTTAACATTACATAAAGTTGCTTAAATAAAAGTAAGTTTGATTGTATAACCTAGAATCAGGAAAGCCAAAAGGTAATAGATTTTACTTTATAATAGAACTTGAATTTTTTTGTGAATGATATGTTAGTTCAACATTATTATTATTGTTATTATTTAATTTTAGCTTTTATTTTAGATTTGGGAGTACATGTGCAGATTTGTTACATGGGTAGATTTCGTGATGCTGAGTTTGGGGTGTGAATGATCTAGTTACCTAGGAAGTGAGCACAGTACACAATAAGTAGTTTTTCAACCCTCATCTCCCTTTCTCCCTCCACCGTCTAGTAGTCCTCAGTGTCTGCTGTTCCCATTTATAATATGCACACTCAATGTTTAGCTCCCATTTACAAGTAAGAACGTATGGTATTTGGTTTTTTGTTCCAGCGTTAATTTGCTTAGGGTAATGGCTTTCAGATGCATCCATGTTGCTTCAAAGGACAGGATTTCATTCTTTCCTACGGCTATATCATATTGCATGGTATACAGGTACCATGTTTTCTTCATCCAGTCCACAACTGATGGGCATATAAGTTGATTTCTTTTTTCTTTTTTTTTGCTGTTGTGAATAGTGCTTTTATGAATACTCAAGTCCAAGTGTCTGTGGTAGAATAGTTTATTTTCTTTGGAGTCTATTCCCAGTAGTGGAATTGCTGGGTTAAAAAGTAGCTCTTTTTTAAGTTCTTTGAGAAATCTCCAACTGTTTTCCACAGTAGCTAAACTAACCTACATTCCCACCAACAGTCTATACGTGTTTCATTTTCTCTGCAACCTCACCTACATCTGTTATTTATTTATTTTTACTTTTTCATGCCATTGTGACTAGTTTGAAATGGTATCTCATCATGGTTTTCATTTGCATTTTTGTAATGATCAGTGATGCTGAGCATTTTCTCTGGTTTGCTGGCCACCTGTATGTCTTCTCTTGAGAAGTGTTGATGTTCTTTGTAATGTGGTCATTCTTTTTCGATTACTGAATCATTTATGTTTTTTATGGATTCTGGATATTTCCTTAGATCTTTGTCAGATGTATAGCTTACAAATATTTTCTCCCATTCTGTAAGTTGTCTGTTTACTCCCTTGATTGTTTCTGTTGCTCTGCAGAATCTATTCAGTTTAGTTAGGTTCCACTTGTCAATATTTGGTTTTATTGTAATTCCTTTTGAGAACTTGGTCATCAATTATTTGCCAAGGCAGATATCCAGAATGGTATTTCCTAGGTTTTTGTCTAAGACATTTTTTTAGTTTTAGGTCTTACATTTAAGTCTTTCATTGATCTTGAGTTAATTTTTGTATGTGGTGAAAGGTAGTGATCCAGTTTCATTCTTCAGCATATGACTAGCCAGTTATCCCAGGATCATTTATTAAATAGGAAATCCTTTCCCCATTGCTTGTTTTTCTTGACTTTGTTAAATATCAGATGGATGTATAGATGTGCAGCTTTATTTCTAGGTTCTCTACGCTTTCCACTGGTTTATGTGTCTATACCAGTACCATGCTGTCTTGGTTGCTGTAGACCTGTAGTGTAGTTTGAAGTTGAGTAACGTGATGGCTCTGGCTTTGTTGTTTTTGCTTAGCATTGCTTTGGCTATGCTGGCTCTTTTTTTAGTTTGATATGAATTTTGGAATAGTTTTTTCTAATTCTGTGAAAACTGATGTTAGTCGTCTGATAGGAATAGTGTTGAATCTGTAGATTGAGGCACTATGGTCATTTTAACAATATTGATTGTTTCAATTCATGAGCATGGTATTTCCATTTGTTTGTGTCATCTGTATTTCTTTCAGCAGTGTTTTGTAGTTCTCCATGTAAATATCTCTTACCTCTTTGGTTAGATGTATTCTTGGATACTTTTTTGGTGTATAGGTTGCTATTGTAAATTAGATTGCATTCTTGATTCGCCTCTCAACTTGAACGTTATTGGTGTACAGAAATGTTGCTTATATTTGTAATCGATTTTGTATCCTGAAACTACTGAAATGATTTATTAGGTCCATAAGCCTTTTGGCAGACTCTTTATGTTTTTCTAGGTATAAAATCATTAGTAAAGAGATAATTTTATTTATTTTCCTATTTGGATGCCTGTTATTTCTTGCCTGATTACTCTGGCTAGGGCCCAGGCTGGAGCGCAGTGGCCAGATCTCAGCTCACTGCAAGCTCCGCCTCCCTGGTTTACGCCATTCTCCTGCCTCAGCCTCCTGAGTAGCTGGGACTACAGGCGCCCGCCACCTCGCCCGGCTAGTTTTTTGTATTTTTTTTAGTAGAGACGGGGTTTCACCGTGTTAGCCAGGATGGTCTCGATCTCTTGACCTCGTGATCCACCCGTCTCGGCCTCCCAAAGTGCTGTTCCAGTTCTTAAGGGGAATACTTTGAGCTTTTGCCCAGTATGATGTTGGCTGTGACTTTATCATAGATGCTATGAAAATACCCAATTGCTCCAGCAATCTTGTTTGAGAAGATCAATCATTTTCTAACTAAATTGTAGTTGGAACACTGCAATAAGTACAGTGACAATGTATGTATCTATTTTAATTATTTGGTCGATTTATCTATCTTGTAAATTTCACTTCACTACAATGATAAGAGTTTTACTAACATTTTAAATCTGGTAGTAACTTAGTCCTTTATATTGTCATTTAAACTTTAAAAATTAGACTGTAAAGCCCCTTTAGGGGCAATAAAAGCCTCTGATGATTTACTTGAAATTTTATGGAATCTATAAAATGTTTGAAAACTAAGAAAGAAGGCTTCTAAATAACTATCAGTGTCACCATATTTAGCCTTCCAACCCTTTAACTTGGTATATATCTTTATTCATGTAGAATTCTTAATTTGTTATAAACTTTTTTCAAATGTGCTTTAAATTTTCTTATTTGACATAAGGGTTACTTAACATATCTTGCTAGTTTGCAAATATGTGATGATTTTCACTCATTTTTATTTTTATTTTTCTAGTTTGAGTTCACTATGTTTGGAGAATATGCTATGTGATTTCAAAATGTTAAAGTTTTGTTTTGCTTTGTTCTTTCATAGTTCATCATAGGATCTCTTTCAATAAGAGAAGGAAGTTTTCTGCACATTTTAGTTTACAATTAATTTACAATGTAAATTGATTAATCATGCATTCAAAGTGCAGATATCATGAACATTTTTTGCCTGCCTTATCTGTCACTAAAGGGATTTATTTCAATCTTCAGTTATGTTTTCTGATTTTTATATTACTCTTAGAATTTCATTACTATTTTTGTTTTAGGTTTTATAGACTTTAAAACTATGTTATAAGAAGCATAGGCCGAGCGTGGTGGCTCACACCAATAATCCCAGCACTTTGGGAGGCCAAGGCAGGCGGATCACAAGGTCAGGAGGTCAAGACCATCCTGGCCAACATGGTGAAACCCCATCTCTACTAAAAATACAAAAACTAGCTGGATGTGATGACACGTGCCTGTAATCCCAGCTACTCGGGAGGCTGAGCCAGGAGAATCGCTTGAACCCGTTTGCGGTGATCTGAGATCCTGCGGTTGCACTCCAGCCTGGGCAACAAGAGTGAAACTCCGTCTCAAAAAAAAAGAAAGAAAGAAAGAAAGATGGCTGCTCTTTACCTTCACCCATTTTCGCCATATATTTACACTGTACACTAATCCAAGAAAATGTCTGTAGATCCAGCTCTCTAAGAACACTCTCTTCCTTGTCTAGAACTTTAGTTTATTTACACCTTGTTTTTTGCACACTCCACAAATGTTTTAAAGATATGACACATTTCAATATTTTCATTTATTTCTAGTTATTGAAGTAAAAACAGTAGCCTGGTGCTATCTACAACACTCTATCTGGAAACAAAGTTTATTCAAATTTAAATTGTATGACATTCAGTACTTTCTACAGATTGTCTGATAACTATTTCTATATTATCTGATAGTCTGATAACAGCGTAGGTGAAGACATCTTAGATTCTTGTGATATAATTTATAAGATAACACGTAAAAATTCAAAGTTAAGTAGAATATATTAAAGGATTACTATTGTTTTTCAGAAAGACACCTACTAACATTTCATTTTTGTATGTTGAATCATTCTTACTATTATTATTCAGAAAGATGCCTACTAACATTGCATTATTAAATATTGAAGGATTATTTGTAGTGTGCTAGTAGATTTGCACATGCTTTTCTCAGTCCTTTATTAAATTGCCCTAGAAATTAATGCTTAGATAAGAGTGAGAATGACAAAGATAGAAGTACTTTTGCAGCCAGTAAACCAACCATCCTCAAATGGTTTGATGGCAATCATAAGTAGGAACAGATTATTCTTAATTTAATAAGATTCTTGGAACATTAGGAATATCCTACATGTGCCCACTCTCTCCCATGTGTTTTTCACTTTCTGCAAGATACGTGAAATTTTGTAGGAAAAGCCTGCCGATTTAGAATCCATATTTTGTGGTTTTGAAATGTAGAGACCACATAAAATAGAAAATTATTCAACGAATACTAAAGTAATTTAGTTTGTGGGGGCAAGATGAAAGGTAAATAATTGTGTGTTGGAAAGGGGAAGGAAAGAAAGTTTGAAAACAAGGGAAAAGGACAATTAATAAAAGAGGCTGGAGATCCTAAAGAAGACCCTCTTTGTTGTCCAAAGTGACATATCTACATGGGTTGTCTTAGCAAATTTATCTCTCAATAGCTAAATTTCCAAATCGTTGTACAATAAATTTCCTGAGATGATAGATACAAAATACCAACAATGAATCTAAATAATGGAGATAGACTTTTCTGCCAATGATCTTAGAATACAATGAAAAAAATTAGAAAAAGAACAACAAATTTCTTGCAAAACTAATGAAGTGTTATTCTTGCAAAGCTAATGAAGTGTTGTGCTGGAATAAGTGAATTCGTTGAAATGAAGTAGCATTAAACACAAACAAGGAAGGAGGAGTAAGAAGAAATTAATAGAGAAAAATATTCGTGAGCTTGAAATTTTAGATAATTCTTTTTATCTTGAGATCATCCTTTATAATTCTACTTATTTTTATAAAGTGATATACTACTATCATTATTAATTATTTTAATACAAATTTTTAAGAATTTATAATTTTATTTTATTTGTAAGGATTTTTGCATGGGGACAAGATTTTACTTTACTTTTAAAATTTTTTTAATGGAACCTATGTTCCTATGAACAGATTTAGTGGCTAAATCACTGTCACTTTAAAATTACTAAAGATGACTTTTGATACTTTTAAATGCCAATTACTAAGTCATTTGCTTTCTCAGCTGGCTTTCTTTTCCTTTTTTGTTGAATCTCAACTAATTGTGACACACTGTGATCTTCTCATTAACACTTTAGACACATATCATTAGCACATTATTTATTGCTTTTTATCTAATTGCCTATTCAAAAAGATGAACACTCTACTATATATTCTGTTGTAGCAACCAAAGATTGTTAAGCATGCATCTTTTGATTTATTTTAGGATAGTAGTTCATCTGGGGGGCAAACAATATGTAAAATTTGTTATGTATCTATATGAAACTTATGATTTGAGGCATTCTGGGATATACTTTTGAAATTTATACATCTACACACATAAACATATAATATAATATATATTTTACATATTCTCCTTTAATGAATTATCTTTATATATATATACACACGCATAAACACACACATATAATCTTTACTGAATTATTTTAATGAATAAATGTATATGACTTCGTGTAACAAAAAATATTCCCAAGAAAATGGAAAGTTTAGGGAAAATTTGAATGACTTTTATAAACACTTGACTGTATTAGTTATAAATTCAGCATACCTTTACTTTTATATAAAACAAGATGCCATAAAGTCCCATTTTACTTAAATTTAAGGGCATATGTAGATATATAGAAACAACATTTAATTTAATATTGTATAATAAAGCATGAAGATAGTAGATTTTTTTTTTTTTTTGAGACAAGGTCTCACTTTGTTGCCCAGGCTGGAGTGCAGTGTGCAGTCTCAGCTCACTGCAGCCTGAACCTATCAGACTCAAGCAATCTTCCCACCTCAGCCTCCCGAGTAGCTGGCACCACAGGCGTCTGCCACCGCATCCAGCTATTTTTTTTCATTTTTTGTAGAGATGAGGTCTCCCTATATTGCTCTGGCTGATCTGGAACTCTTGGGCTCAAGTGATGTTCTCACCTTAGCCTCGCAAAGTGCTGGGAATACAGGTGTGAACCACCACTTTTGGCCTGACAATATAATTGTTTTATGTATCTAGCGTTAATACTGAAGACATTTTCCTTACTGTGTTATGCACACTTTCACAATAGCATTTTTTGTTAATTAACAAAATAACAATAATAATTTGCCAGTTTTCATTAGGAAAACACATAAACTTGCTTTCAATAAGTTTTGCAATAAACATTTACGTCAAAGTTAGAATACAAGGAAAAATAACTGAAAGATGATTGGAAGATGTTTTCATTTAAAGGATTTTTGTTTGTTTGTTTGTTTTGAGACGGAATCTCGCACTGTTGCCCTGGCTGGAGTGCAATGGTGTGATCTCAGCTCACTGCAACCTCCACATCCCAGGTTCACATGATTCTCCTGTCTCAGCCTCCAGAGTAGCTGGGATTACAGGCACACACCACCACGCCTAGATAATTTTTTGTACTTTTAGTAGAGACGGGGTTTCACTATGTTGGCCAGACTGGTCTCAAACTCCTGACTTCGTGATCTGCCCGCCTCAGCCTCCTGAAGTGCTGTGATTACAGGCATGAGTCACCACACCCAACCCATTTAAAGAATATTTTAAAAGAGTGGACTTCATGTGGAATACATTTGGTTTATCTTTGTAAAGGGGGTATTTTTATTATTCTTTCTTGTAAAATATAAAATCTGCTAAAATAGATTGACTTCTGCTCATTTTCTTGACATCAACAATTCACATGGAATAGAAAGAGATAAGAAAGAACAAAAATTAAAAGTGAGGTCATTTAAAAATATCAAAAATTAAGAAAAATGTTAAAAAATAAAAATTTTACCCTAATATTGTTTTTAGTAGCAACTATTTTCTAAGAAAAAAAAATTCTCTATTCTGGAAGAACTACAATTTCCCCTAAAGCCTTATAAGTTCAAAGTTGGGACAGACTTTTTAAAGAAAAGAAAGATTAACAAGAGAAAAAGAGGCAAGTGTATTAATACGTGTCCAGTACATCATAAGAGAGAAATGCAATAAAAGGCAGCAAAGTAGTGGCTTATAATGCTGGTTTATATATCATTTTTCATAAAGTGCAATAAAATTTAGAGAAGTGACAAGACAAAGGAAAGCAATTTGGGCTTCCTGAGGTAGAAAATTATGGAAAGGTAAATACAGGGGAGTAAACTAACAAAATAACATTTGTTTGAAGATTCCTCTGGTTCTGTCTGTGAGCTGCTAAGACTTGTCTCCAGAACAGTAAAGAATTTATTTCTGTTGGTGAAAAAGGCAGGAAGGACAAAAAGAGCTCTTCGTCTCTTTGCTTCAATGATTCTTACTTGCCTTGTGCTAAAACAAAATATGTGAAAGAGGTATATTTTAGGGTCACACGTTTTGGTTGTCTTCACCTTCATCTAAGTGAAATAGTGGACTTCATTTCTATTACATATTATTTCCTTCATTTTTATTACATAATAGCTCCTTGGGATCATACAAATTATTCATCTTTGTTTTCCTGTAGCAATTACATTATTGTCATATTCAAGCTTAAATTTTCATATGACATTACTTAGATAAAAATGATGTGTATGTGTGTGAGAGAAGAGAAAAAATAAAGATGATACATTTTGGGGTAAAACCTTATATTTCTCTATTTTTAACTCAAGGAAAAAAAATAGCTGAGTAGGAAGGATTTTAAGAATTACATAATTAAATATATATTGGATTACTTCATCTTTAGAATGCTCTTTGCGATTTTCTAAGTTGGATAATATAAGAAAAAGAGAGATGACAGAGATATTTCAATGCCAAATATCATCCTCCTCACCTTAGAAAATTTAGGCTATTTTTATTTGAGGATTTGGTCACTAAAATATTTTGAATTGAAATTTTATAAGAGATTTCAGAAAAGTATGTTATTAAGACATGGCGAGAAAAATATTGTTTCCCAAATCTGTACATTATGAGAAAACTTAAGTCTGGGTAAGATAAAAACTTTACTTTCATAACCTTGAAGAGTATTATACAGTGAGGGGTTGACTCTCTGGTAATGACAGAGGAAAGAGTTAGGGGCTGGCTAGGCAGATAGAGGGAGGGCCTCGGAAGAACGATAACACCTGTGGGAACACACTTGCACTGCCCCGTTATGCAACTGGCAGATAGAAATGTGGCTAAGAAATTCCTCTTATACCAGGATGTTTGCTCAGAAAGGACTGTCCTGACTTAGGTGCAAGTGCAATAAATCAACTAAATGTCCTTAACCTGACCCAAGCTCATTATAATATCATTAACATGACATCTGCATTGCTGTTTGCCCCCACCTCTCTGAGTGGTCTTTTCTGTGGTGCTTATGGGTAAAAATTAAGAGGAAGTAACTATGGACAAGAATGCACCTGTGAGGACCAGGTAGCAACTAGGAAGTAGAGGGTTGTGTAAGATGCAGATGAGAAAAATGCCCCTAGAAAGGAGGTATAAAAACCACTAGGGACCAAGTTTGTTGATGGCAACCCATGTTAAGGTCCCTTCTCTTTACAGAGAACTTTCTATTGCTTAAAAAATCTCTGATCTGCCTTACCAACCCTCTTGTGTCCAAGTACCTCATTCATCTTGGTGTGAGACAAGAACTCAGACCTTGCTAAACTAAGGAATAAGGAAATGACAACAGTAAGAAGTAACATAGTAATAAAACTCAACTCCCCATAAAATATTGAAGGTGGTTATTTAACACCTTGCTTGAATAGTTTAAGTATTGAGATCCTAATATACACTTCTTGTTCCCATATAGAACAAGCAAACCAAACAGAATTAGAATACAAAAGTAACCAATACTGGCTTGAAGTGAAACTGTACTCCCAGAAGAAAGAATGTTCAGATAGTGAGATGTGTCTTGTCTTTGGAATATTAGAGTTAGAAGATGGGGTGATGGAAACAGTTTTAATACGATTGCCTTCATAAAACGGATATTTAAAAATTTTATTTATCTTTATGTTGTGTGGTGTTAGTGGGCACTTTATCTGGTTGAATCATTTTGGTAGACCAACAAATCTTTATAATTTTTTTGTGAATCAATTAATATAGCGCATAGAAATTTTTAAAAATGCATTTGTAAATATCCCATCTCAAAAGAACTGATAAATATGTGCTGTGAACTGTGCTTGGCAGCGGTATGATTAAGAATTATAATCTTGTTTTTTCAGTTTTTTAATTAACTAATATCTGTTAGAAAATAGAAAACCATATTTCAGCAGTCATATAACTATTATGAATCTCCTTTTTCATTATCTTTCTCTATCTCTATATAATGTAATAATGTTATTTTCCCAATCACAACTACAGGAGATTTCTATACATCTTTTAACCAAGTCTTTTATAACAAAGTAACCACTTGCATTCTGCCCTTCATTAAACAGAGGCATTAATGGAGGGATTTTCTCTATATCTCTCCCTTTTAAATCTTAAATCATCAAAACAGACCCAATTTTTGTGCTGAGTGATGTTATTAAACAGAAATATAGCCGGAGTGAACCACAGGCTAGCCAACGAGGCTTTGAACAATATTCTCAAATCTTTTCTTGTATGTGGTCCTTGCATTGTCATTGTATCCCAAACACTAAGAGAGCACATGAGCAAAATGCATTAGCATTTTGATTCTATAAATTCAGATCAGCAATGAACATCTTTAATTATTATATTTGCATTAGATCAAAGAGACGATCATGCCTCAGCATACCATGTCATACTATACTCTACAGTAGTGTATTTTTCAAAAACACTGAGATTGATAGTGTAGATTTTGTTTTGACTCAGGTATACATATGTATGTTTGTGTGTGTGTGTGAGAGAGAGAGAGAGAGAAAGAGAGACAGAGAGAAAGAGAGATGGAGAGGGAGAGAAAGAAGGAGGGGGCAAAACAGCAAATGAGGAGAGGGATAGTTTTGTTTTCACAAGAAGTGATATGAATCTCACTCGTTGACATTATTATTCTCTCTGGCTGAGAATTGTAGTATCCTTAAACATTCACACTCTATCTGGCATATTGAAATGTTATTGATTTAGTATATTTTTAAACATACTATCTTCTAGCTGGGTGTGGTGGCTCATGCCTATAATCCTAGCACTTTGGGAGGCTGAGGCGGGTGGATCACGAGGTCAGGAGTCCAAGACCAGCTGGGCCAAGATGGTGAAACTCCATCTCTACTAAAAATAAAAAGAATTAGCCAAGTGCAGTGGCAGGTGCCTGTAATTCCAGCTACTCGGGAGGCTGAGGCAGGAGAATCTCTTGAACCTCGGGGATGGAGGAGGCAGTGAGCCAAGATCGTGCCACTGTACTCTAGCCTGGGTGACAGAGTGAGACTCCATCTCAAAAAACAAACAAATAAACAAAAAAAAACTATCTTCTTTAGATTACCTTACATATATTTCAACTGATTCCATAAATTCAGGTCGACAATTACAGTCTTTGGCTATTGTAATTTTATTTCTTCTGAAAACATTTATATTTTATATAGGTTAATTGACCACTATAACTCAATATTAAAGATAAATTATGTGTTCTTTTTTGAAATAATAACAAACAAGGAGGTTACCTTATCTACTTTCTTCACTAAACCTTAAACTGACTTACTACAACATCTGCATTTAAACAACTTGTCAACTCACATGGGATCTGTAAAAAGATTGACAATATCAGTAGTGACAGGTTCTGCAGAATCCATATAATATTCTAATAGCCATGTAAGACAGAAGTGTAGTGAGCAGGTGGTAAGACGCAACTGTTAAATGTGCATCATCTGGGGGTAGGAAATAAAAGATAACAAATTATACTTTCTAAACAGAAATAAAAACAAAGCCATCATGTGTGTCTCTTCTCAAAAGCCAAAACTATTCTTTTATTGTGTTATAGAAAAAAATTATTATGCTTGACCTAAGAGATCATGTTGTTAAATAACTTTAATTGTATTCATTGTAAAACAAATTAATAGAATCTAATTAATTTTACTATTAAAATATATTGATAAAGATAATTGCAAATGGTCATTAGTTTTAGATGTGGATAGTTGTAGCTTTTACAATTCATTTATCCAAAGACTATAGTTAGTCAATTTTCTATTTTATTTTAATTCAATAGAACAATTATTAAAACAATTTTGGCATCAATTACCTGTGTAACCCAGATAAGCCATATAATAGCATTGTTATGTGTTTAAAACCAAGTCATTGGAATTTCTCATATGATAATTTTGCACACAATAATAGTAATTATCATCAATCATAATGCTGAAATTTGTTTAGGGTAAATCTAGCTAAGGAATAAGTAACTTCAAATGTATTTAACACAGTTCTTTCAAATAAGGGTACTAATATTTACTTTATAGAGTTTTTGCAAGTATTACATGAAAATGTATACAAAGAGCCTAGTAGAGTGACAAAAAGTAACGTTTAAAATATTGGTTAAACTTATTAATTATGTCAATGGGCTGAATTATGTATTTTAAATTGTTCCAAGATTCTAGATTAACTGTTATTTTGCATCTATTTTTGCATATATTTTTGTGTATTCATATAAATTTTGGATTTGTTTAATACTTACATAGGAATTTTTTCCCAATATAAATATTATTATTTTTAGTTTAGATAATGTTAATTAATTAGCATCTAGTACTGATATTACACTTGTCCTTGAAATAAACTGTTCTAATGCAATCTTTAATTTTCATTTAATCTTACATCTCAGTACAAAAGACCTCTAGCAGAATTTATAAAAATATATATAGTAGTAATCAAAGTTAAAAAAAAGGAATAAACAGTGGCAAATTAGCCAAAAAGCTATTTGGGGGAAGTAATAATTTTATTAGGTAATATTTTTATCTTTTTTCCAATTTTTATCTTTTTTCATATATAGTATATTATATATAGCATATATATGCTATGTATATATAGTATATTATATATAGCATATATATGCTATGTATATATAGTATATTATATA
>NW_012120598.1:8140983-8161386 GCF_000951035.1 Colobus angolensis palliatus | reverse complement strand
ATATATAGTATATTATATATAGCATATATATGCTATGTATATATAGTATATTATATATAGCATATATATGCTATGTATATATAGTATATTATATATAGCATATTATATATAGCATATATATAATTTTATATATAGTGGTTGTTCATATATAGTAATTTTTATTTATGACAAATATGATCATTTGACTTTTTAAGCATTAATTCTTTATTTTTAAAATAGGCTCTTATTTTTCCAATAAATTCTATTTTTCTTACCCTTCAAAGTGTCTTTCATGCTTGGAATATTGTCAATCCTTGTTTTGTTTTTCAGAATCACAGAAACTTATTTTGAACTATTTTTGGCCTTTAATCATTGAGTAAGGAACACTCCTGTGATCAAGATTTGGATCATGTTTGTTTCTCTCTGCCTGGATCCTCTAGAATTTGAAAACTACCAGTGAGTATTCTTAACTCATGACAATACAGTTATTTGCATCAGTGCAATCAGAATCCATTTTCTTTTGCAGCAGGACACAACTGGAGAAACTGATGGTTTTACCAAGGGTTTGACTGCAAGGATATGCTTCTCTTTAAGGAGTCAAGCTCCACTTACAGAGCTGATAAAAGCCTCACGGAAAAAAAAACTGGCCTCATACCCTTGCCTACACAGTCCCTGTACAGGGTTCCTGACCTGTGATTGGTAAAGAATGTCACTTCCTATCAGGCCCAGGAGCTCCAGCTTTATCTTGGGGCCTTAAGAGGAGAGGATCACCTAATTCACAGGTATTTAAGTATACAACCCCATGGCAGAGCTTGGCTTAAAAGGTCTTATCTGTGATTCCGCGTGGAACAGAGTTCCATCAAAGCCAACCTAAAAGGCCTATGTAGAAATAATTATTCTTGCTGCAATTTATATAAATAATCAGGCCAAGTATAAGACTAAAGTCTATTTTGCAAACAACTCAGTCCTATCATGATTTGTGTTTTAGCAAAACTGAGTACTGAGAGGAAGAACATTTCAAAACTTAAACATTTGTCATTAGTTGTTTGTAAGTTGTGCCTACATTTTTAGACGAACCCTGCTTCTTCTTCCTGTGAACCAACCAGTGATCTCCAGTTGCAGCTCAGAAGGAACAATAGTGATGGGTAATGTAGAAACCTGTATTAATATTGTAGTTCTGGGCAATTATCCTATAAATCTTAACACGTGATAGGAATAAAAAGGATGCCCATCACTTGGAGGTTTCCTTTTGGGGAAAGAAAGACCAAGAGAGGTAACCAATGCCAAACATCGTGCCCCCAAATCTTACAAGCATAATGATAGCCACCAATTATCTGGGCATGTCACAAGATATCCTTTTCTTTCCTTCTTCTTTTTTTTTAAATTCTTTATTTTTTTGAGATGGAATCTCCCTCTTTTGCACAGGCTGGAGTGCAGAGGCACGATCTCTTCTCACTGCAACCTCTGCCTTCTGGATTCAAGCTATTCTCCTGCCTCAGCCTCCTGAGGACCTGGGATTATAGGCGCGCACCACCATGTCCAGCTAAATTATTTTTGTATTTTTAGTACAGATGGGGTTTCAGCATGTTAGTCAGGCTGGTCACAAACTCCTGACCTAGTGATCCGCCCACCTCTGCCTCCCAAAGCGCTGTGATTACAGGTAAGTTATCCTTTTCTTTCCCTTGTTGGAGGAGGACTCAATCCCACAGCTTCACCTTAGCTTTTGGCGTATGATAAGGAGTCCATGCAACCCCCACAAGACTCACTTTTGTTCCAAACTCAATTCCAAGCTTTAGGTCAAAGTCCTAAGAAAGAAAACTGGATCAAAGAAATCCAGAGGCAGAGGATAACTGAAGTTAAAAGGCACAGCACAGGTGAGCATGGCTAATGCCCACTGATTAAGTCAAGCCTCTCGTTTCATGAATAAACATCATGCTAATATCCATGGCATAAATGAAGTCTAGGGAACTCCCAGGCTGCTGGCGGTAAGGCGGATAGAGACATAGGTGAGAGCAGATAATTCGTATTTTGTAGCCCCTACCTGCTTCTTGGGTGCCAGCAGCTTTGCGACCTATGGCTGGTACCTGCCAAGGTCACAGGGACTTGGGGACGAAGGATGAAAGAGGGAAAGAGGATGCTCTTCTTTCTCTCCCTCATGTACCCCGTGTATTTTCTAGGAAAAGAAGGGAGACAGGGATGGCTGCTTCTCTCCTTCTAGATGAGTAGCTATTCATCTTCAGTCTGTACCCCTTTGGAATGCATCCTCAACCCCTGGGACTCCTTTGAAAAAATGTCTTCGTTTTTCCTTCCTTCTCCTCTGTCCTGTCTTCAATGATAGGTAATTGTGTCTCCATACTATGGAACACTCCCCACAGATCCATTCTCCCAACTGGAAAGAGTTAATTTCCCAAACCTTAAACTGGTTAGCTTAGGATTGGGCTCAGAGAAAGGAACCCAGAAAGTCAACATGCCGGCAAGAGGGTAAAGTTTTTGTTGTTGTTGTTGTTGTTTTTTACGAGTTGGGCTTTGACCTTTCTCTCCCTGTGCAAACTGGTAAAAGGCCTCAGGATCTTTAACCTCCCTTTTTCTCATTTTGATACATGTTTTATAATAACCCCGTTTGTCTCTTCTTGCCTTCAGGCCCTCACATTCCAAAAGGTCATGCAACCAGAGCCTCTGATGATAGTGCCTTCTGCTGGGAACCCTTAGATAGGCCCCTGAGAGAGGTCTGACTGCTGTTTTCCCAAAGCAGTGCCACCTGTCACCTGGAAGCAGTTAAGATCGGTCTTCGTCTTTATCCTTATTATTCTAATGGCAGTTAGATGTACTTCTTTAGAGGGGGAAATGAGACAAACAGGTATAAAGAGGTCCACAGCAAACCTCTGACCAGCCTGCAGGCGGAGAGGAGCGTGCACTGGGCTGGAGCCTTGGGAAGTCAGCGCTGTATGCGGGAGTCGGGAAGTGCGGAGCCTGGCCTCTCCTGTTCCAGGGTGGCACCTGGGATTCAGTCTGTGAGGTGGGAAACAAGCTAGCAGGACTCTTGCTTTGTTGAGAGTCCTTGTTCCTTTTTTTTTCCTCTTTGCCCAATAAATTCCATTTCTCTCACCCCCAAAATGTCTCTGAGCCTAATCTTTCATAGTCATGTGACAAGGACCGTTTTCAGCTGAACTAAGGAGAAAGTCCTACAACAAAATGGCAGTAGTAACACTAAGAAAGAGAGCTCTAGTGCTTTGAGAGAGAGTGGCCTTGAGTATGTGGCTGACTTAGAAAACATAAGTTATTTGGAAAACAAGACATCCGTAAAAGAATTAATAGAAGCAAGTAGGTGCCACAGAACAATCTCTGTCACCCAAAGAGAGCCAGGAATAGTTAGTTGACTTCTTATCAGTCAGAGCTGAAACCTTTCAAAATGGACAGTACATTTTGGTTTTTGCTTTTAGTTTCGCCCTCACTGGGCTTTAAAATCAACCTCAGATAGGTAAAATTGATTTAACTGTATTCCAAAACAAAGTCCCAAACTATAAAAAAAAAAAAAAAATCAAGTATGCAATAATCTAAAATTTAGCATAATTGAATCAAGAACTAACAGGTATGCAGGAAAAAAAAGCAAAAACATATGACTCAAAATTAGGATGAGAAATATTTTTAAAAGGCCTCATAAGTAGAGAGTGACAAAGATACAAACACAGAATATATGTCATCACACAATGCAAGCCAGGAAGCAAGGGGAAGACATTGTTAAAAGGTAGAAAGAAAAATGAAGCTGACAACATAGAATTCTAAACTCAGAAATACTACTTTTTGTTAAAATAAAATGAAGACAAAATAAAGGCTATTCACATATGCTGCCCTGAAAGACTGTACTGTCAGCATATCAGTTCTACAAAAAATATTGGTGATTTCTTGTTATAGAGAATAATATATGAAAGGAAAATGTAGAACTATATAAATCAATAAAAAGCATGTGAACTAATAAATGTGTGGGTACACATAAATGAGCTTTTTGCTCTTGCCTTCAATTTTTTTATATAATTACTGAATATTTAGAAGAAAACATTGAAAATGAATTGCTATGTTTATAATATGGAGGTAAATGTGAGGCAATACTAAAAGGCCAGAATAGAGAATATTGGTAATACCATGGTAGTTTGATATTTTGCATTAGGCAGTTATCTAGGGAAAGAAAAAGTATTATTTGAGCTAGACCCTAATAAATTAATGATGTATATTGTAAATTCTAGATGAATCTAAAAAATAGTACAACTAAAAATCAATAAAATAAAATAAATGTAATAAAAATAATTTATCTAGAAAAAAGTAGAAAATAAATGAAAATATTAAAATTCAGAATAAAAGTAAAATACATGAAAAATGGTAAAGTATTAAATTTTCTTTAAAGTTTAACATCAGTAATCATCAGAGAAAAGCAAATTAAAACTACTATGAGATAGACCGGACATGGTGGCTCACGCCTGTAATCCCGGCACTTTGGGAGACTGAGGCAAGCAGATCATGAGGTCAGGAGTTTGAGACCAGCCTGGTCAATATGGTGAAACCCTGTCTCTATTAAAAATACAAAAATTAGCTGGATGTGGTGGTGCACACCTGTAGTCCTAGCTACTTGGGAGACTGAGGCAGAAGAATTGCTTGAACCTGGGAGGCGGAGGTTGCAGTGACCCAAAATCATGCCACTGCACTCCAGCCTGGGTGACAGAGTGAGACTTCATCTCAAAAACAAAAACAAAAAACAACTGCAATGAGATATTGTCTTACACCAGTCAGGATAGCTATTATTAGAAAAACAAAATAACAGACGTTGGCAAGAATAAAGACAAAAGAGAAAGCTTATACACTGTTGGTGAAAACATGAATTAGTTCAACATCTGAGAAAGAGAGTAAGAAGATTTCTCAGAAAACTAAAAATAAAACTACCTTTTGACCCAGCAATAACACTACCAGGTATCTACCCAAATGGAGAATAAATTGTTGTATCAAAAAGACCATATACTTAAATATTTATCAACACACTATTCACAATAAAAAGATAAGGAATCCACCTAAGTGTCCATCAGTGGGTGATTGGATAAGGAAAATGTGGTATACATACAGAATGAAATACTACCCAGCCAACAAAAAGAATGTCTTTTGCAGCAACATTGATAGAACTGGAGGCCATTACAGTAAGTGAAATAACTCAGAAATAGAAAGTCATATACTGTATATCCTCACTTATGAGTAAGTACTAAATAATATGTACACATGAAAATAGAGTATAAACAATCGAGACTTGGAAGGATAAAGGAGCTGGAGGAGGGTAAATAATGAGAAATTACTTAAGGAGCACAAGGTGCATTAGTCATTTGGTGTCTGAAAAGCCCAGTGTTCACCATCATATAATATAGTCATGTAACAAAACTACACTTGTATCCCTCAAATTTTTACAAATAAAAATATAAATAAAAAACAAATAAAAGAGTTTACAATGTTAACTAAAAGGCAAATATTGTAAAATTAGAGAAAAAATAATAACCAAGTGTATTCTATCTACATATAATTCACTTAAACTATAGAGGTATAAACATTAAAAATTAATTAATGAAAAATGATGCATTGTGGTCACAATAATCAAAATAAACCAACAGTGGCATATCAATATTAGACAAACTACATTCAGAGCAAGAAACACAAAGAACTACCTAAAGCTATAAAACTGGCAACTATAATTACATATAGTAAACATATTTAATTATAAATAAAAAAATCTTTCTTCTATGATCAGGAACAAGTCAAGAATATATGCTTACACCATGTCGGTTAACATTTTTCCTGGACTCTCTACTCAGTGCAATAATACAAGAAAAATAAACAAAACTTACACCTAATGAAAAAGAAAATGCAATTTTTTGGATACATAAACAAAATATTAAGAATTATCTTACTGTAGATTATAAAGGTATAGGAAACAAAAAATAGTAAAACTCATTTAAAACTTTTCATTTATTTGTAAGAAACTTATCAGTACTATTTAAATTGTGCTGTTCTACTTATTTTCATATAAATTACAATATAGACCAAATATGTTTTCTACATTGAGGCAACATACAACTTTTTAAGTTTGGATCAGTCTTCAACATTTTATTCATTGTGTTTTTATGAAAATTTGTTCATTTGATATCTGTGAGTGTTTAATTGGAAGATATTTTGCTAGCATCACTTTCTTAGGGTCTTCTTTATCCTTTTGGTAACAACCATTTTTTCATTTATGTTGACAATTTCATCTTCAATATGTTCCTCTGAGTGTGCATCTAGAATCTCTCAAATGATAACAGTCTCAACATTTCCATGAGCACCAATTTTCTACATGCATTCAAGTTTTTTCTTTTATTATTATTTTTATTTTTCGTTTCCTGTACTTCCATATGCGTTGGCCAATTGTTTCATTGCATTATCAATTTTTGTAAAATAGTTTGTGGTTTTCTCTCTGGAAGATAAGAAAGCAGCAAAACTACATACTTTGTTATCTTTGTATGAACTGAATTACAATTGCATAAAGTAGTGTTTATAGAGATATTGTGGAATAAGACATATATTTGGAAGGAAGAACTGTCTGACATCAATGATTGAGGCTTTCGCAGTAATAAGCTAGAGAGAAAACGAAGACAGAAGAACAAATTAAAAATTGTGTGGAATGAAGTAAAGAACATCATCTAACACAGGGGCCTCCAACCCTTGGGCCATAGACTAGTCCCAGTTTATGGCCTGTTAGGAACTGTGCCATGTCATGCAGCAGGAGGTAAGCAGCAGGCCAGGAACGAAGCTGAATTCAGTCTCCTGACAGATCAGCAGTGATATTAGATTCTCATACCAGCCCAAACCCTACTGTGAACTGCACATGAGAGGGATCTAGGTTGTGTACTCCTTATGAGAATCTAATGATAAATGTAATGTGCTGAGTCACCCCAAAACCACCCCCGCATCGATAGAAAAATTGTCTTCCACTAAACACTTCCCTGATGCAGAAAAGGTGGGGGACCATTGATCCAACAGACACTAAAGTTATTTTTCAAATAGTTTAAGAATGACTTTACATGCATAAATTTGGCATGATAGAAAATTAAGTTAACTTGAAAACTTAACTAAGCAAAGTTCACTCATGAGAAGATAACGCAAAAAATTATTCACCTATAAGAGGACTGAAGATGTATTAATAAAAAAAAAAACTTGCTAGAAAGATAATACAAACTAAATTCAAATAACCATCAGATTATTTGATGCAAATTCCTACTCAAATCTTGGCAAATTAAATACAGCAATATTTAAAAATTATCATTTATAAACATAAGTGGCATTTATCCCTTTTTATATGTCTGGCCAATTCAATTCAATGTATTAATAAACTAAAAAAGACAAAAAGGTTTTGATCATTTTATAATCTTTTAAAACAGACAAAAGTATTTTATAATTTAACAAAATTTAACATATAAAATCTATCAATATTTAGAAATCAAACAACAGCCTTCTAGATAACATATTGGTCAAAGAAAAACGTACAAGGGATATTTACAAAATACTTAGAATTCAATGAAACGAGAAACAATATACCAAATTTGTATGAGTGTAGATAAAGCAATGGTTGGAGGAAAATGTATAACATTAACACATATACTACTACTACTATTAAAAAACTTAATGAATCAATTTTTCTAAATGAAGAAAATAGAAAAAGAGCAAATTGAAAGCTGTAAGAATAAATAAATAATAAAAAGAAGAAAATGTGATTGTGATGCAATTTAAACCAAATAAAATATAGACCAAAATTAAGCAGGTTAATTAATTCATTTCTGAGATTTTAAAATTGACAATCTTTTCCAATATTGATGAAGACAAAAAGAAAATAGATACAAACACCCCATATCATGAATGATATAAGGGATATCAACTCAGATTACTGAGCCTGTGAAATTATAGTAAGGAAAATTGTGTCAATAAATTTGACAAATTCAAAAATGTACAAATTTTTTAAATGTCATATACTATTGCAGTAAATCAGATGGAAGTCACCTTAATATTCAAGTTTCTTTTAAAATAACCTTTAAATATTTTATGAGCATGAAAATGCAGTATCAGAGTACTTTACTGATTAGTTTCATCCTACATTTAAAGAATAAAAGAATCACAAATTTTATACAAACTCTTCCAGGAAACAGAGGAGGAAAACATATTTGTCAGCTTATTATATGATGCTGTCATTATACTAACACCAAAAAAAAGGTGAACCATTGCAAGGAAACAAATGCAAAAATGCTTAATAAATATTAGCAAATCAAATTTAGCAATATAAATAACATGTCATTATTTGGGTGAGGTGGAGATAATCCCAAGAATGCAACATTGGTCAACATTCAAAATTAACTGATTTTATTTGTAGCATCAATTTAGTAAACAAAATGTATAAACATATAAATAGATATAGAAAATTAACTTTACAAAATTTAACATTTATTATCTGAAAAATAAGAAATTAAAGGAACTTTCTTATCCTTTTCTTTTCTGGGTAGAGTATTCTTGGTTGGCATTTTTGTTTTTCCTTCAGCACTTTGTATATGTCATCTCACTCCCTCAGGGCCTAGAAGAATTTAGATGAGAAATATGCTTCCAGGTATATCAGAGCTTTTTCGTGTGTTATTTGCTTACTTGTGCCTCTTCTCTCTCTCTGCTTCCAGGATCCCTTTTTTCTCCTGGCTATTGAGGTGAATTTGATCTACAACAACTAATGAACCAAAAGATATGTATGTATTTTATAGATAATGCTTTGAAGCATTGGGAAGAGAATTTCTTTCAGTCTTCCCTAAAATGTGACTGTCTAGGAATTACGCTGATTCCAATGGGATATTTTTAAGAAGCTGTCTTTTCCATCATGTCCACCTCTACATTTTGAAATCACAGTAAATAAGTGAGTGATACCCTCTGAGGTACAGGAAAATTGATAAATTGAGGAATAATAGAAAAAGGAATAATAATATTAATAATATAGGTTTACCCTAAAATGTTTTTGTGTAAACATGGTATAATCTTTTTTAAAATACGAGATTTATCCAAAAACTGTTCATAACTTGCTTCTAGAAGTAAGGTCAACAATTATATATAAGGTCTTTTAATGTCCACTCCTCAGTTTAATGCAATTGTGTTTACTATCATTATTTTTAAGATGACTTTTAAATAAAATTATGTGTTTCTTATAATATAAGAAATTCATAAAAATAAAAGAGAGTGAAATACACTGTCACATAATATTACACTATCAAAAATAACTTTTAAACAAAGTAACTTTTTTTTATTATACTTTAAGTTTTAGGGTACATGTGCACAACCTGCAGGTTTGTTACATATGTATACATGTGCCATGTTGGTGTGCTGCACCCATCAACTCCTCATTTACATTAGGCATATCTCCTAATGCTATCCCTTCCCGCTTCCCCCACCCCAAGACATTGTTCAATTCCTACCTATGAGTGAGAACATGTGGTGTTTGGTTTTCTGTCCTTGCAATAGTTTGCTCAGAATGATGGTTTCTAGCTTCATCTGTGTCCCTACGAAGGACGTGAACTCATCCGTTTTTATGGCTGCATAGTATTCCGTGGTGTATATACTATGAATAGTGCCCCCCAAAAAATATGTGTGCATGTGTCTTTACAGCAGCATGATTTATAATCTTTTGGGTATATACTCAGTAATAGGATGGCTGGGTCAAATGGTATTTCTAGTTCTAGATCCTTGAGGAATCGCCACACTGTTTTCCACAATTGTTGAACTAGTTTACAGTCCCACCAACACTGTAAAAGTGTTCCTATTTCTCCACATCTCCTTCAGCACCTGTTGTTGCCTGACTTTTTAATGATTGCCATTCTAACTGGTGTGAGATGGTATCTCATTGTGATTTTGATTCGCATTTCTCTGATGGCCAGTCCTGATGAGCATTTTTTCAAGTGTCTGTTGACTGCATAAATGTCTTCTTTTGAGAAGTGTCTGTTCATATCCTTTGCCCACATTTTGATGGGGTTGTTTGCTTTTTTCTTGTAAATTTATTTGAGTTATTTGTAGATTCTGAATATTAGCCCTTTGTCAAATGGGTAGATTGTAAAAATTTTCTCCCATTCTGTACGTTGCCTGTTCACCTTGATGGTAGTTTCTTTTGCTATGCAGAAGCTCTTTAGTTTAATTAGATCCCATTTGTCAATTTTGGTTTTTGTTGCCATTGCTTTTGGTGTTTTAGACATGAAGTCCTTGCCCAGGCCTATGTCCCGAATTGTATTGCCTAGGTTTTCTTCTAGGCTTTTTATCGTTTTAGGTCTAACATTTAAGTCTTTAATCCATCTTGAATTAATTTTTGTATAAGGCGTAAGGAAGGGATCCAGTTTCAGCTTTCTACACATGGCTAGCCAGTTTTCCCAGCATCATTTATTAAATAGGGAATCCTTTCCCCATTTCTTGTTTCTGTCAGGTTTGTCAAAGATCTGATGGTTGTAGATGTGTGTTATTATTTCTGAGGACTCTGTTCTATTCCATTGGTCTATATCTCTGTTTTGGTACCAGTACCATTCCGTTTTTGTTACTGTAGCCTTGTAGCATAGTTTGCAGTCAGGTAGCATGATGCCTCCAGCTTTGTTCTTTTGACTTTGGATTGTCTTGACAATGTGGGCTCTTTTTTGGTTCCATATGAACTTTAAAGTAGTTTTTTTCCAATTCTGTGAAGAAAGTCATTGATAGCTTGATGGGGATGGCATTGAATCTATAAATTACCTTGGGCAATATGGCCATTTCCAACATACTGATTCTTCCTATCCATGAACATAAAATATTATTCCATTTGTTTGTGCCCTCTTTTTTGTTGAGCAGTGGTTTGTAGTTCTCGTTGAAGAGGTCTTTCACATCTCTTGTAAGTTGGATTCCTAGGTATTTTATTATCTTTGAAGCAATTGTGAATGGGAGTTCACTCATGATTTGACTCTGTTTGTCTGTTATTGGTGTATAGGAATGCTTGTGATTTTTGCACATTGATTTTGTATCTTGAGACTTTGCTGAAGTTGCTTATCCGCTTAAGGAGATTTTGGGTTGAGATGATGGGGTTTTCTAAATATACAATCATGTCATCTGCAAACAGGCACCTCTCTCACCACTCCTATTCAACATAGGGTTGGAAGTTCTGGCCAGGGCAATCAGGCAGGAGAAAAAAAATAAAGGGTATTCCATTAGGAAAACAGGAAGCCAAATTGTCCCTATTTACAAAGTAACTATTTTAAGTATGCCAACAAATATCTGTACAAATAATAGATTGTCCAGAGGAGCTATTGCTCAAAACTCTCTGAAATTGTAGTCTTTTGCCCAAGTAATGGGGTTAAAAAGAACTTTAACTCATTCACATGGAGGAATCAAATAGATACATGAACACAGTGAACAATATAAGATGATTGCTGTATAATCAACCCCAATTGTTTAGTGCACCCCTTTGCAATACTAATGGAAGCTAGCATAGGCCCCAAAGTATTTTAGCTTCTGTCTAAATAGTAGCCTTAAGGAATTTTTTTTAAAAAAAGAGACCTGAAGTTGAAAGGCAGCACATTTTATTAAAGTACCTAAGAATGTCTGAAAGCCTCCTAAGAGAAAATGTGTGTTCAAAGATTAACCAAATGGAAGAGATTACTCTCTATGTGGTAGTAGTTCCAGTCAATGTGTAGTCTTATTGATTTAAACAAAGGCAAAGAAAAACACAAACTTATTTTAATATCTAAAAATTCTTCTCTGAATATAATTGAATGTTGAATCACAGAAAGTTAGACTTGACTGGGTGCAGTGGCTCACGCCTGTAATCCTAGCACTTTCGGAGTCTTCAGTGGGCAGATCACTAAGTCAGGAGTTTGAGACCAGCCTGACCAACATGGTGAAACTCTGTCTCTACTAAAAACAAAAAATATTAGCTGGGTGTGATGGTGCATGCATGTAATCCCAGCTACTCGGGAGGCTGAGGCAGAAGAATTGCTTGAACTTGGGAGATGGAGGTTGCAGTGAGCTGAGATCATGTCACTGCACTCCAGCCTGGGCGACAGAGCGAGACTCTGTCTCAGAATAAAAATAAAATAAAGTAAAAAGAATGTTAGGCTGGGAATTACATGTAAAAGAATATGATCTTACTTAACTCTTAGCAAGGACTAAATTATTTCTCTCAGTTTAGAGAAATAGAATTATAACCTATATTTCTTAACTCCAAGTTAGTGCTCTTCTAAAAACAATTGAGTAAATGGTTTTATCTTTCCATTTCTGCCTGAGCTAAACTGACTTACAAATTATATGATTAACATATGTGAAACACATATAATAAATCTATAATTCTATAAAGACAACATTCTTCTTTACCTATTCCATTCTTAGAGAACACTGAAAAATTTCGATGAAGAATGACTTTCCTTTTAGCCTTTAAATCATTTAAATTTAGTGAATGCATTCACTATTATATTCCCAACATAAACGGCATAATCTTTCTCATCTCTGTTTTATTCCTCATTGCCCAAATGCAATTGACTAAACTAAAATTAGTACAGCAAATTTTTCTTCAGTTTGTTGAAGTTGCAAACATTGATTCCTGAACTAACAGCATTTTTTATAATAATGATATAGATAAAGATCAGCATCATTAGACTATGGAGTAGAGTTGCCTGAACATTCGTGGAAGAAAATAAATTGAGAGTGGTTATTACAACTATCCTCACTACACTTCCTTGAAAATACACAGGATATCTATTGCAAACTTGGATACAAACCATTACTTCGCTATTAAACAATGTTAGTCTAAATATCTATAGTTTAACACAGTTATTGCCTCATTATACAGGATGTTGATCTTATCTAGTGTAGAGTTCAACTGGTTTTCTATTGCAAAAATGAAACGTACCTTCAACTTCAAAAGACAAAATACACTGTATTAAAAGGAATTAAATCTTTGATAAAAATGAAAGTTGATATGATAAATGATGATACTGTCTACTAAAATCATCAGAATAACTAAAATAATTAGTCTCATCACAGAAGCAAGAGTCATTTCAAAAAGACTAACTATTACTCAAACACTTTAAAATATTGACAATTCTTATAATTACCAATGAATCATTTGAAATATATAGTGTTTCTAAGATAAAATTCTTGTTAATGTATTTGAGACACTAATTCATAAATACACTGAACAAAAATGTAAAGATTATAATACGGTTTGGATGTTCGCCTCATCTAAATCTCATGTTGAGATGTGATTCCCAGTGTTGGAGGTGGGACCTGGTGGGAGGTGTTTGAATCATAGGAGTGGCTTCTCCATGAAATGCCCTAACATCATCCTATTGGTGGTAAATGAGTTCTCATTCTGAGTTCACACAACATATAGTTGTTTATAAAGAGGTCTCTTTTGCTCTCTCTCTCACTGTGGGATGTGCCCGGTCCCCTTTCATAATTATAAGCTTCCTGAAAGTCCTCACCAGAATTACATGCTGGCTTCACCCTTCCTGTATTGCCTGCAGAACCAGGAGCCAATTTAATTTTTTCCTCTATAAATTATCCAGCCTTAAGTATTCCTTTATAGCAATGCAAATGGACTAAAACAGATTGTATTGTGGTTTTTTTTACACTCATAAACATTGCTGAAATTTGTGGCATAATTTAAGTGATTTTAATGATTTTACAAGTGGTCATTAAGCCATTTTAATTTTCCATCTCTAGTGAAAGATAAAAAGATCTGTAGCAGATATACATGAAAGTATCAAAAGAGTCTTAAAAAACTGCCTGAAGGATTTCTTGTATAAATGGGGTTCTTGAATATTAATACATAAATGAAAATATTTCTTCCCATACCTGTTTATTAAATTTAAAAAGCTGTATATTATTTCAAATATGAATGGTGTTATGGATTGAACTGTGTCATCCAAGGGAAAATATTCTGAAATCCTAAGCTCCAGCATTTCAGAATGTGGCCTTATTGGAAATATAATTATCGTGGATGTGATTAGTTAAGATAAAGTTATACAGAAGTAGTGTGGGCCCTAATCCAATATGATTGTTATCCTTATAAGAAAAACGCAGTAAAAACAGACATGGTGAGGGAGAACACTGTGTGACGTCTAAGGCAGAGACTGGAGGCAGCTGCAAGCCAAGATTGACTGAAAACCACCAGAAGATAGAAAAAGGCAGGAAAAGATTTTCCTGTAGCTTTCAGAGGGGAGCATGGCTCACCTATCCCTTTTATTTTGGACTTCTAGCCTCCAAAAAATGCAACGATATTTTTTATTGTGTTTTTTGGGTTTTGTTGTTGTTGTTTGTTTGTTTGTTTTGAGACGGAGCCTCGCTCTCACCCAGGCTGGAGTGCAGTGGTGCCATCTCGGCTCACTCAACCGTTGCCTCCCGGGTTCAAGCAATTCTCTGCCTCAGGTTCCTGAGAGTACCTGGGACTACAGGTGCCCACCACCACACCTGACTAATTTTTTTGTATTTTCAGTAGAGACGAGGTTTCACCATCTTGGCCAGGATGGTCTTGAACTCCTGACCTTGTGATCCACCTGCCTCAGCCTCCCAAAGTGCTGGGATTACAGGCAAGAGCCACCGGGCCTGGCCAACAAATGGACCTAATTAATCATAGAGATTCTGCACATCAAAAGAAATAACAGAGTAAAGAGAAAACCTACAGAATGGAAGAAAACATTTGTTTTTTATTTTTTATTTATTTATTTTTTTTATTTTTATTTTTATTTTTTTTACTTTTTCTTTTTGCTTTTATTATTTTTGTCTTTTTAAAATTTGCTTAGTTTTCTTTTTTTTTTTATTATACTTTAAGTTCTAGGGTACATGTGCATAACGTGCAGGTTTGTTACATATGTATACTTGTGCAATGTTGGTGTGCTGCACCCATCAACTTGTCAGCACCCATCAATTCATCATTTATATCAGGTATAACTCCCCAATGCAATCCCTCCCCCCTCCCCCCTCCCCATGATAAGCCCAGTGTGTGATGTTCCCCTTCCCGAGTCCAAGTGATCTCATTGTTCAGTTCCCACCTATGAGTGAGAACATGCGGTGTTTGGTTTTCTCTTCTTGTGATAGTTTGCTAAGAATGATGGTTTCCAGCTGCATCCATGTCCCTACAAAGGACGCAAACTCATCCTTTTTTATGGCTGCATAGTATTCCATGGTGTATATGTGCCACATTTTCTTAATCCAGTCTGTCACAGATGGACATTTGGGTTGATTCCAAGTCTTTGCTATTGTGAATAGTGCCGCAATAAACATACGTGTGCATGTGTCTTTGTAGTAGAATAATTTATAATCCTTTGGGTATATACCCAGTAGTGGGATGGCTGGGTCATATGGTACATCTAGTTCTAGATCCTTGAGGAATCGCCATACTGTTTTACTGGTACCAAAACAGAGATATAGACCAATGGAACAGAACAGAGTCCTCAGAAATAATACCACACATCTACAGCCGTCTGATCTTTGATAAACCTGAGAGAAACAAGAAATGGGGAAAGGATTCCCTATTTAATAAATGGTGCTGGGAAAATTGGCTAGCCATAAGTAGAAAGCTGAAACTGGATCCTTTCCTCACTCCTTATACGAAGATTAATTCAAGATGGATTAGAGACTTAAATGTTAGACCTAATACCATAAAAACCCTAGAAGAAAATCTAGGTAGTACCATTCAGGACATAGGCATGGGCAAGGACTTCATGTCTAAAACACCAAAAGCAACGGCAGCAAAAGCCAAAATTGACAAATGGGATCTCATTAAACTAAAGAGCTTCTGCACAGCAAAAGAAACTACCATCAGAGTGAACAGGCAACCTACAGAATGGGAGAAAATTTTTGCAATCTACTCGTCTGACAAAAGGCTAATATCCAGAATCTACAAAGAAAACATTTGTAAACTATGCGTACGACAAAGGTCTAATATCCAGAGTCTATAAGAAATTTAAGTTAACATGCAAAAACCAAACAACGCATTTTAAAATGGGCAAAGAACATGAACAGACACTTCTGAAAAGAAGATATACATGAAGCCAACAAGCATATGAAAGAATGTTCAGCATCAGTAATCATTAGAGAAATGCAAATCAAAACCACGATGAGATATCATCTCACACCAGTCAGAATGGCTATTATTAAAAAGCAAAAAATAACAGATACTGGTGAAGTTGTAGAGATAAGGGAATGCTTATAGACAGCTAGTGGAAATATAAATTAGTTCAGTCACTGTGAAAAGCAGTTTGGAGACTTATCAAAGGATTTAAAACAGAACAAACATTCGACCCAGCAATCTCATTACTGGATATATACTCTATGCAGTATAAATCATTCTACTATAAAGACACATGTAAGTGTATGTCCATTGCTGCACTTTTCAAAATAGCAAAGACATGGAATCAATCTAGATGCCCATCAGTGGTGGACTGGATAATAAAACTGAGGTACATATTCACCATAGAACACTATGTAGCCAGATAAAACAAAATCATGTCTTTTTCGGCAACACAGATGGAGCTGGAGGCCATTAGTCTAAGCAAATTAACCCAGGAACAGAATGACAAATACAACTTCTTCTCTCTTGTAAGTGGGAGCTAAACATTGAGTGCACATGCGAAAAAAAGCAGGGGGAACAATAGACGTTGGGGCCTACTTGAGGGTAGAGGGTGGGAAGAAGGTGAGGAACAAAACACTATCTATCAGGCACTATGCTCATTACCTGAGTGATGAAATAATCTGCACACCAAATCCCCACATCATGCAATTTATATGTGCAATAAACCTACACATGTACAACCTCAACCTACATTAAAGTTGGAAGACAAAAAAAGATCACCTCTCATATCAAGGACCAGGAAAATCACAACTTGAATGGGAAAGAAACAATTAGATAACAGTGACACAAAAGGAAATCATCTACTGAAATTATATGCCAAATATTTTGAAGTAAATATCATGAAAATAATTCAACTAGCAATTATAAGTTATCTTGAAACAAATTAAGAAATGGAAAAAAGCAAAAATTACAAATTATAAAAGAAAGTCAATGGAAATTATAGAACTGAAAAATAAAATAACAAATGAAAAGCTCATCAAAATAGATAATATTGGTAATCACAGGACAGTCCTCAACAAATATAAAATAATTAAAAATTATACAGAGACTGCATTCTCTGGCCATAATGAAATCATACTAGAAATTAATAATGAAAGGACAACAAAAAATCTTTATGCATTTGGAAATTAAACTACAAAAAAAAGCACTTCAAAATAATCCATGCATCAAAAGAAAAGTATCAAAGGAAATTCAAACAAACAAAAAACATAAATATGTAAAATTTATTGGAAATGATAATACAACATCTCAAAATATGTTGGATATAATTAAAGCATTGCTGAGATTATTGCATACACTAACAAAGAAGAAAGGTCTGAAGTCATTAACCTAAGTTCCGACATCAGGAAAATGAAAAGAAAGAAGTAAGTACCTTATGGTGAAAGATGAAATGCCTTTCCCCTAAGACCAAGAAGAAAGAAAAGTTCTCTCCTTTTCTCATTCTTGTTTAACACAGTGCTGCAATTTCCAGGCACTGCACTAACACACATGCAAAAAGAAGTAAACGGCAAACAGATGGGAAACAAAAATAAAAATAAAACTTTGTTTGAAAATGACATAATTTTCTGTGTAGAGAGAATTTACAAACAATCTCCTAGAACTAATAAGGACATTCAGCAATGTTGCAAGATATATGATCAACAAATATGTCATTCACATTTTTTTTTTAATTATTATACTTTAAGTTCTAGGGTACATGTGCATAATGTGCAGGTTTGTTACATATGTATACTTGTGCCATGTTGGTGTGCTGCACCCATCAACTCGTCAGCACCGTCATTCACATTTTAATATAAGCAGTTTACCATTAAACAGCACAGGTTTAAACTGTCTGGGTCCACTTATATGAAGATTTTCTTCAACCTCTGTCATCCCTGAGTTGGCAAGTTTTACCCCACCTCTTCCACTGCCTCCTCAGTTTATTCAATGTGAAGACTCCATGTGTGGATAAAGATCTGTGAAGATCCACTTCCACTAAATGGATAGTAAATATATTTTATTTTCCTTATGACTTCCTTAATATTTTATTTTTGCTAGTGATTTTATTGTAAGAATACAGTATATAATACATATACAAAATATGTAAGAACATGACTATGTTATTGGTAAGGCTGCTGGTCAACAGTAGGCTATTAATAGTTAAGTTTTAGGGGAGTCAAAAGTTACATATAGATTTTGGACTGTGCAGGGGTCACTTCTCCTAACTCCTGCCTCATTTAAGAGTCGACTATGCTAACAATGAGTATGTGAAAAACAAAAATTTAAAAGTATAATGCCATTTTCAATTGCTCCAATGACAATGAAATCCTTGAGTATACACTTAAAGTATGTATAAGACCTATATTCTGTAAACTAAAAAATTCCAACAAAAGAAATCAAAGAAGATGTAAGTAAGTAGAGTCATACCATACTAAGATTCAACAAAGTGAAGATGTCCATTCTCTTGAAGTTCATCTCTAAGTTTAATGGATTTCAAAAAAAATTCCAGTATGGCTCATTTTAGATATAGGCAATCTCACTCAAAGATATCATATGAAAAGATCCAATCTCTTTTGGTTAAAACATTGTTGAGGAAAAGGGGGAGGAATCATCTTACCCGATATTATGGTCTGCTGTATAGCTACAGTGGTCAAGACAATGTTGCATTGGTACAGGGACAGATCAATAGATCAGGAATATGGAACAGAATACAGGATCCAATTCCCTCTACCCCACATCTGTAGAATTCCAGCCTGAGAAGCCATCCGTGTGTAACACAGACAGAGGACCACCTTGGAAGTGAAGCCACTGTAGAGAATGACTTCGGGAAATAGGCCCAGGCAGAGAGCTTCTCTGAGGATGGAGTTTCCCAAAGCCATAATGCCAAGACACCCATCCCAAAATCTGAGGAAGGCAGAACCTCTGTCCCAGCATTTCCTAAAGGCAGGACCCCCACCACAATGGGTCCAGAAGGTGGGACTGAAGGCCCATTGCATCTAGAGGGCAGAGCGTTAAGCCAACGAAGACCATTCTCAAGCCTTTAGTTTAATATTACTTGCTCTGTTGGCTTTGGGACTTACTTGGGATGTGTTAATTCTGCTTTTTTGTTTGTTTGTTTGTTTCTGTTCCTCACATTTGGAATGGAATTTTTGTCCTTCGCCCATCCTATCATTATGTTTTCAAAACACATAATGTGTTTGATTACATGGTCTCACACTGTAGGAAAATACGCTCAGGATGAATGTACCTTGAGTCTCATCCATATATGATTTAGCCAGTATTTAGATGAGGCTTTAGACTAGATTTCTGAATTAAAGCTGGATAGTTAAGACTATTGTGGATATCAGTATGGCTTGAATGCATTTTGCTGTGAGAGGGATATAAATTTGAGAACACATAGTCATGTTTACTCAAAGGGCATGATTTCTTTCTGTCTGACACTCCAGTTAATGTCACAACACTTTCCAGTTTACTTTTGGGGTACGAAGTACATTAATTTTCTTTTAGTCTCTTTAGTATTTCTTGAGCAGAAATTTCTAACTGCTCATAATCCATTGCATCTTACTGGGCACTCTAGAGGTCTACATTTCCTGGTTTTTTTTGCAGTTAGTTTGAGCCATGTTTCTCTTATTTGGGCTTTTACTTCCAGGCTGTGTTTAAAGCTATTTAGATGATTTCTTCCACCATCTTTGCTCCTTTTCTCTGTTGACCCATACATACAGAATTTCCAGAGAATGAATCTCAGGGACCCTACTTAGGTAAGTATCACTCAGAAGAGTTACCCAGAATAAAGTGAGACATAGATGTCCTGGGTTGATCATCTTAGTCTTCATTACCCTCAATAATACACAAACATTGCTCATCCCAGGACCACTGCATTTGTCATACCATTTGTCTGAGATTCTCCTCCATTTAGTTCTCACTTGTCTACTGTTCTTCCTTCATTTTGGGTTTTTGCTCAAAATTACTTTGTCAAAAATGCCCTGTTCCATTGACTGTTAGGCAACAATGGTTATTTAGTCTTTTCACACCCTCTATTTCCCTTTATTGCACCTACCAAATATACAACGAATGTTTATTTGTGTAGTCATTTTTTCAAGTATGTGTTTTCTTACAAGACTGCACATTTCATAAAATATGATTTATTCATAAATCACACCCCTGTTCCACCAGAAATAAATAGTTGATAAGGAAAATTAAAATAAATGTTCTCTGGCTGGGCACAGTGGCTCACCCCTATAATACCAGCACTTTGGAAGGTGGGGGCAGGTGGA